>NC_086446.1:453209141-453529141 GCF_028390025.1 Pseudophryne corroboree
ATAACTATCTTCCAAGTGAGAAATTTCAACTCAACCTTATGCAAAGGTTCAAACCAGGAAGACATGAGAAACCGCTTACACAGAAAAGGAGGGTTTTTGATCCTGCACCGACCTAGATTCAAAGTACATAGGTAATCATGTAAAGGCCCGTACACACTGGTCGATGTATCGGCCGTTCTCTTGAACGGCCGATACATCGCGGGACCGTCGGCCAGTGTGTACGGGCGATACGTCTGTGAACTCCGTCGTTCACAGACGTATCGCGTCGGCCGCGCAGCACAGCCGACAGCCAATATATCTAACGATATATTGGCCCATCGCTGTGTGTGTACGGGGCGGTCGTCCGACCGCCCGTACACATGCTGCGGCGGCCGGCGGTGATTGACAGGTGAACTGGGCGGGCGCGAACGCCCGCCCGCCCAGTTCATGACGTCAGTCCCCCGACGGATCGGGCTGTGTGTATGCACAGCACACTGCCCGATCCGTACATAGATATATCTGCAGATCAATTGATCTGCAGATATATCTAATAGTGTGTACCCACCTTAAGAGCCAGAGATGGACAATAATGCTAGATATTAGCAATTCATATCTGTCCGCCCAGAGTCAAAAAAAAGGGGGAAAGCATATGCGTGCGAAAGGAGAAAAGTATGACTCTTGTTTGGGCGCACTCTTATGTTAACTAAATGTTAATTAGTAAGTAATGTATCTAAAAATTAATGATGAAGTCTTTATTTCTACTCTTTAAAATGCATGGGGACTAAACAACACAAATTAAACATAAAACAAACGTAGATATGCCAGCTGGGGAGATAGGTCTCCCAAATTTAAAAATGTTCAGATCTTAATTATACCTGGATAAATGCATATCGGAAGAAAGCTACATATTATGCTGCTTCCGTCTGCCCAAGATCTGTACAAACTGTGTTTGTATTAATGCAGCCCTAAATTGGGTTACATTCGTGAATGGGAGAGCCCACACACTAGGTAACAATTCTAACAATTAACCACTGTCTTGGATGAAAGAAATAACGAATAGAATTGAAAAAGTAGGAGGATGAAGTTAAGTGGTGATACTGCTGTTGGTGTTGTTTCTACAGGGAAGAGTCTCCCTACTTCACTGGGTATTCCCTAGTGGTCGCCCGTCTAGGTACTGACCCAGCCCATCTCCGTTTAGCTTCCAAGATCGGACGAGATTGGGCGTGAACGTAGGGGTATGGTCGTAGGAAGGTTTAACCCTATAGCACCAATGAGAGTGCACCGAAACGGGAGGATTAATTCCTCCTCAGAAAAGGAATACTAAGATTGCGTGGAGAAGAGAATGGTAGTGGATAAGTAGATGTGAATCTGCTGTCCACGTTAGACTGAAGAGACGCGTCTCCTGAGGGGACACGCTCCCCAGAATCGTGGATGAGAGTTCACAGAAGGAAGAAAAGCAGGGAAAATATTTCAAAGATAGAAGGAAGAGGTTGCAAATAGATTAATAGGTAAGATTACAGTGGGTCCCTTTGGGTTACCTCAATTATTTGGATACTAATAAATCCTGGTTCAGAATAGATCACTGTGACAGGTGTCAAGACAAATTCCAGAAGAAATAAAGATAATAATTTCTTATGAATGGTGCCAGATCACAGGATATGTATATCGCTTCTTGCACATAACAGATTTCAGTAGTATTTGATAATTGATGAATTTGTACAGTGCACCAAAGCCTTAAATGTCACTGGTGATATTGCCAGAAAATTCTTTGTCAGAACAAATATTCGTTTCTAGCATGAGCCAATATATGAGGCAAAAAGAATTATCACCTGTACAATTCTCTCTTTGGTGACATGCCCTCAGAGGAACAAAAGCATAAAACACACAGTTTGGGAGTAACTAAGGCAGAGTACATGCAGGATCACACAACGCCTGTCCTGATTACATTTGGATGTGAGGAAAGAATATTGCACAATGTACTTAAGCAAGAAATCAACATGGATATGCTATGCTCATTCACTGAAAACACCTGCAATATTAACGGCAGAGAATCTCTCTGTGAAAAAACAGGCTTAAGCGAATAAAGCAATAAGTATTATGTGTCACTCATTCAATTGGTAGGCAGACGGGGTGCCCGCAAGGGATGCGGGGCCACCAATAACCTGCCCCTATTGCAAAGTTATACCACAATGTACCTGAATAGAAGAGTACACATATATGCAATGCAGCTACGCTGGAAGCTCCAGCAATATTAATAAGAGTGATTCCTGCAGTGGCAAAGAAACATGCTGCTTTAGCATTAGGTTTGGTGCAATAGAGTAAATTTCAAATATCACCAATTAAGATCTGAACATTTTTAAATTTGGGAGACCTATCTCCCCAGCTGGCATATCTACGTTTGTTTTATGTTTAATTTGTGTTGTTTAGTCCCCATGCATTTTAAAGAGTAGAAATAAAGACTTCATAATTAATTTTTAGATACATTACTTACTAATTAACATTTAGTTAACATAAGAGTGCGCCCAAACAAGAGTCATACTTTTCTCCTTTCGCACGCATAGACATGAGAAACCGTAAGACTACATCAAGGTCCCATTGAGCTACAGGAGGCACAAACGGAGGATTGATATGCATTACTCCTTTCACAAAAGTCTGAACCTCTGGGAGGACAGCTAACTCTTTTTGAAAGAAAATAGAGAAAGCCGAAATCTGCACTTTGATGGAACCCAATTTCAGGCCAGCATCTACTCCCGCCTGTAAAAAGTGGAGAAAGCGACCCAAGTGTAAATCTTCCGCAGGAGCCATTTTAGACTCACACCAGGAAACATACTTTCTCCAAATACGGTGATAATGCTTCGCAGTAACCTCCTTCCTAGCCTTAATGAGAGTTGGAATGACCTCCCTGGGAATACCCTTATGAGCTAAGATCTGGCGCTCAACCTCCATGCCGTCAAACGCAGCCGCGGTAAGTCTGGAAACACGCATGAATCCTGCAACAACAGGTCCTCTCTTAGAGGAAGCGGCCAAGGATCTTCCACCAGTAATTCCTGAAGATCCGGGTACCAGGCCCTTCCTGGCCAATCTGGAACGACGAGAATCGCCTGAACCCTTGCTCGTCAAATGATCCCCAGTACCTTTGGAATGAGAGGAAGTGGAGGGAACACATACACCAACTGGAAAACCCACGGAGACACCAGGGCGTCCACTGCACTGGCTTGGGGGTCCCTTGAACTGGAACAATACCTTGGGAGCTTCTTGTTGAGACGAGACGCCATCATGTCGATCAACGGAATTCCCCAACGTTTTGTCACCTCTGCAAATACCTCTTGGTGAAGAGCCCACTCTCCCAGATGGAGATCGTGTCTGCTGAGCAAATCTGCTTCCCAGTTGTCCACTCCCGGTAGGAAGACTGCTGACAGGGCGCTCACGTGTTGTTCCGCCCAGCGAAGGATTCTTGTGGCCTCCGCCATTGCCGCTCTGCTCCTTGTTCCGCCTTGACGGTTTATATGCGCCACCGCTGTGATGTTGTCTGACTGTACCAGGACAGGTCGACCCTGAAGAAGGCTTCTTGCTTGCAGCAGGCCGTTGTAAATGGCTCTTAACTCGAGAACATTTATGTGGAGACAGGCTTCCTGGAGCGACCATTTCCCCTGGAAGTTTCTTCCTTGGGTGACTGCGCCCCAGCCCCGGAGACTTGCATCTGTTGTTAGAAGCACCCAATCCTGGATATCGAACCGGCGTCCCCCTAGGAGGTGATGATCTTGTAGCCACCACAGGAGAGAATTTCTGGCTCTGGGAGATAGACTTATCTTCCGGTGCATGTGCAGGTGAGATCCGGACCATTTGCTCAGCAAGTCCCACTGAAACACCCGGGCATGAAACCTGCCAAATGGAATGGCTTTGTACGCCGCAACCATCTTCCCCAGAACCCGAGTACAGTGATGGATTGACACACTCGTCGGCTTCAGAAGTTCCCTGACCATCGCCTGCAGTTCCAGAGCCTTTTCTTCTGGAAGAAATACTTTCTGTAAATCCGTATCCAGAATCATGCCCAGAAAAGGCAGCCGAGTGGTCGGAATCAACTGAGATTTTGGCAAATTGAGTACCCAACCGTGCTGTCGCAGAACCGACAGTGACAAATCTACACTTCTCAGCAACCGTTCCTTGGACCTCGCCTTTATCAGGAGATCGTCCAAGTACGGGATAATTGTAACCCCTTGTTTGCGAAGAAGAACCATAATTTCCGCCAAAACTTTGGTGAAAATCCTCGGAGCCGTGGAGAGCCCAAACGGCAACGTCTGAAATTGGTAATGAGAATCCTGTATCGCAAACCTGAGGAAGGCCTGATGCGAAGGATATATCGGGACATGTAAGTAGGCATCCTTTATGTCGACTGACGCCATAAAATCCCCCCCTTCCAGGCTGGCCATTAACGCTCGAAGGGATTCCATCTTGGACTTGAAAACTTTCAAGTATGGATTGAGGGATTTTAGATTTAGAATTGGTCTGACCGAACCGTCCGGTTTCGGCACAACAAAGAGGCTCGAGTAGAACCCCTCCCCCCGCTGGGACGAGGGAACGGGAACAATGACCCTCTGTAGACACAATTTTTGAATCGCTGCTAGCACCACCTCCCTGTCCGGAAGAGCTGCTGGTAGTGCCGAAATGAAGAACCGGTGAGGGGGTATCTCCTGAAACTCCAGTTTGTATCCCTGAGACACAATCTCTAGAACCCAAGGATCCAGGTCTGATTCAATCCAGACCTGACTGAATATTCGTAGACGGCCCCCCACCGGTCCGGACTCCCCCAGGGAAGCCCCAGCGTCATGCGGTGAACTAGGTAGCAGCAGGGGAGGACTTTTGGTCCTGGGCGCCTGAGCCTGCAGGAGGTTTCCTTCCCCTTCCTCTACCCTTTGAGGCGAGGAAGGACGAACCTTTTCCACGCCTGTATTTATTGTGACGAAAGGACTGCATTTGATGATGTGGTGCCTTTTTCTGTTGTGTGGGAACATAAGGAAGAAAAGAGGACTTACCCGCAGTCGCGGTCGAGACCAGGTCAGCCAAGCCGTCCCCAAACAAGACAGTACCTTTGAAGGGTAACGCTTCCATAGCCCTCTTGGAGTCGGCATCAGCGTTCCATTGATGGATCCACAACGCCCTCCTGGCTGATATCGACATGGCATTGGTTCTTGAACCCAAGAGACAGACATCCCTCGCAGCATCCTTCAGGTAATCTGCAGCGTCCTTGATATAACCGAGAGTCAAAAGGACATTATCTTTATCAAGGGTATCCATATCATTAGCTAAATTCTCAGCCCATTTAGCAATAGCACTACTCACCCATAACGACGCCACAGCAGGTCTGAGCAATGCACCCGAATTAGCGAAAATGGACTTCAAAGACGTCTCCAGCTTACGATCCGCCGGATCCTTGAGAGCTGTCGTGTCAGGGGACGGAAGTGCCACTTTCTTAGACAAACGAGATAGAGCTTTGTCAACATTTGGAGACGCCTCCCATTTTTCCCTGTCATCAGAGGGGAAAGGATACGCCATGTAAATTCTCTTGGGAATCTGCCACCTCTTATCCGGCGACTCCCAAGCCTTTTCACAAAGAGTATTCATTTCATGAGAGGGGGGAAACTTCACCTCAGGATTTTTTCCCTTGAACAAGCAAATGCTTGTTTCCTGTACCTCAGGTTCAACAGAAATGTGTAAAACATCTTTTATAGCCACAATCATGTACTGAATACTCTTAACTAACCGTGGATGTAAAGCAGCCTCAGTGAAATCGACCTCGGAATCAGAGTCCGTGTCGGTATCAGTATCTACCACCTGAGTAAATGGCCGCTTTTGCGACCCGGATGGGGTCTGAACCTGAGACAAAGCCTCTTCCATGGACTTTTTCCACACCTGCGTCTGTGACTCAGACTTATCTAACCTCTTTGATAAAGAAGCAACATTCAAATTTATCGTACTGAGCAATGCGAGTAAATCAGGTGTCGGCTGCGTCGACAGTCCCAAATCTAGCCCCGCATCCGCTCCCCCAATAACCTCCTCTGGTGAATAACATTCAGCCTCAGACATGCCGACACGTAGTACCGACACACAACAACACACAGAACGTCCCAGCTAGGTGACAGGCCCATAATGAAGCCCAGATAGAGGACACAGGGGGAGTATGCCAGCTCATACCCCAGCGCCCATATATCCCAAGAAAAGATATATGTACCCAGCGCTGCTTTGTAATGATAATAAGCACCACACTGCGGCCCCCCCCCCCCCTCCCGATTAGCTCCCCGTTACTTGAAGGAGAAGATGGCGCCTGTGAGCAGCGGGACGAAGCTCCGCACCCTTCCCATGGCGCGCTTCGGCCCGCCAAATTTAAAAATGAAAAATGCCGGCGGGGGTTTCTGGAAACGGTGCTGAGGCACCGAAAAGCTCTCTGCCAGCCCCAAAACTCCAGTAACATGCTGCCCAGTGCGCCCCCCCCCCCCCAGCGCCCTGCACCCAGTAAATACCGTTGGTGATGTGTGTGGGAGCATGGAGCACAGCGTTACCGCTGTGCTGTACCTTCCGTTACTGAAGTCTTCTGCCGTCCTGAAGTCTTCTGATCTTCTCATACTCACCCGACTTCTTTCTTCTGGCTTCTGTGAGGGGGTGACAGCGGCTTCGGGAACAAGCAGCTAGGCGTACCAAGTGATCAAACCCTCTGGAGCTAATGGTGTCCAGTAGCCGAGAAGCAGAGCCCTTAACTAAGAAGAAGTAGGTCTGCTCCTCTCCCCTCACTCCCACGCTGCAGGGAGCCTGTAGCCAGCAGGTCTCCCTGAAAATAAAAAACCTAACATAAAGTCTTTTCTAGAGAAACTCAGGAGAGCTCCCCTAGTGTGCATCCAGTCACTCCTGGGCACAAAGTCTAACTGGGGTCTGGAAGAGGAGCATAGAGGGAGGAGCCAGTTCACACCCAGATTAAGTCTTTTAAGTGTGCCCAAGCTCCTGCGGATCCCGTCTATACCCCATGGTCCTTTTGGAGTCCCCAGCATCCTCTAGGACATAAGAGAAATTACAAAATACAATATATGAAAAATAAAAAAAAGGCTACCCTAAGACCCTAACATTACCACTTGCAATGTCACACTAAAATAAATGTAGAGGCACACAAAGTACCCCACCACCTGCACAGAGAAGTGGGGTGTGGGACAATTAACCTGACACCAGGACAGTGAGGTATAGGGGAGCAGGACTGCAATCCTCTATGCTGGGCTGTCCGCTACAGAATGCTGAAAATGGCCAAACAGCTAGGAAAGGAGAGAAATTCCCCATGGCGCCTAAACCCTGGACAAGCTATGGCCAAGGGGCTGCGGGCGGAATTACAAGGGATCCCCGTCCCCTCCTGGAACCCCAGGGATGCTAGATGTATCCCTCCTGAAATATGGCCACCAAGTCCCTGGTGGTCTAGCGGTGGCTCAGAAAGGACGGAGACCCGCTGCCAGGACCACCGGGGGCTGCTCCCTCCCCGCCGGTGGTGTTGCCGCAAGCACCGGCACCCGCACACGGCGGGAAGCCGCTTACCAAGTTCCCCTCCAGCTGCTTCTCCTCCGCCCCTTGGCGTCGTGTAGAGGTTGCTGGTTAGAGCGGCCGCTTAGGTCCTTGTACCGGCTGCGTGCTGCATCCAGCAGCAGCGCTGACGCTGCTACTTAGTTCCCCTCCGGCTGTGGTTCCTCCGTGTTCAAGAGAGTTGGCTGGTGAGAGCGGCCATGGAGGTCTGTTCACCGGCCGCCGGAGGGGAGCAGAATCCAGCAGCAGCGCTGACACTAGCGCTGCTGCTGAAGTAGAAAAAAATGAATAAATAAATGAATAAATAAATAAATAAATAAAAAAAAGTTTAAATAGGGCTGTAAATAGCCCCCTCCTTAAAAATGTGTCTGTGCTGAAGGGACCAAGAAAAAATTGGCTTCCCATGGGCAGGCGGGGTATAGGGGAGGAGGAGCCCCTGCTGCACTCTACAGAAGTTTAACTCCTTGGTGCCCGCTGTGCTCCTACACCATACCCACAGTCCCAGTGTCCACCTAGGCTGACAGAAAAAGTCTCCTTTTTAGCTTAAAACATCACACAAGTGCTCAGAGCCGGCCATAGGCATAGGCAAACTAGGCAATTGCCTAGGGCATTTGATATGCCTAGGGGCATCAGAAGCTTCTGCTGATTAAAATGATATGCAGCATGTCTATATTCTGTGTGTAGCATTTCATATGCAGATACAGCCACAGTCTCACACAGTATATAGGCATGCTGTATATCATTTTAATCAGCAGAAGCTGCTTGTGCATCCTAGCCACATAGCAATGCAAATAAGATGCATTTTCATTTTAAAAAAAAGGTGCCCGACGTTAGCATTGAGGCAAGATTTATGAGGACACATCTGTATCCAAGCAGAGGCAGAGGTCACAGTGTTAGTGGCAGTGTGAGTGCTGTCTGCATGTGAGTGGGTTGGTTGTGCAGTAGTGTTCAGAATATGTTTAAGGAGCATTATGTGTGTCTTATAAAAATGCATTAATAATGTACAACATATGTGTAGGGGGCACTATGTGTGTCATTATGTGTACAAGGGCATTAATAATGTACGGCATATGTGTAAGGGACATTATGTGTAAAAGGACATTAAATAAGATTTTACTCACCGGTAAATCTATTTCTCGTAGTCCGTAGTGGATGCTGGGAACTCCGAAAGGACCATGGGGAATAGCGGCTCCGCAGGAGACTGGGCACAACTAAAGAAAGCTTTTAGGTCACCTGGTGTGCACTGGCTCCTCCCACTATGACCCTCCTCCAAGCCTCAGTTAGGACACTGTGCCCGGACGAGCTGACATAATAAGGAAGGATTTTGAATCCCGGGTAAGACTCCTACCAGCCACACCAATCACACCGTATAACTCGTGATACTATACCCAGTTTAACAGTATGAAAACAATTGAGCCTCTCAACAGATGGCTCAACAATAACCCTTTAGTTAACAATAACTATGTACAAGTATTGCAGACAATCCGCACTTGGGATGGGCGCCCAGCATCCACTACGGACTACGAGAAATAGATTTACCGGTGAGTAAAATCTTATTTTCTCTGACGTCCTAGTGGATGCTGGGAACTCCGAAAGGACCATGGGGATTATACCAAAGCTCCCAAACGGGCGGGAGAGTGCGGATGACTCTGCAGCACCGAATGAGAGAACTCAAGGTCCTCCTCAGCCAGGGTATCAAATTTGTAGAATTTTGCAAACGTGTTTGCCCCTGACCAAGTAGCAGCTCGGCAAAGTTGTAAAGCCGAGGCCCCTCGGGCAGCCGCCCAAGATGAGCCCACCTTCCTTGTGGAATGGGCTTTTACTGATTTAGGATGCGGCAGTCCAGCCCCAGAATGCGCCAGCTGAATTGTGCTACAAATCCAGCGAGCAATAGTCAGCTTAGAAGCAGGAGCACCCAGTTTGTTGGGTGCATACAGGATAAATAGCGAGTCAGTTTTCCTGACTCTGGCCGTCCTGGAAACATAAATTTTCAAGGCCCTGACTACGTCCAGTAACTTGGAATCCTCCAAGTCCCTAGTAGCCGCAGGCACCACAATAGGTTGGTTCAAGTGAAAAGCTGATACCACCTTAGGGAGAAACTGGGGACGAGTCCTCAATTCCGCCCTATCCATATGGAAAATCAGATAAGGGCTTTTACATGACAAAGCTGCCAATTCTGACACACGCCTGGCTGAAGCCAAGGCCAATAACATGACCACTTTCCACGTGAGATATTTTAGATCCACGGTTTTAAGTGGCTCAAACCAATGTGATTTTAAGAAACTCAACACCACGTTGAGATCCCAAGGTGCCACTGGAGGCACAAACGGGGGCTGAATATGCAGCACTCCTTTCACAAACGTCTGAACTTCAGGTAGTGAAGCTAGTTCTTTCTGGAAGAAAATCGACAGAGCCGAGATCTGTACCTTAATGGAGCCTAATTTCAGGCCCATAGTCACTCCTGCTTGTAGGAAATGCAGAAATCGACCTAGTTGAAATTCCTCTGTTGGGGCCTTTTTGGCCTCACACCAAGCAACATATTTCCGCCATATGCGGTGATAATGCTTTGCAGTTACATCTTTCCTGGCTTTAATCAGCGTAGGAATGACTTCCTCCGGAATGCCCTTTTCCTTCAGGATCCGGCGTTCAACCGCCATGCCGTCAAACGCAGCCGCGGTAAGTCTTGGAACAGACAGGGCCCCTGCTGCCGCAGGTCCTGTCTGAGCGGCAGAGGCCATGGGTCCTCTGAGATCATCTCTTGAAGTTCCAGGTACCACGCTCGTCTTGGCCAATCCGGAACCACGAGTATTGTTCTTACTCCTCGTTTTCTTATTATTCTCAGTACCCTTGGTATGAGAGGCAGAGGAGGGAACACATAAACTGACTGGTACACCCACGGTGTCACTAGAGCGTCCACAGCTATCGCCTGAGGGTCCCTTGACCTGGCGCAATATCTCTCTAGTTTTTTGTTTAGGCTGGACGCCATCATGTCCACCTGTGGCCGTTTCCATCGATTTACAATCAGCGTGAAGACTTCTGGATGAAGTCCCCACTCTCCCGGGTGGAGGTCGTGCCTGCTGAGAAAGTCTGCTTCCCAGTTGTCCACTCCCGGAATGAACACTGCTGACAGTGCTAGTACGTGATTTTCCGCCCATCGGAGAATCCTTGTGGCTTCTGCCATTGCCATCCTGCTTCTTGTGCCGCCGTGTCGATTTACATGGGCGACTGCCGTGATGTTGTCTGACTGGATCAGTACCGGCTGGTGTAGAAGCAGGGATTTTGCCTGACTTAGGGCATTGTAAATGGCCCTTAGTTCCAGAATATTTATGTGTAGGGAAGTCTCATGACTCGACCATAGTCCTTGGAAGTTTCTTCCCTGTGTGACTGCCCCCCAGCCTCGAAGGCTGGCATCCGTGGTCACCAGGACCCAGTCCTGTATGCCGAATCTGCGGCCCTCTAGAAGATGAGCACTCTGCAGCCACCACAGCAGAGACACCCTGGTTCTTGGAGACAGGGTTATTAGGCGATGCATCTGAAGATGCGATCCGGACCATTGGTCCAACAGGTCCCACTGAAAGATTCTGGCATGGAACCTGCCGAAAGGAATTGCTTCGTAAGAAGCCACCATCTTTCCCAGGACCCGCGTGCAGTGATGCACCGATACCTGTTTTGGTTTCAGGAGGTCTCTGACTAGAGATGACAGCTCCTTGGCTTTCTCCTCCGGGAGAAACACTTTTTTCTGGACTGTATCCAGAATCATACCCAGGAACAGTAGACGTGTCGTCGGAACCAGCTGTGATTTTGGAATATTCAGAATCCAACCGTGCTGGTGTAGCACCTCCTGAGATAGTGCTACTCCCACCAACAACTGCTCCTTGGACCTCGCCTTTATTAGGAGATCGTCCAAGTACGGGATAATTAAAACTCCCTTTCTTCGAAGGAGTATCATCATTTCCGCCATAACCTTGGTAAACACCCTTGGTGCTGTGGAGAGTCCAAACGGCAGCGTCTGGAATTGGTAATGGCAATCCTGTACCACAAATCTGAGGTACTCCTGGTGAGGATAGTAAATGGGGACATGCAGGTAAGCATTCTTGATGTCCAGGGATACCATGTAATCCCCCTCGTCCAGGCTTGCAATAACCGCCCTGAGCGATTCCATCTTGAACTTGAATTTTTTTATGTATGTGTTCAAGGATTTCAAATTTAAAATGGGTCTCACCGAACCGTCCGGTTTCGGTACCACAAACAGTGTGGAATAGTAACCCCGTCCTTGTTGAAGTAGGGGCACCTTGATTATCACCTGCTGGGAATACAGCTTGTGAATTGCCGCTAGCACAGCCTCCCTGTCTGAAGGAGTAATCGGCAAGGCAGATTTTAGAACCGGTGGGGTGGAGACGCCTCGAATTCCAGTTTGTACCCTTGAGATACTATTTGCAGGATCCAGGGATCCACCTGTGAGCGAGCCCACTGATCGCTGAAATTTTTGAGGCGGGCCCCCACCGTACCTGGCTCCGCCTGTGGAGCCCCACCGTCATGCGGCGGACTTGGAAGAAGCGGGGGAGGACTTTTGCTCCTGGGAACCTGCTGTTTGTTGCAGCCTTTTTCCCCTACCTCTGCCTCTGGACAGAAAGGACCCGCCTTTTCCACGCCTGTTTTTCTGAGTCCGAAAGGACTGTTCCTGATAAAACGGCGCCTTTTTAGGCTGTGAGGGAACATGGGGTAAAAATGCTGACTTCCCAGCAGTTGCTGTGGAAACTAGGTCCGAGAGACCATCCCCAAATAACTCCTCACCCTTATAAGGCAAAACTTCCATGTGCCTTTTTGAATCTGCATCCCCTGTCCACTGGCGAGTCCATAAGCCTCTCCTAGCAGAAATGGACAATGCACTTATTTTAGATGCCAGCCGGCAGATCTCCCTCTGTGCATCTCTCATGTATAAGACTGAGTCTTTTATATGCTCTATGGTTAGCAGAATAGTGTCCCTGTCTAGGGTGTCAATATTTTCTGACAGGGAATCTGACCACGCAGCGGCAGCACTGCACATCCATGCTGACGCAATAGCTGGTCTAAGTATAATGCCTGAGTGTGTATATACAGACTTCAGGATCGCCTCCTGCTTTCTATCAGCAGGTTCCTTGAGGGCGGCCGTATCCGGAGACGGTAGTGCCACCTTTTTAGACAAACGTGTGAGCGCTTTATCCACCCTAGGGGGTGTCTCCCAACGTGACCTATCCTCTGGCGGGAAAGGGAACGCCATTAGTAACTTCTTAGAGATTACCAATCTTTTATCAGGGAAAGCCCACGCTTCTTCACACACTTCATTTAATTCTTCTGATGGGGGAAAAACTACGGGTAGTTTTTTTCTCCCCAAACATAATACCCTTTTTAGTGGTACCTGGGTTTATATCAGAAATTTGTAACACCTCTTTCATTGCTTCAATCATGCAACGAATGGCCTTAGTGGACATTAGACTAGACTCATCGTCGTCGACACTGGTGTCAGTATCCGTGTCGACATCCGCGTCTGCCATCTGAGGTAGCGGGCGTTTTAGAGCCCCCGATGGCCTTTGAGACGGCTGGACAGGCACGAGCTGAGAAGCCGGCTGTCCCGCATTTGGCATGTCGTCAAATTTTTTGTGTAAGGAGTCGACACGTGCACGCAATTCCTTCCATAAGTCCATCCACTCAGGTGTCTGCCCCGCAGGCGGTGACATCCCTTTTATAGGCATCTGCTCCGCCTCCACATCATTATCCTCATCAAACATGTCGACACAGCCGTACCGACACACCGCACACACACAGGGAATGCTTTAACAGAGGACAGGACCCACAAAAGCCCTTTGGGGAGACAGAGTGAGAGTATGCCAGCACACACCAGAGCGCTATATAATGCAGGGACTAACTGAATTATGTCCCCTATAGCTGCTGTTATATATACTGCGCCTAAATTTAGTGCCCCCCCTCTCTTTTTTACCCTTTTCTGTAGTGTAGACTGCAGGGGAGAGCCAGGGAGCTTCCTTCCAGCGGAGCTGTGAGGGAGAAATGGCGCCAGTGTGCTGAAGGAGAAAGCTCCGCCCCTTTTCCGCGGCCTTTTCTCCCGCTTTTTTATGGATTCTGGCAGGGGTAATTATCACATATATAGCCTCTGGGGCTATATATTGTGGTATTTTTGCCAGCCAAGGTGTTTTTATTGCTGCTCAGGGCGCCCCCCCCTAGCGCCCTGCACCCTCAGTGACCGGAGTGTGAAGTGTGTATGAGGAGCAATGGCGCACAGCTGCAGTGCTGTGCGCTACCTTGGTGAAGACTGATGTCTTCTGCCGCCGATTTTCCGGACCTCTTCTTGCTTCTGGCTCTGTAAGGGGGACGGCGGCGCGGCTCCGGGACCGAACACCAAGGCCAGTTCCATGCGGTCGATCCCTCTGGAGCTAATGGTGTCCAGTAGCCTAAGAAGCCCAAGCTAGCTGCAAGCAGGTAGGTTCGCTTCTTCTCCCCTTAGTCCCTCGCTGCAGTGAGCCTGTTGCCAGCAGGTCTCACTGTAAAATAAAAAACCTAATTATATACTTTCTTTTTAGAAGCTCAGGAGAGCCCCTAGTGTGCATCCAACCTCGGCGGGGCACAAAATCTAACTGAGGCTTGGAGGAGGGTCATAGTGGGAGGAGCCAGTGCACACCAGGTGACCTAAAAGCTTTCTTTAGTTGTGCCCAGTCTCCTGCGGAGCCGCTATTCCCCATGGTCCTTTCGGAGTTCCCAGCATCCACTAGGACGTCAGAGAAATAAAGGTTTTCATAATGTGTAAGGCGTATTATGTCTATAAGGAGATTAATAATGTGTCTCATATGTGTAAGGTGCATAACTGTGTGGAATTATGTGTATAAATGCATTACTAATGTGTTGCATTATGTGTATAAGGTGCTCTACTATGTGGCGTTGCGTATAGAAAGGGCACTACTGTGTTATCTAATGTGAATAAAGAGCAATAGGGTGTGGTGTAATGTGAATAAGGAGCAATTCAGTGTAATGTGATACAGGTTGAGTATCCCATATCCAAATATTCCGAAATACGGAATATTCCGAAATACGGACATTTTTGAGTGAGAGTGAGATAGTGAAACCTTTGTTTTTTGATGGCTCAATGTACACAAACTTTGTTTAATACACAAAGTTATTAAAAATATTGTATTAAATGACCTTCAGGCTGTGTGTATAAGGTGTATATGAAACATAAATGAATTGTGTAAATGTAGACACACTTTGTTTAATGCACAAAGTTATAAAAAAATATTGGCTAAAAATACCTTCAGGCTGTGTGTATAAGGTGTATATGTAACATAAATGATTTCTGTGCTTAGATTTAGGTCCAATCACCATGATATCTCATTATGGTATGCAATTATTCCAAAATACGGAAAAATCCCATATCCAAAATACCTCTGGTCCCAAGCATTTTGGATAAGGGAGACTCAACCTGTATAAATAAGGGGCTCTACTGTGAGGAGTAACGTTTAAGGTAAAGTGATACTACTGTAGGATGTAATATGAATTATGGACACTATCACATGATCAAATGTGTATAAAGTTGCAGTATTGTGTGGCGTAATTGGAATTGGGGTTACTATTGTGTGGCCATGCCTCTTGCCAGCATAAACACACCCCTTTTTGGGCTGTGCGTCAAATGTGCGAACTTTTCCTATTTAAAATAATAAGATTTTACTCACCGGTAAATCTATTTCTCGTAGTCCGTAGTGGATGCTGGGGACTCCGTAAGGACCATGGGGAATAGACGGGCTCCGCAGGAGACTGGGCACTCTAAAGAAAGATTTAGTACTACCTGGTGTGCACTGGCTCCTCCCTCTATGGCCCTCCTCCAGACCTCAGTTAAGGAAACTGTGCCCGGAAGAGCTGACATTACAAGGAAAGGATTTTGGAATCCAGGGTAAGACTCATACCAGCCACACCAATAACACCGTATAACTCGTGATAAACTTACCCAGTTAACAGTATGAACAACAAACAAGCATCACTCAACTGATGCCACATAACATAACCCTTTAGTAAGCAATAACTATATACACGTATTGCAGAAAGTCCGCACTTGGGCCCTCATTCCGAGTTGTTCGCTCGGTAAATTTCATCGCATCGCAGCGATTTTCCGCTTAGTGCGCATGCGCAATGTCCGCACTGCGACTGCGCCAAGTAAATTTGCTATGAAGTTAGGATTTTTACTCACGGCTTTTTCTTCGCTCAGGCGATCGTAGTGTGATTGACAGGAAATGGGTGTTTCTGGGCGGAAACAAGCCGTTTTATGGGCGTGTTGGAAAAAACGCTACCGTTTCCGGAAAAAACGCAGGAGTGGCTGGAGAAACGGGGGGAGTGTCTGTTCGAACGCTGGGTGTGTTTGTGACGTCAAACCAGGAACGACAAGCACTGAACTGATCGCAGATGCCGAGTAAGTCTGAAGCTACTCTGAAACTGCTAAGAAGTTTGTAATCGCAAAATTGCGAATACGTCGTTCGCAATTTTAAGATGCTAAGATTCACTCCCAGTAGGCGGCGGCTTAGCGTGAGCAACTCTGCTAAAATCGCCTTGCGAGCGAACAACTCGGAATGACCTCCTTGGGACGGGCGCCCAGCATCCACTACGGACTACGAGAAATAGATTTACCGGTGAGTAAAATCTTATTTTCTCTAACGTCCTAGTGGATGCTGGGGACTCCGTAAGGACCATGGGGATTATACCAAAGCTCCCAAACGGGCGGGAGAGTGCGGATGACTCTGCAGCACCGAATGGGCAAACTCAAGGTCCTCCTCAGCCAGGGTATCAAACTTGTAGAACTTTGCAAATGTGTTTGAACCCGACCAAGTAGCAGCTCGTCAAAGCTGTAATGCCGAGACCCCTTGGGCAGCCGCCCAAGAAGAGCCCACCTTTCTTGTGGAATGGGCTTTCACTGATTTTGGATGCGGCAATCCAGCCGCAGAATGAGCCTGCTGTATCGTGCCACAGATCCAGCGAGCAATAGTTTGCTTTGAAGCAGGAGCGCCCAGCTTGTTGGATGCATACAGGACAAACAGCGAGTCAGTCTTCCTGACTCCAGTCGTTCTGGTCACATAAATCTTCAAAGCCCGGACTACGTCAAGCAACTTGGAATCCTCCAAGTCACATGTAGCCGCAGGCACCACAATAGGTTGGTTCAAATGAAAGGATGACACCACCTTTGGCAGAAATTGCAGACGAGTCCGCAATTCTGCCCTATCCATATGGAAAACCAGATAGGGGCTTTTACATGACAAAGCCGCCAATTCTGACACACGCCTAGCCGAAGCCAAGGCCAACAGCATGACCACTTTCCACGTGAGATACTTTAGCTCCACGGTCTTAAGTGGCTCACACCAGTGGGATTTCAGGAAACTCAACACCACGTTAAGATCCCAAGGTGCCACTGGTGGCACAAAAGGGGGCTGAATATGCAGCACTCCCTTAACAAACGTCTGAACCTCAGGCAGTGAAGCCAGTTCTTTTTGGAAGAAAATGGATAGGGCCGAAATCTGGACCTTTATGGACCCTAATTTTAGGCCCATAGTCACTCCTGACTGTAGGAAGTGCAGGAATCGACCCAGCTGGAATTCCTCTGTAGGGGCCTTCCTGGCCTCAAACCAAGCAACATATTTTCGCCATACACGGTGATAATGCTTTGCTGTCACGTCCTTCCTAGCCCTTATCAGCGTAGGAATTACTTCATCCGGAATGCCTTTTTTCGCTAGGATCCGGCGTTCAACCGCCATGCCGTTAAACGCAGCCGTGGTAAGTCTTGGAACAGACAGGGCCCTTGTTGTAACAGGTCCTGTCTGAGAGGCAGAGGCCATGGGTCCTCTGTGAGCATTTCTTGCAATTCCGGGTACCAAGTCCTTCTTGGCCAATCCGGAACAATGAGTATTGTTCTCACTCCTCTTTTTCTTACAATTCTCAGCACCTTTGGTATGAGAGGAAGAGGAGGAAACACATAGACCGACTGGAACACCCACGGTGTTACTAGCGCGTCCACAGCTATCGCCTGAGGGTCCCTTGACCTGGCACAATACCTTTTTAGCTTTTTGTTGAGACGGGACGCCATCATGTCCACCTGTGGCAGTTCCCATCGATTTTCAATCTGCGTGAAGACTTCTTGATGAAGTCCCCACTCTCCCGGGTGGAGGTCGTGCCTGCTGAGGAAGTCTGCTTCCCAGTTGTCCACTCCCGGAATGAACACTGCTGACAGTGCTAGTACGTGATTCTCCGCCCAACTAAGAATCCTGGTGGCTTCTGCCATTGCCACCCTGCTTCTTGTGCCGCCCTGGCGGTTTACATGGGCCACTGCAGTGATGTTGTCTGACTGAATCAGCACTGGTTGATTTCGAAGCAGAGGCTCCGCTTGACTCAGGGCGTTGTATATGGCCCTTAGTTCCAGGATATTGATGTGCAGACAAGTCTCCTGACTTGACCACAGCCCCTGGAAGTTTCTTCCTTGAGTGACTGCCCCCCATCCTCGGAGGCTTGCATCCGTGGTCACCAGGACCCAGTCCTGTATGCCGAACCTGCGGCCCTCGAGGAGGTGAGCACTTTGCAGCCACCACAGAAGAGACACCCTGGCCCTGGGGGACAGGGTGATCAGCCGATGCATCTGAAGATGCGATCCGGACCACTTGTCCAACAGATCCCACTGAAAGATCCTCGCATGGAACCTGCCGAAGGGAATGGCTTCGTATGACGCCACCATCTTTCCCAGGACTCGCGTGCAGTGATGCACAGATACCTGTTTTGGTTTTAGGAGGCCTCTGACCAGAGTCACGAGCTCCTGAGCCTTCTCCTCCGGGAGAAACACCTTTTTCTGGTTTGTGTCCAGAATCATGCCCAGGAAGGGCAGACGCGTCGTAGGAATCAGCTGCGACTTTGGAATATTCAGAATCCAGCCGTGCTGTAGCAACACTTCCTGAGAGAGTGCGACGCTGATCAGCAACCGCTCCCTGGACCTCGCCTTTATGAGGAGATCGTCCAAGTATGGGATAATTGTAACCCCTTGCTTCCGAAGGAGCACCATCATTTCCGCCATCACCTTGGTAAATATTCTCGGTGCCGTGGACAGGCCAAACGGCAACGTCTGGAATTGGTAATGATAGTCCTGTACCACAAACCTGAGGTACTCCTGATGAGGTGGATAAATGGTGACATGTAAGTACGCATCCTTGATGTCCAGAGACACCATAAAATCCCCTTCCTCCAGGTTTGCAATGACCGCCCTGAGCGATTCCATCTTGAACTTGAATTTCTTCAGATAAATATTCAGGGATTTTAAATTCAAAATGGGTCTGACCGAACCGTCCGGTTTCGGTACCACAAACATGGTGGAATAGTAACCCCCTCCCTGTTGAAGGAGGGGAACCTTCACTACCACCTGCTGGAGATATAGCTTGTGAATTGTTGCCAACACTACCTCCCTTTCCCTGGGGGAAGCTGGTAAGGCCGATTTTAGGTAACGGTGAGGGGGCGTCACCTCGAATTCCAGCTTGTATCCTTGAGACACAATTTGTATAGCCCAAGGATCCATCCGTGAGCGAACCCACTGGTGGCTGAAATTTCGGAGACGCGCCCCCACCGCTCCTGGCTCCGCCTGTGGAGCCCCAGCGTCATGCGGTGGATTTAGTGGAAGCCGGGGAGGACTTTTGTTCCTGGGAACTAGCTGCATGGTGCATCTTTTTTCCTCTACCCCTGCCTCTGGCAAGAAATGATGCACCTCTGACTTTCTAGCTTTTCTGTGAACGAAAGGACTGCATTTGGTAATACGGTGCTTTCTTTGGCTGCGAGGGAATATATGGCTAGAAATTTGACTTCCCAGCCGTAGCCGTGGAAACTAGGTCCGAGAGACCGTCCCCAAACAATTCCTCACCCTTATAAGGCAACACCTTCATGTGTTTTTTAGAGTCGGCATCACCTGTCCATTGCCGAGTCCATAAGACCCTTCTGGCAGAAATCGACATTGCGTTTATTCTAGAGCCCAGCAGGCAAATGTCCCTCTGGGCATCCCGCATATATAGGACAGCGTCTTTGATATGTCCTAGGGTCAGTAAAATAGTCTCCCTGTCCAGGGTATCTAACTCCTCAGACAGAGTATCCGTCCATGCTGCTACAGCACTACACATCCAGGCCGCAGCAATTGCTGGCCTCAGAAGAGTACCAGAATGTGTATAAACAGACTTCAGGATACCTTCCTGCTTCCTATCCGCAGGATCCTTTAGGGCGGCCGTATCCTGTGACGGCAGGGCCACCTTCTTAGATAAGCGCGTCAACGCTTTGTCTACCCTAGGGGAGGATTCCCAGCGTAACCTATCTGTTGGCGGGAAAGGATACGCCATAAGTAATCTTTTGGAAATCAGTACTTTCCTATCAGGGGAATCCCACGCTTTTTCACATAACTCATTTAATTCATGTGAAATGGGGAAAAGTCACTTCTTGCTTTTTCTCCCCACACATATAAACCCTCTTGTCAGGGACAGGGTTTTCCTCCGATATGTGCAATACATCCTTCATTGCTATAATCATGTATCGGATGGCTTTAGTCATTTTAGGCTGCAACTTTGCCTCATCGTCATCGACACTGGAGTCAGAATCCGTGTCGACATCTGTGTCAACCAACTGGGATAGTGGGCGCTTTTGAGACCCTGACGGCCTCTGAGCTGTAGAATCCTGACTGATTATCCAACCTTTTATGCAGGGAGCTTACGTTATCATTTAACACCTTCCACATATCCATCCAATCAGGTGTCGGCGCCGTCGGCGGCGACACCACATTCACTTGCACTTGTTCTGCCTCCACGTAACCGTCCTCGTCAAACATGTCGACACAAACGTACCGACACACCGCACACACACAGGGAATGCTCTAATTGAGGACAGGACCCCACAAGGCCTTTTGGGGAGACAGAGAGAGAGTATGCCAGCACACACCCCAGCGCTATATAACCCAGTAATTTAGTGTTTACCCAGTAGCTGCTGTTTATGATAATTTGCGCCTAACTTTATGTGCCCCCCCTCTCTTTTTACCCTTTTTCTACCTTGATACTGCATGGGAGAGCCTGGGGAGCTTCCTCTCAGCGGAGCTGTGAAGAGAAAATGGCGCTGGTTAGTGCTGAGGAAGAAGGCCCCGGGTCTGTGTAATAAAATGGCGGGGGCTCGTACATATATACAGTGCCCAGCTGTATATATGTGTCTTTTTGCCAAGAGGTATCCTAATTGCTGCCCAGGGCGCCCCCCCCTGCACCCTGCACCCTACAGTGACCGGAGTGTGTGGGTTAGTGTGGGCGCAATGGTGCACAGTTGCAGTGCTGTGCGCTACCTCATGTGAAGACAGGAGTCTTCTACCGCCGATTTCGATGTCTTCTTGCTTCTGCCGGCTTCTGACTTCTGGCTCTGCGAGGGGGACGGCGGCGCGGCTCCGGGAACGGACGACCAAGGTTAAGATCCTGTGTTCGAACCCTCTGGAGCTAATGGTGTCCAGTAGCCTAAGAAGCGCAACCTAGCCGCAGTTAGTATGTTTGCTTCTCTCCCCTCAGTCCCACGTAGCAGAGAGTCTGTTGCCAGCAGAAGCTCTCTGAAAATAAAATACCCTAACTAAAATACTTTCTTATTAGCAAGCTCAGGAGAGCTCACTAAAAGCACCCAGCTCTGGCCGGGCACAGATTCTAACTGAGGTCTGGAGGAGGGGCATAGAGGGAGGAGCCAGTGCACACCAGGTAGTACTAAATCTTTCTTTAGAGTGCCCAGTCTCCTGCGGAGCCCGTCTATTCCCCATGGTCCTTACGGAGTCCCCAGCATCCACTAGGACGTTAGAGAAATAGAGCGTACAAACACCAAAATAAGGACTCCTATGGGTGAGGGGTGATGGTGCTGGGAAAGAGGTGCAAGGTTAGAGGCGGAACCAGCGGTGGTGCTAGGGGTCACCAGCCAAAATCTTGCCTAGGGCATCATATTGGTTAGGGTCGGCTCTGCAAGTGCTAGTCAAGCCCTTTTGTGCTAGTCAAGCCCTTTTGTGCCAGTTCTACATGGGTGATCTTAGCGGGACTTCCCCGGGAGGGTCCCGTACGCCGTGCCAGTGGTCAGCCGCACTTTGAACCAGGGCCCCCGGTTTGTACTCACCACCGATGTCACCTCCAGGCAGCGTTAGGGATGTGCGGCGTGCTGCGGCTATGACAGCCAAGGCGCAGTGCCCCGCTTGGACAACAACCCTTCAGGACGGTGGTCTTGCAGCGAGGAAGCGGCTCTGCACCTCGTAAGGCCGGTGACCACCCCTCCCCCCCTCCCACGGTGCAGGTACGCTGTTGCCCAGACAGAATACCGAAAAAAAGAAGAAAAAAAAAGTTTAAAAGAAAATGAAGAAAACTCTCTGGAGTTGAGAGATACGCATCCTCTCCTGAGGGCACTTTTTTCTAAATTGCCTGTGGGAGGGGACATAGAGGGGAGGAGCCAGCACACCCAGTTGAAGAAATTTAAAGTGCACTGGCTCCTTTGGACCCACGTTTATACCCCATCATTCTAGTTTTCCCCAATATCCCTTATTAGATAAATACTAGAGAAATATATATGGCTGTCCCTAATTTAAACCTGTATCAAACATGTTTTATAGACTTAACTTTCATTTTAGCAGTCATACCTGTATTTGTTTTGGCGTGGGCTCCTCCTCCGGTCCTTGCTATTGTGGTAATAAGGACATGCATAACCCTGACGGCAGAGTCTGGGTGGCTTTTTGCACTGCTCTGTCTTGTAGTGTCCAAGGACATACGTGGTGTCTGTATATGTGAGACATGAGTAAAAGGCTGAGTATGACCCTGTCACTTACACGTTTGTTAACAATAACTAATTCTAGAGATACTGCCAGGTTTTAAAGATGTTTTCCTTAAAATACTTTTCCCTTATGACCTACTAATATTACTGTACCTAAAATGCCTCTAATTCAGTATGCCGATGGAAATGCTCACTGTATTTTACTATTCTTCGGTCATTATAAGTTAGTAAAGATTGAGGTTGAATATTGAAAAATGTTTTTAATTAAAACCAAGTAAATACATAGTAAATGTGACGTGAGGATGCTGTAAGACATTACCAAGATTGATGTGCAGAGATCCATCAGCTATGCATGACTAAACATTATTTCTATCATTCTCTTTCTATAAATGTGCTGATTGTCAGTAATTGCTGAAAGACACAGGCACGGACATATTCTGTTTGAGACATAGCTGATGTTTCCTTTTTTGTATCCATTTGTAAATACTGTATTTCGGCTGTATGTTTAACATTAGACAATTTCAGGGCTGCCCAACTGGTTACTAGGATTTTGTATGTCATATTGCAAGACGTTCTTTTGTGGGCATCCACTAGCCTTGAAAACTTCCATTGGCATTAATGTAATCTTATTTTTATATCCATTTCATTTGTCCTCTGAGTCTGTAGCTTGCATACGTCTATGGCTGACTTCATGTTAATACTTGTATTATGCTGGGCTATACATTTAACAGCCACAGATTAAGGATAATTCACATACACCTCCATGAGAGAATGTTTTTCCTTCAAAAATACATGTGTCAAAGTACCATCATGCATAAACACACACACGACAAAACTAAAGATATAGGCTACTCTAAGCAGGAAAACAGCTCCTTAATCAATCAATGCCTTAACTCAATTATCTTTATAGCGCAGTCCTTAAATATGTCACAAGCATCTGCGAAGTCTATGCAAAATATATTTTAAAGTGGACCTATTAGCTAGCAATAATGTGGCCAATCATTTGTAATAGAAAACCTAGCAAACAATATTCAGTATACGTTTGACTTATTATTACCTTATTGTCCAGTCCCCCTATTTCACTACTCTGAGGCTCCTTCTTGGTGACCTTTTGCTGAGTGGGTAACAAAAATAAGAATTTACTTACCGATAATTCTATTTCTCGTAGTCCGTAGTGGATGCTGGGGACTCCGTCAGGACCATGGGGAATAGCGGGCTCCGCAGGAGACAGGGCACATCTAAAAAGCTTTTTAGGTCACATGGTGTGTACTGGCTCCTCCCCCTATGACCCTCCTCCAAGCCTCAGTTAGGTACTGTGCCCGGACGAGCGTACACAATAAGGAAGGATCTTGAATCCCGGGTAAGACTCATACCAGCCACACCAATCACACCGTACAACTTGTGATCTGAACCCAGTTAACAGTATGATAACAAAACGAAGTAGCCTCCGAAAAGATGGCTCACAACAATAGTAATAACCCGATTTTTGTAACAATAACTATGTACAAGCATTGCAGACAATCCGCACTTGGGATGGGCGCCCAGCATCCACTACGGACTACGAGAAATAGAATTATCGGTAAGTAAATTCTTATTTTCTCTAACGTCCTAGTGGATGCTGGGGACTCCGTCAGGACCATGGGGATTATACCAAAGCTCCCAAACGGGCGGGAGAGTGCGGATGACTCTGCAGCACCGAATGAGAGAACTCCAGGTCCTCCTTAGCCAGAGTATCAAAATTTGTAAAATTTTACAAACGTGTTCTCCCCTGACCACGTAGCTGCTCGGCAAAGTTGTAATGCCGAGACTCCTCGGGCAGCCGCCCAGGATGAGCCCACCTTCCTTGTGGAATGGGCATCTACATATTTCGTCTGTGGCAGGCCTGCCACAGAATGTGCAAGCTGAATTGTACTACAAATCCAGCGTGCAATAGACTGCTTAGAAGCATGAGCACCCAGCTTGTTGGGTGTATACAGTATAAACAGCAAGTCAGACTTTCTGACTCCAGCCGTCCTAACTATATATATATATATATATTTTTAGGGCCCTGACCACGTCTAGTAACTTGGAGTCCTCCAAGTCCCTAGTAGCCGCAGGCACCACAAGAGGTCGTTTCAGGTGAAAACGCTGACACCCCTTCATGAAGAAACTGGAGACGAGTCCCAGTTCTGTCCTGTTCAAATGGAAAATTTTAATATGGGCTTTTGTAAGACAAAGCCGCCCATTCTGACAATCGCCTGGCCGAGGCCAGGGCTAACAACATGGTCACTTCCCATGTGAGATATTTGTCAACAGCATGGTCACTTTCCATGTGAGATATTTCAAATCCACAGATTTGAGCGGTTCAAACCAATATGATTTTAAGAAATCCCAACACTATGTTGAGATCTCACGGTGCCCCTAGGGGCACAAAAAAGCTGTATATGCAATACATCCTTTACAATCTGGACTTCAGGAACTGAAGTCAATTCTTTCTGGAAGAAAATCTACAGGGCCGAAATTTAAATGTTAATGAACCCCAATTTGAGGTCCAAAACACTCCTGTTTTCAGGAAGTGTAGAAATCGACCTAGTTGAATTTCCGTCGTGGAGCCTTCCTGGCCTCACCCACGCAACATATTTTCACCACATGTGGTGATGACGTTGTGCGGTCACCTCCTTCCTGGCTTTGACCAGGGTAGGTATGACCTCTTATGGAATGCCTTTTCCCCTCAGGATCCGGCATTCAACCGCCATGCCGTCAACGCAGCCGCGGTAAGTCTTGGAATAGACATGGTACTTGCTGAATCAAGTCCCTTCTTAGCTCCCCAGGCCCTTAGTCCTCTGTGAGCATTTCTTGAAGTTCCGGGTACCAAGTCCCTCTTGGCCAATCCAGAGCCACTAGTATAGTTCATACTCCTCTATGTCTTATAATTCTCAATACCCTGGTTATGAGAAACAGAGGAGGGAACACATACACAGACTGGTACACCCACGGTGTTACCAGAACATCCACAGCTATCGCCTGAAGGTCTCATGACCTGGCGGAATACCTGTCCCGTTTTTGTTCGGGCGGGACGCCATCATGTCCACCTTTGGTCTTTGCCAACGGTCCACAATCATGTTGAAAAACTTCCCTATGAAGTTTCCACTCTCCCGGGTGGAGGTCATGCCTGCTGAGGAAGTCTGCTTCCCAGTCGTCCACTCCCGGAAAGAACACTGCTGACAGTGCTATCACATGATTTTCCGCCTAGCGAAAAATCCTTGCAGTTTTCACTGCCCTCCTGCTTCTTGTGCCGCCCTTCTGTTTACGTGGGCGACTGCCGTGATGTTATCCCACCGGATCAATACCGGCTGACCTTGAAGCAGAGGTCTAGCTAAGTTTAGAGCATTATAAATTTGCTCTAAGCTTATTTATGCGGAGAGAATTCTCCAGACTTAATCACACTTCCCTGGAAATTTTTTCCCTGTGTGACTGTTCCCCAGCCTCTCAGGCTGGCCTCCGTGGTCACCGGCATCCAATCCTGAATGCCGAATCTGCGGCCCTCTAGAAGATGAGCACTCTGTAATCACCACAGGAGAGACACCCTTTTCCTTGGATATAGGGTTATCCGCTGATGCATCTGAGGATGCGATCCGGACCATTTGTCCAGCAGATCCCACTGAAGAGTTCTTGCGGGAAATCTGCCGAATGGAATTGCTTCGTAATAAGCCACCATTTTTACCAGGACTCTTGTGCAATGATGCACTGACACTTTTCCTGGTTTTAGGAGGATCCCGATTAGCTCGGATAACTCCCTGGTTTTCTCCACTGGGAGAAACACGTTTTTCTGGACTGTGTCCAGAATCTTCCCTAGGAACAGTAGACGTGTCGTCGGAAAAAGCTGCGATTTTGGAATATTTAGAATCCACTCGTGCTGTCGTAGAACTACTTAAGATAGTGCTACTCCGACCTCCAACTGTTCTCTGGACCTTGCCCTTATCAGGAAAGCGTCCATGTTTCTTTTAAGAAAAATCATCATTCCGGCCAAGTACCCTTGGTGAGAAGGGCAAATTTGGACCTGTAGGTAAACGTCCCTGATATCCAGTGACATCATATCGTCCCCTTCTTCCTGGTTCGCTATCACTGCTCCGAGTGACTCCATCTTGATTTGAACGCTTGTATGTAAGTGTTCAAATATTTCAGATCTCACCGAGCCGGTTGGCTTCAGTACCACAATATAGTGTGGAATACTACCCCCTTCCTTGTTGTAAGAAGGGTACTTTGTTGCCATGGCCACCAGGTCCAATGGACCGCCCCTTTATACGGCAATACTTCCATATGCCGTCTGGAATCTGCCTCACCTGACCACTGTCGTGTCTTCGTCTGGCAGATATGTACATCACATTTACTCTTTGATGCCAGAATGCAAATATGCCTCTGCGCATCACACATATATAGAAATGCATCCCTAAAATGCTCTATAGACAATAAAATCCTGTCCCTGTCAAGGGTATCAAAATTTTCAGTCAGGAAATCCGACCAAGCCCCCTCAGCGCTGCACATCCAGGCTGAGGCGATTGCTGGTCGTAGTATAACACCAGTATGTGTGTATATACTGTTATGATATTTTTCAGCTTCCTATCAGCTGGCTCCTTGAGGGCGGCCGTATCTGGAAACGGTAACGCCATGTTTTTTATATGCGTGTGAGCGCCTTGTCCACCCTAAGGTGTGTTTTCCAACTCGCCCTTACTACTGGCGGGAAAAAGGGTATACCTCCCATAACTTTCTGTCGGAGGAACCCCACGTATCATCACACACTTCATTTAATTTATCTGATTCAGGCAAAACTACAAGTAGTTTATTCCCACCCTACAAAATACCCTTATTTGTGGTACTTGTGGTATCAGAAATACGTAACACCTCCTTCATTGCCCTTAACATGTAACTTGTGGCCCTAAAGGAAAAATACGTTTGTTTCTTCACCGTCGACACTGGGGTCAGTGTCCGTGTCAGTGTCTGTCGACCGACTGAGGTAAATGGGCGTTTTTACAAGCCCCTGACGGTGTCTGAGACGCCTGGACCGATACTAATTTGTCCGCCGGCTGTCTCATGTCGTCAACCGGCTTGCAGCGTGTTGACATTATCACGTAATTCCATAAGTAAGCCATCCATTCTGGTGTCGACTCCCTAGAGAGTGACATCACCATTACAGGCAATTTTCTCCGTCTCCTCACCAACATTTTCCTCATACATGTCGACACACACGTACCGACCTACAGCACACACATACAGGGAATGCTCTGATAGAGGACAGGACCCACTAGCCCTTTGGGGAGACAGAGGGAGAGTTTGCCAGCACACACCAAAAGCGCCATAATGTATATAACAACCCTAGAAGGTGTTGTTTCTATATATGGGCTCTTAATATATAATTATATCGCCAATTTATGCCCCCCTTCTCTTTAACCCTGTTTCTGTAGTGCAGGGGAGAGTGGGAGCCTTCCTCACCAGCGGAGCTGGTCAGGAAAATGGCGCTGAGTGCTGAGGAGAATAAGCTCCGCCCCTTTCACGGCGGGCTTTTCTCCCGGTTATTAGGAAAACTGGCCTGGGTTAAATACATACATATAGCCTTAATGGCTATATGTGATGTATTTATTTGCCAAATAGGTATTTATATTGCTGCCCAGGGCGCCCCCAGCAGCGCCCTGCACCCTCCGTGACCGTGTCAGTGAGCCGTGTAGCAACAATGGCGCACAGCTGCAGTGCTGTGCGCTACCTCTCTGAAGACTGTGAAGTCTTCTGCCGCCTGTTTCCGGACCTCCGTTCCGCCGTCTTTCTTCAGCGTCTGTAAGGGGGATCGGCGGCGCGGCTCCGGGACGAACCCCAGGCTGACCTGTGTTCCGACTCCCTCTGGAGCTCAGTGTCCAGTAGCCTAAAACTTCAATCCTCCTGCACGCAGGTGAGTTGCAAGTCTCTCCCCTAAGTCCCTCGTTGCAGTGATCCTGTCGCCAGCAGGAATCACTGATTAGAAACCTAAAAAAAAAACTTTACTAAACAGCTCCTTAAGAGAGCCATCCAGTTTGCACCCTTCTCGGACGGGCACAAAAACCTAACTGAGGCTTGGAGGAGGGTCATAGGGGGAGGAGCCAGTACACACCATGTGACCTAAAAAGCTTTTTAGATGTGCCCTGTCTCCTGCGGAGCCCGCTATTCCCCATGGTCCTGACGGAGTCCCCAGCATCCACTAGGACGTTAGAGAAAGGGGATTACCAAACCTGCCCAGGCTTCCCCCCAGGAAATCACACACATTCTTACTGTATGCACTTAATGCAATTACTAATGTAGAATGGAGATGGAAGGGCTCTCTAAAGAGGGGTACACATGGAGAGATCTGTGTTTAAAATCTAAGCAATCTGACTAGATTGCTTAGATTTTAAGCACAGATCTGCCGTGTGTATGCCCCCCAACGATAGCGATGCGCGGCCCCGCACATCGCTATCGCCGGTGCTAGATTGAGCCATGCAGGCTCAATATAGCGGGTCGCTCACTTCAGCGCTGTGTGAAGTGAGCGACCCCCCGTCCTCCCCCCCTCGCTCAGCACACATTGCGCTGTGCTTGAGCGGGGGGGAGAGATGTGTGCTGAGCGGTCTGTGTTAAGAGAATACAATATGCTGTACTGCAATATTGCTTAAGTATTCCAAAACTAAATTCTAATAAACATTCAGCTTCCAGTTCCACTTTTATTGCCTTTACTGGCCCCTGTCTACAAATGAGAATTGATTTTTTTGTTTCACATTTTGCCCTATGTCTCACCTTGCCAGCGTGGTTCCTCTCCCAAAATTTTTTCTATCATGGCGTGGCTCGCAGCCACTGCAGTCTGTCCATCCAGGCTACCATCCAGGGTTGGCTGTCCATTCTGCAGGGCCTCCATAGCCTGAAGCTCCCTGCACAAGGCAAAGAAAACAAAACACCTCACAAATAAACAATATAAAAATGCTTCACAAATGGATTACAGCAGACACAAGATGCATTGTGCAAATCTGCACAACACATGGTGGGGGCAAAGAGCAGTAAAATGGGCGTACAGTATATAAATAAATAAATAAAGCAGGCATGGAAAAATTGCGCACATTCACAAAGCTGTACCTATCTGGAGATGCATACACCACTAAATGGGCAGAATATGCAATCATCAATGTATAACTACACCCTATTCTGTATTAGGTGCAAAAGATATACCTTGTAAAGGGTTGGGTATGGGTGACCGGCTGTTGGGATACCGCCATTCACCATACAGACGCCGGGATCCTGGTGTTTAGACTGCCGGCAGGGAGAGGGAGCACAACAAAGCGTCTTGCCTTGAAAAAGGGCCTATGAAGGCCTGAAACGCGTTGGTGCTGCACAGAAGCTTGTCCAGGTTGCATCCAGTGGAGTGTATATCGGGGTCTGGAGTGCCATTTCCCGGGAGGCCGTCTGGAAAAATTGGTTTACACCTGTTTGAGAACTGATTTAGTTCTCAAATTTTCCGGTAATTACAACCTCTTGGTCCAATACTGGGACGTCGTCTGTGCTATATGTGCTTTACAAATGGTCTATATGACCTCTTTAATGGAATTTTTATCTTGCTGATTTTTACTGTGTAGGTTTTTGTGCATTTTCTGTATGTTTGTATGTTTTTAATTAAAAAAACGTATTGCACGATATTTCCAACCTTTTCGGTCTTATATGATCACCCTCAGTGAGGCTACGACCAGAAAGGGGTTCCACACAAGAAACATCTGGAGTGTTTTTTAAATGCTGAAGAAACAAGCCTGATACAGGAACATGTATAAAATTTCACATTGTTCAGTCCTGCTAAGTTTATAGGATATTGGCCAACAGTGTGGGTAATGTGATCAGGTCATTTCTCATATCACATGAGTCAGGAGAAGGTACAGTACACATCACTGGTGAAAACCCCCCAAAAAAGAAGAACAAGTTAGAAACTAATATGGCCAAGAATATTAAGTGGATGGAATAGGTGTTCGTTTCTTACCTTATATCATACACTGGGGAGCGTAGGTCATGGGGTCCGTGGGCAAAGGCACAATGCTGCCCATTCTTGGTACAATGACCCTTAGAATCTGTCTCATGAATGCAGATGCCTGTTTTGTAATAACGCAGGTGGTATCTTCTTTCTGTGTCACCTGTTGTTCTATGTAGGAAGGGGCAACTGGGAAAATACACAGGAAAGAAAGAGATAATCCTAACGTTCCGTGAAACTTATCCAGCAAACAGTTAGCATTCGTAAATGCTTTCGATATAAGGAAACTACCGTTACATCAATATTTAACAATTGTTGTCTTGACATTTTAAATCATGATCATTACATCCAAAACTGAAATGCTCAAAACAGGACATATAATGTGGATCTATCCTATAGGTTTTCTTCAGAAGAACAATTACAATGTCAGAAAGTGCTGTTGAAAAAAATAGGATTTTGGGTACCTACTGGTAAATCCTTTTCTCGTAGTCCGTAGAGGATGCTGGTGTCCATATTAGTACCATGGGGTATAGACGGGTCCACAAGGAGCCATTGGCACTTTAAGAGTTTGAGAGTATGGGCTGGCTCCTCCCTCTATGCCCCTACTACCAGACTCAATCTAGAAACTGTGCCCGAGGAAACAACATACTTCGAGACAAGGATTATACACAGATAGTGGCGAGATTCATACCACATCACACAACAAGGCAAATCCGGCCAACATGCCGGATAAACTCAGCAACAGCTGAAACTTTACTAAAACACTAAAAAACGCAGAACTTATCTAGAAACCAGGCAGTACTGAACTAAATAACCACTGCAGGAAAACGAAGTGCTGGGCAGCTGCCCAGCATCCTATACGGACTACTAGAAAAGGATTTACCGTTAGGTACCAAAATCCTATTTTCTCTTACGTCCTAGAGGATGCTGGGGTCCATATTAGTACCGGGTGTGGATCATTAGATCGACAGTGTCTAGGTCGACAATGTTTAGGTCGATCACTATAGGTAGACAGTCACTAGGTCGACAGGGCTGGAAGGTCGACAGTGTTTCTATGTCGACATGTGCTAGGTCGACAGGCCAAAAGGTCGACATGAGGTTTTTGGGTTTTTTTGGTGTCGTTTTTTTTCGTAGAGTGACCAGGAACCCCAATTAGTGCACCGTGTCCCCTCGCTTCGCTCGGCACAGATTACCGTTCCAATCGTAGTTCACGAGGATCGTTAAGTATGAAAAAGTTTTAAAAACAGAATTTAAAAAAAAAATCATGTCGACCTTTTGACCTGTTGACCTAGCACATGTCGACCTAGAAACCCTGTCGACCTTCCAACCCTGTCGACCTTCCAACCCTGTCGACCTTATGACTGTCGACCTAAACACTGTCGATCTTCAGACCAGATCCCATTAGTACCATGGGGATGTACCAAAGCTCCCAGAACGGGAGGGAGAGCACGGAGGCTCCTGCAGAACTGATTGACCAAACTTAAGGTCCTCAGAGGCCAAAGTATCGAACCTGTAGAACTTTGCGAACGTGTTCGACCACGACCAAGAAGCCGATCGGCAGAGTTGTAAAGCCGAGACACCCCGGGCAGCTGCCCAGGAAGAACCCACCTTACGAGTAGAGTGGGCCTTAACAGACGTAGGACACGGCAAGCCTGTCGTAGAATACGCATGCTGGATGGTGAACCTGATCCAACGTGAAATCGACTGCTTAGAAGCAGGACACCCAATTTTCTTGGGATCATAGAGGACAAACAGAGAGTCCGATTTTCTATGACGAGCCGTCCACTTCACATAAATCCTCAAAGCCCTCCCTTTGAAGCAATTGAGGAGTCAGTAGCCACTGGCACCTCAATAGGATGGTTGATATGAAAAGCTGATACAACCTTAGGAAGGAACTGTGGATGAGTCCTGAGTACCGCCCAATCTTCATGGAAGACCAGATAGGGACTTTTACAGGACAAAGCCCCCAATTCCGACACACATCAAGCAGAAGCTAAGGCCAAAAAGTGACTGCCTTCCATGTGAGAAATTTTATTTCAGCCTCCTGCAGAAGCTCAAACCAATCTGATTGCAGGAACTGCAACACCACATCAAGATCCCAGGGTGCCGATGCTGCCACAAAGGGAGGCTGGATGTGCAGAACCTCTTTCAAAAAGGTCTGAACCTCAGGGAGGACAGCCAATTGTTTTTGGAAGAAAATGGATAAAGCGGAGATCTGGACCTTGATGGAGCCCAATCTCAGGCCCATATCCACACCTGCTTGAAGGAAAAGGAGAAAACGTCCAAGTTGAAACTCCACCGCAGGAAATTTCTTGGATTCACACCAAGGCACACATTTTTTCCAAATTCAATGGTAATGTGTAGATGTTACCCCCTTCCTAGCCTGTATCAGGGTAGGAATAAACTCGCTCTGAATACCCTTCCGAGCTAAGATCTGGCGCGCAACCGCCATGACGTCAAACGTAGCCGTGGTAAGTCTTGATAAGCGAACGGTCCCTGCAGTAGAAGATCCTCTCAAAGAGGTAGGGGACTTGGATCTTCCAGCAATAGATCCAGCAGATCCACGTACCAAGCCCTCCTTGGCAATGGGGATTGCCAGAATCTTTGTTCTTTTTATAAGTTGTAGAACTTTGGAATTAGAGGAAGTGGAGGGAACACATACACTGATGTGAACACCCACGGTGTTACTAGTACGTCCACCGCCACTGCCTGTGGGTCTCTCGACCTGGAACAGTACCTTCGCAGGCTCTTGTTGAGGCGGAAGGCCATCATGTCTATGTGAGGAACCCCCCACCAACCGGTTACCTCCTCGAACACCGGGTGGAGGCCCCACTCCCCTGGATGGAGATCGTGTCTGCTGAGGAAGTCCGCTTCCCAGTTGTCTACTCCCGGAATGAAGATTGCGGACATCGCTACCACGTGCCTTTCTGCCCAGAGGAGGATTCTTGTCACCTCTGACATTGCAGCCCTGCTCTTCGTTCTGCCTTGTCGGTTTATGTAGGCCACTGAGGTCATGTTGTCCGACTGCACCTGAACAGCCCGACCCTGCAGTAGGTGTGCTGCTTGAAGAAGGCCATTGTATACGGCTCTTAGCTCCAGGATGTTTATCAGGAGAAGGGATTCTTGACTTGGCCACCTTCCTTGGAAGGTTTCCCCCTGAGCGACTGCTCCCCAGCCTCTTAGACTTGCATCCGTGGTTAGAAGGATCCAGTCCAGAAGGTGTGGTACTTGAAGCCACCAGAGGAGCGAAATCCTGGCTTTTGGTGACAGACGTATCCTCTGGTGCATACGTAGGCGAGATCCCGACCACTGGTCCAAGAGATCCAGCTGAAAGGATCGAGCATGAAACCTTCCGTACTGCAGAGCCTCGTAAGAGGCAACCATCTTCCCCAGAAGGCGGATGCACTGATGAACCGATACCCGTGCAAGCTTCAAGACATCCCGGACAATTGATTGAATCACCAACGCTTTTTCCACCAGTAGAAACACCCTCTGCACCTCCGTGTCGAGGATCATCCCCAGGAAGGTTCAGGATCCAACCGTGCTCCTTGAGCAGATGTGTCGTGAGAGCAATGGATCTTAACAACTTCTCTGTGGACGATGCCTTGATCAGCAGATCGTCCAGATACGGAATTATGTTCACACCCTGCTTGCGGAGGAGAACAATCATCTCTGCCAACACCTTGGTGAAGACCCTCGGTGCCGTGGAGAGACCGAACGGCAGTGCCTGAAACTGATAGTGATCTTCTAACAGTGCAAACCTGAGATAGGCCTGGTGCGGCGACCAAATAGGAATGTGGAGGTACGCATCCTTGATGTCCAGGGACACCAGGAACTCCCCCTCCGTCAGTCCTGAGATAACTGCTTTCAGAGACTTCATCGTGAATTTTAAATTCCTGAGATAAGGGTTCAAAGATTTCAAGTTCAGAATTGGCCTTACCGAACCATCCGGCTTCGGCACCACAAAAAGGTTTGAATAGTAACTTTTGTTCAACTGGTGAGGTGGAACTGGAACAATGACCTCGGACACTACCAATTTTCGGATAGCGTCCAGAAGAATAGCTCTATCTGCCAGCAAAGCTGGCAAGCCTGATTTGAAGAAAAGGTGACAGGAGAGTTTGAAACTCCAGCCTGTACCCCCTGGACACAATATACTGTATCCAGGGGTCCAGGCCCGACAACACCCAGACGTGGCTGAAATGCCAGAGTCTTGCTCCCACCTGACCTTCCTCCAGGCTTTGCGGTCCACTGTCATGCTGAGGACTTTGAGGTACCAGAAGCCAGCTTCTGGTCCTGGGAACCTACGGGAGCAGGCTTTTTGGCTTTGGCACGACCACCTCTAAAGAAGGTGTGAGAAGGGGGCGTGGCTTGGACGCTGGCCTGAACAGTCACGCTGGGCTGGAGCTCCTGAATATATATCCCCAAAACAGCCAAAATCGCCCTATATTAGCCTCTGCTGGCTCCTGATCCCCCCCAGTGAGCTGCTACCTGCTGGGGGCTGCCCGGAGTGACCTCCGGTAACGTTGGGAGCTGAATTTTGCAGTTCCGAGATCGGGGCCTACACATCCTCCAGAAGCCGGGGCCTCGATTTTGGAGACAGCCCGGCGCCGAGCTCCGGGACCCGTTCGCGGCCGCGGCGGGACCCGGCGGACCTCTTGTGGGCTCACAACACCCAGCCTGAGCGGCGGAGACCCTCCCCAGACCCTCAGGTACCTTCTATATACAGTTGGCTCCCTCTCTGTGCACGTTAAAGCCAGAGGTAGTGAAGTTTCTGGCCTGATGATTCTGGCGGCGGCCATCTTGGATTTCTCCTAACAGCTCCTGAGATCACAGGCAGCTCAACACAGAGTTACTACATAGCTGCTCTGTGACATCCTCTGAGCCCACTTATCCTGCATGCTATATAGCTGTATTCACCTCTACCTATTGAAGACATATAATAAGCTGCTGATTGCAGCCTCTGTAATACGCTCTGCAAATTAATTGTGCCTTACCATACTAATCTGTCACTACTCTCAGCCCTGCCTGGAGACTTTCTACCATCATTACCGAGCTTGAAGCAACCCTCGTCTATATACTCAGACAGCCCGGCAAGATGTGACCCCTAATATGCGCTACCTCCGCCCAGAGTCTTACCGTTTAACATGGGAATACGTCTGAAAAACAGCATCCTGTATACTTTATAACACAGCAACCTAGAGGGACCCAGCTGCTGTAGTATCCTCAGAACACTTATTTTTTTCAATTACTTTTTTCCTTTTCCCTTTATCTCACTATGGCACCTAAAAAAGCAAAGGGTACGCTACCTCCTCAGGTATCTCTCCCGATTCGGAAACAGCATCAGGCGTCCCCGCCGCCTCGAAGAGTGTCGGCCCCCTCCACGAAAAGTCCGAACACATCCGAACTGCCCAGTTCGCTCTCAATGTCGGGAGTAGACCCGAGCTCTGACGGTCCCCTTACCGTGAAGACCCTTTGCCAAGTCCTGTCGGCCTTCAAATCGGACTTAACTCGTGACCTCACAGCTGCCATACGGGAAGTTAAGGAGGAGCTGACAGCCATTGGTGATAGAACCGACACTCTAGAACGTAAACTGGAAGAATTGGTGACGTCACATAATGAGCTCATAACAGCTCACGACCAACAACAAAACGAGCTGGACATGGTTAAAAACAAAATGGCAGATATGGAAGACCGTTCCAGACGGAACAATATTAAAATACGTGGAATACCCGATTCGGTAGATAACTCCGATCTGACGAAATACGCGATGGCCCTGTTCCGTAAACTACTACCTGAAGCATCTGATGCGGAACTGCTTATTGACAGAATTCATCGCCTTCCTAAGCCTCGGTTTCTCTCCAGCTCCTTACCTAGAGATACACTACTTCGGGTGCACTTCTTTACCGTTAAGGAACGTATTCTCCAAGCTACCCGAGAGGCAGAGAACTCTGATACCCTAGGAGGCTTGCAACTGTTTCCGGATTTTTCCGCAATCACCCTTTCTAAAAGACGCAGTCTAGCCCCGATTACCACCGCCCTCCGAGCCCAAGATATCCGTTATCGGTGGGGCTTCCCAGTGAAGCTGATTGTATTCTATGACGGCTCTACGTATGTTATATCAGAACTGGAAGCCGGAGTGAAGCTGCTTGAAGACTGGGACATCTCGGTGAAACTACCAGCCTCACATGAGAGACGTCCTCCTCCTCGCTCAGAATGGTCCACTGAGTGACTACATTACGTAATTAATGTATTGTTCTAAAATGCCTTGTCGTATTTCGTTAGACTTACCGTCTAGATTATATTCTGTCTATTGTAGCCCTTAAGGCTCTCGAAACCCTCTAGGTGAGATACACCATGTTCTTATTAATTCTTATAGCGCATACTCTTCTACTTAAATGTGGTCGCTCAACTCTCGCCCCAGTTTACTTGTTTACCTGTTTACTGGCCTATCTTTCTAGTATTCGCTAAATGTAGCAGACGGCGGTCTTCCCGCTGGCAAGATACGCCAGTACACTTGTGCTATATTTGTGTTTTTCTGATATGCAGTTATATCCCCCGTACCACATATGTTTAGATGAAGAAATGCAGTTATTCCCCTTATATATTAGCTGTTTGATCTCTTAATGACTCTGGGCGGATTGAAGAGTCCGCCTACCCCTCGTTTTTCTACTGCATTCATTTTCCCCCTGCAGTAGCTATGCAGACCCGATATACTGGGTCGATTTATTTTTCTTCCCCTTTTGCTTTCCTATATCTATGCACATCGCCCTGTTTCCCTGATTTTTGTATCCCCCCCCTCCCCCCCCCCTATCCGGATGGGATGCCGTCACTTGCATGATATTTTAACTGAATAAGTATGGTTGGTATTCTCTCATTGAACGTTAAGGGCTTAAACTCCCCTAATAAACGTAGATTAGCCTTATCCTCCTTCCACAAGTATAAAGCCGATATAGTCGCCCTACAAGAAACTCACTTTTCCTCACATAACCCCCCAGTATTGAAGGATCATAGGTTCACTACTGGTTTCTTCGCTAATGGACCCTTTAAAAGAAATGGAGTAGCTCTGCTGTTTAGAGAGGGTGTCCCCTTTACTCTCCACTCACAAATTGCAGACAAAGCAGGCCGGTACTTAATTCTCACGGGCATTTTGGAGGGTAGATCCGTCACAATAGTATCTCTGTATGCACCAAACTCGAATCAAGTGGCCTTTATTCGGAAGCTATGCTTACTTATCCAGAAGGTCCGGGTCGGCTCCCTAATCCTCCTAGGAGACTTTAACTTAGTACCAGACCCCAAACTAGATAAATCGTCCCAGCCCTCTTCAACTACACCTAAAACCCGCTCTGGCCCCTCACTAGCGCTGCGCAATGTGATAGCGGAATTTGACCTATATGACATTTGGCGAATCAGCAACCCCTCAGGCAGAGACTACACGTTCTTTTCACCAGTTCACAATTCATACTCACGAATTGACCTAGTGTTATGCGATAAATGGACCTTGCAGGAATCTGGTGGGGTGGATATCCTACCTATTACCTGGTCCGACCATGCTCCGTTATTTTGGAAGTGGCACATTGGACCCGACCCCGCCCCCCCCAGACCATGGCGACTATCTCCCCACTTGTTGCATGACGCGTTGGCCAAAAAGATTATCTCAGACAGCCTATCCCTATATACAGATACCAATTCCCCTTCGGACACATCATTACCAAATTACTGGTGTGCGCTAAAAGCGGTTGTCCGTGGCTCTGCTATTCAGGCTGGAGCAACGCTTAAAAAGCAAGCCAAAAGACTCCAACTAGACTTGGAACAAAGACTTAAAATAGCTGAAGACAAGAATAAGTTACGCCCCTCTCGTCTTTTACGTAAGGAACTAGCTGACATCCGCAGCCAATTACAAAAACTCTTGGTTTTTAGAACCCAAATAGCTCTCAATAGACTACGGCAGAAATTCTATTTAGTAGGTAACAGACCCGGTAAAATGCTAGCACGCAGACTTCGTGCCCAACAAGCTCGTAACAGAATTAAAGTCATCCTTTCCCCTACAGGCGCTAAGCTTGCTAACCCATTAGATATTGCTAACCAATTTGCAGACTATTATACTAAACTGTATAACTTACATTCTGACCCCCTTACATTCCAGCCTACCCCCGACTCTATTCAAGCGTTCCTTTCTTCTATTAATCTCCCTACCCTAACCCATGACCAACTAGACGCCTTAAATGCTCCTTGGACCGTAACGGAGGTCGAATCCACTATTAAAGCTCTCCCTAAGAATAAAGCCCCAGGCCCCGATGGGTTTATTAACGACTTCTACGCTTCCTTTGCAGACCGCCTCTCCCCCACATTGACAGCTCTGTTTAACGAGATAACTAATACTGCTACATTCCCTAAAGAAATGCTGGAGGCCCAGGTAGTAGCTATCCCCAAGCCTGGGAAAGACCCTGCCCACTGTCAAAACTACAGACCAATCGCATTACTTAATAGTGATGTTAAGATATATGCTAAATTGATAGCATCCCGACTTAGTGTTTATCTACCGCTATTGATCCACCCCGATCAAGCTGGGTTTATGCCTGGTAGACAGGCCTCTGACAATACCCGCAGAGTTTTTAACCTGATAGATAGGGCCCCTGGCACAGAGGGATTTTTATTACTCTCATTGGATGCTGAGAAGGCGTTCGACAGACTGAATTGGCTATATATGCGCACTGTTTTGGTTAAATTTGGTTTCTCGGCCCAGATTCTGGCGTCAATCTTAGCATTATATACCCTACCGTCAGCTAGAGTCTTCAGTAACGGATTTCTGTCGGACGCCTTCCCAATCACTAATGGTACCCGCCAGGGCTGCCCTCTCTCACCGTTGATATATGCTCTGGGTATTGAACCCCTGGCAGCTAAAATTAGAGCAGATGCTGCATTCCCAGGCCTGACCCATGGCGGACTCTCCCATAAATTGTGCCTCTTTGCCGACGACGTTCTCCTCTTTGTATCTCATCCCTCCTCCTCTCTCCCGAAATTACATTCCATACTACACGACTTCAGTGAGGCATCATACTACAAACTGAATACAACAAAAACCGAAGCCTTGCCGGTCCAATTACCCGATACACTCACGGCCACTTTACGATCTCAATATCCATACAATTGGAAACTCAACTCACTTACATACCTCGGGATACATATCCCTCCTACTTCCTCGGCTGTGTTCGATTTAAACCTCCCCCCCCTGATACTCACTCTCCAGATCCTGACATCCTCATGGTTGCTGTATGAGATATCCTGGCTGGGACGTTTATCCGCCTTTAAAATGTCCTTACTACCCAAACTCATGTATTTATTTCGCACTATACCTTACTCTTTTCCCAAACCGTACCTCGATAAATGCAAAATAGTTCTGACGAAATACCTATGGAAATCGCACCCCCCAAAACTGGCACACGCTAGAATGATTCTTCCCCGACATAGAGGAGGCCTCGCATTGCCTGACCTAAGTATGTACCAGGAAGCATGTGTGCTTGCCCAATTGAAATCTTGGAACATATCCAATCCCGCTCCCCTCTGGGCCCACATTGAGGAGGTCGGGTGCATAGGATACCCCTTAGCAGATTTGCTATGGACCCCTAAAGTCTTCCGTCCAAATGGTTTGAATGTTCTTCCCTCTACGGCTTCTTCCTTACGAATATGGGATAATTTGATGAGTAAACTTCCGAGCAATACTACCCCCCACACAACCCTTTCACTTAAAGCAGTGAGTAAGTTAATTCCCAACTTACATATCTCTACGTGGACTGCTTGTAATATTCATACCCTTGGAGACTTGTTGGACGGATCTGCCCTCCTTACATTTGCCCAATTGCAAGATAAATTCTCCCTCCCAAGTGCTGAACTGTTTCACTACTTCCAGATCAGACACTGGTTTCAAAGCCTACCTACAGTACAAACTCCCCCCAGCTCTTCGGCTCAGTCTATCCGATCCCGCATAGCATTATCTTCATCAACTAAAGATATAACTTATTGGTACAACACACTCATCTCATTAGTCCCATACCAAAAGTCTAACGCTCAGAGGCGCTGGGAGGGAGACTTGGGTATTCCCATAACAGAGGCACAATGGGAGAAATTATACCGTTTAACATTTCGCATGTCTCGCTGTTTAAATCATTCGGAAATGCATGTTAAACTACTGAATAGATTATATCTGACCCCAGACAGACTGCACACCTTTTGGCCCTCCTGCTCACCACTATGCTGGAGAAATTGCGGAGAGATAGGGCATGTATACCATATTTTCTGGTCATGTCCCCTTCTCCAAACTTTCTGGGCAGAAGTATTTACGCTAATAAATAAAGTTCTAGGCCTATCTTTAAGCCCATCCCCAGATCTGGCTCTCCTACATATGTATCCCCTGGAGGTACCATCCTCTCAGAGGTACTTGCTGGGACACATCTGTATCGCAGCAAGGGCAACCCTGGCCCAAGCCTGGAAGCAGGTGGCGATCCCACCTGTTCTAAAGGTGTTCCATAAAGTTAATTTTCATTATTCTATGGAAACCGAATGTATGCCTTACTCCTCCTCGGCTTCCTCTCCCATGGTGAAATGGTTCCATTGGCATGAATTCGTCACGGTGGGGGAGGGCTCCACCTACATATCACACCCGGGGCAGTCGTCCCCTATACAATTCAGTCTGAATGAGGAACCTTCTACTTCCTGAGTGCTCTCTCTCCCATACTTTTCCCTCTGGTCCTTCTTACTAGACACTACATTTATGATGTTATCAACCGATGCCCACCGGTTTCTAGAGTGGGAGTAGAGAATCCATATTGAAATACCTATGCACATTTCAAACTGTTAACATGTCTAGGATACCTGTATACCTACTTAGTGTTATGCTATCTGTTTTATATGTCAGTTGCATTTTATTGACGTGTACATCCCTCCCCACCCTGGTTTTTTTTTCTGTACCCCCTCTTTTGCTTTTTGCATTCAATATAAAATTCAATAAAAACTATTGATGTTAAAAAAAAAAAAGAAGGTGTGAGAAGGCTTGTTCTTTCTAGGCCTCATGGGCCGAAAGGACTGTGATGTGTTGGGAGTAAAAGGCCTGAGGATTTTGTGCTGGCTGAGATCCGCAGAACCCGACAGGCTTTCTGGTCAGTGTAGGGTTAAGGCGCTGGCTCAGGGCGCCCCTCACAGCACCGCACCTAAGTACCGCTGAGCCTCCCCCGGAGCGCAGTTAGCACTGCCATCTTCACACCGCCCCCCCCCCCCCCCCCCCCCCCGCTAAGGGGGTCGGTGACTCACTCGCCACAAACTTCAGCTCTGCAAGGGGGTGGCGGCATGCTGCTGGGGTGAGCGTTCCCCTGAGGCAGGGAGCGATCTATTCCCTCTGGAGCTCAGTGTCCAGTCAGCGGAGACAGTGGCTCAGACCCCGCAGGGCGGACACTACTCCCCCCCTTAGTCCCTCAATGCAGGAAGGCTGTTGCCAGCAGCCTCCCTGTAAAATAAAAACTCTACAGAGCTTTCTTAGTAAAAGTTTATTTTAGAGTTGCCCTAGCTGTGACCGACTCCTCCGGGCACATTTTCTAAACTGAGTCTGGTAGGAGGGGCATACAGGGAGGAGCCAGCCCACACTGTTAAACTCTTAAAGTGCCAATGGCTCCTGGTGGACCCGTCTATGCCCCATGGTACTAATATGGACCCCAGCATCCTCTAGGACGTAAGAGAAAAAGCTGCATGTGTAAGGTTGTATAAGATGCGCCATCAAGGACAACTCTACATTACATATAACACATTTTTTAAAGAGAGACCACTACATAGAATTTAGTCTAGGTTAAATACAATCCACAATAATGTGTCTAAAGGCTCACCATAAGAACCCCAAGCTTCTAGAACTAGCTATACTGGATGTTTGTATTGCCAGTGACATCAGAAAATGGATTTTATTTTAAATTACATTAAATTTTTTCTTCATAGTCCATTTGACGATATTGGGAAAACCATGGACTAGAGTCTGGGAGCCTGGATAATATAAAAAAGTCAAAAGTCTCAGGTTCCTGCCCCTCTATACCCTCGGGGCTGCCTGGGAACTTCAGTTTTACGTAACTACTCCCAAAGGATAAGCCACCTCAGACAAGAGCCAGTTCCACTGAAAGAAAACTAAAACAAGTAAGACCTGAACCCTGCACCAGCTGACGATTAAACCTTCTTCCAGGACATCCTGAGACACCAAGTGAAAAAGAGGAGGGTACCTTTTTTGTTTCACATCAGGTGATTTAAATCAAGTGAGGGTACAGCATGAGCCATATGGTCTCTACACACTAAGCTTTAAGGAATATGGCCTCAATAGCCACATGGTTAAAGCCAGCAGAAGTATGCTCTGGTTATCAAAATGGACCCTGATTTAAGGGACTATATGCAATGTAGATGCCTCTGCTATGCTGAGAAAGAGTGTGGTATGTTAGATAGAATACACTTAGGTCAACAGTGTCTATGTCGACCACTATTTGTCGACAGTAAGTAGGTCGACATGGTTTCTAGGTCGACAGGGACTCTAGGTCGACATGCAAAAAGGTCGACATGGGGTTTTTAAAAACATTTGGTGTCATTTTCTTCGTAGAGTGACTGGGAACCCCAATTAGTGTACAGGTTACATTCCCACGTGGATCGTAAAGTATAAAAAAAAAGTAAAAAAAAAAGTTAAAATATACGTTATGGTAAGAACTTACCGTTGATAACGGTATTTCTCCTATGTCCACAGGTTTCCACAGGATAACATTGGGATATGATGGAGCGACAGCAGATTGGCACCAAACGATCACAAGCTTTCCGGCCTCCCAGGATGCAACGGGCTCGTCCATATAATCCTGCCCACCGACTCAGTCAAATCAGTTTTTTGTTTGGTGCTGCAGGAGCCGGACCATGGTCAAAGGGCTGCTGTTCTTTGGCAGCTCTAAGCTTTATTAATTTATTTTTATAGTCTTACTATGTTTTTAAACAACCTTTCCTAACAGCGTTTTACACGCATATTGGAAAGAGTTGCTCCAACAACTCTCCGCCGGGTCGCAACAACGCTTACCCACAGTACAAGTGTTGTCTCGACGGGCGTCTGTGTCGGATGTTACTAGCAGGTCCAGCAGACGTTACCAGGCTGTGGCCGGAGCACGGGGAGAAGGTAAGGCATCGGTTCCGCTTAGAATGGGAATACGGACACAGCCGCACTGTTTTGGTGGGAAACTACCAAACAGTAGCTGGCGCGCCGCAACCACGGGTGCTCCAGCGCTTGGCTTTAGGGGTCATAAGGCGCCAGTCAAATCAGTTGTTTCCACAGCATTTAGGCAGGAGCATTATGTAGAACCCTATTTAGGCGAGAAGTACACACATACTAACCTCTTCCATCTTGCGTGGAAGGGTGTGCGAGAATAAAGATTCTCAAATCAGCTGCGTCAGGGTGGGATCCCTGTGGAAACCTGTGGACATAGGAGAAATACCGTTATCAACGGTAAGTTCTTACCATAACGTATATTTCTTCGGCAGGGTCCACAGGTTATCCACAGGATAACATTGGGACTTCCCAAAGCAAATTTTTTGTGGCAGGGACGTTCCTGATTAGACAGGAGAACCTTTCGCCTGAATTAAGCGTCATGAGAGGCAAAGGTATCCAAGGCATAATGTTAATGGAAGACCATGTGGCTGCCTTACATATCTGTTCTGCTGAAGCACCATGTTGTGCTGCCCATGAAGGACCTACCTTATGTGTAGAGTGAGCAGAGACATTAGCCGGAACAGGGAGATCAGCTCGAGAGTATGCTTCTGAAATCGTCATTCGGAGCCATCTTGCTAGCGTCTGTTTAGTAGCAGGCCATCCCCTCTTATGAAATCCGTAGAGAGTGAAGAGAGAATCTGTCTTTCTGATGGCACAGGTACGATCTACGTAGATTCTTAATGCACGAACTACGTCCAGCGACGCTTCTCCTGCAGACAGTCCCGATACCTGAAAAGCCGGAACTACAATTTCTTTGTTAAGGTGAAACTTCGAGACCACCTTAGGAAGATAACCAGACCTAGTTCTGAGACCTGCTTTATCTGGATAAAATAAAAAATCAGAAAAGGAGAGACTTACATGACGGCGCTCCTATATCTGATACTCTTCTAGCTGATGCCATAGTCAGTAGAAAGAGTACTTTAGCTGTTAACCATTTAAGATCCACTTTTTTAAGTGGTTCAAATGGTGCCTCTTGAAGGGCTTTGAGGACCAGACTTAAATCCCAAGGTACTGCAGGAGGAACAAAAGGTTGTTGAATGCACAGCATTCCCTGGAAAAAAGTACGCACAGCCTGTAAAGTACCAATTTTCTTTTGAAACCATACAGTCAATGTTGAAACTTGAACTCTCAAGGAAGCCACCTTCAAACCCTTATCCATTCCTGCCTGAAGAAAATCTAAGATTCTGGATACTCTGAAAGATCTTGGATCCATATTTCTTTCACTGCACCAATGAATATAGGCCTGCCATATTCGGTGATAAATGCGAGCAGAGGAGGGCTTCCTTGCTCTAGGCATTGTTTGAATTACCTGTTGTAAAAAAACCTCTTGACTTTAGGATAGAGGTTTCAATAGCCACGCCGTCAAAGACAGCCGATCCAGATGCCTTTGATAACAAGGACCCTGCATCAGTAGGTCTGGACGTTGAGGGAGCAGAATTGGAGCATCCATTGACATCCTCTGCAGATCTATGTACCAATGCCTTCTGGGCCAAGCCGGAGCTATCAGAATTACGGCACATTTTGCTTGCTTTATTTTCCTCACCACCCTGGGTAACAGGGAAAATGGAGGAAACAGATATGACAGATGAAATTCCCATTTCACTGACAGTGCGTCCACTAGGATCGCTCTGGGGTCTTTTGTTCTTGACCCGTATGCCGGAACTTTGTTGTTCAGATGGGACGCCATGAGATCCATCTCTGGCAACCCCCACTTGAGTCTTAAACACTTCCGGATGTAGAGCCCATTCGGTTGCGCGAATGGTGTGTCGACTGAGAAAATCCGATTCCCAATTTTGGACTCCTGGAACGAACACTGCGGACAATGCTGGAAGTTAGAGTTCTGCCCACTTCAGTATGTGACTTACCTTCTTCATTGCTCTTTGGCTGCGAGTTCCTCCCTGATGGTTGAGGTACGCTACTGCCGTTGCATTGTCCGAACGGATCTGGACTGGTTTTCCTTGCAGAATGTCCTTTGCCTGAATCAGTGCCATGTATATGGCCCAAAGTTCCAACAGATTTATTGGCAGGCAACTTTCTTCTGTGGTCCACTGTACCTGGAACCATCTTTTTCCGGACACTGCTCCCCAGCCCTGAAGACTGGCAACCGTTGTCAGGATCTCCCTATCTGATCTCCAAAAGGGTCTCCCCTTGTCTAAATGGGATGTCTGTAGCCACCAGGCTAATGACCTTTTTACCCTTACTGGAAGTACCATCATTTGTTTATTTATTGTCAGATGTACTCCATTCCATCTGGTCAGAATCAGATGTTTCAAAGGTCTTGAGTGGAACTGTGCATATTCCACCATGTCGAATGTTGACACCATCAACCCCATTACTCTCATTGCAGTGTGAACTGATATTGTTTGAGTGTGCAAGAATTCCTGAGTCATTAACTGCATATTGGATAGTTTTTCCACTAGTAAAAATATCTTCTACAGCCTTGAATCTAATACAGAACCTAAGTGAATCATCCGTTGTGACGGAATCAGAGACGACTTTGCCCAATTTATGAGCCACCCGTGTTTCTGTAGACTCCAGAGCAATTCCTGGGATTGTGCCAGGATTAAAAGATCGTTGAGGTATGGGAAAATCCTTATCCCCTGCTTGCGGAGATAAGCTGCCATAACGACCATGATCTTGGTAAATACTCTGGGGGCTGTGGCTAACCCAAAGGGTAATGCCTGGAATTGAAAATGTTGTTGGAGGATAGCGAACCTGAGGTAACACTGATGGGACAATGCTATTGGAACATGCAGGTAAGCATCCTGTATATCCAGAGATACCATGTAATCCCCTGGTTCCATGGACAAAATTATGGAGCATAATGTCTCCATGTGGAACTTTGGCATCCAAATGTATTTGTTTAACATTTTGAGATTGAGAATGGTCCGAAATGACCCATTTGGCTTCTGAACCAAAAATAGGTTGGAGTAAAAACCCTGCCCCCGTTGTGCCGGGGGTACTGGAATAATTACCCCGGACTGAAGCAATTTCTAAACTGCTTCTTGCAGGGCGCTGGCCTTCGCCTCTATGTGAGACGGGCTGGTGCAAAAAAACCTTTGAGGAGGCTGCTTCTTGAAAGGGAAAACATAACCCTGAGATACCACTTCTTGCACCCAGGCGTCTGTTGTCGACTGCTGCCATATGTGTGCAAACTGAAGAAGACGGCCTCCTACCTTGAAGTCCCCCAGGTGGAGGCCAGCACCATCAGGCTGATGGTTTCTGTTCTTGTTTGGAAGCTGGCCCTCTAGTGGCCCACTGCTTCATTGCTTTACCAGACTTATTGTACTGGGTTTGCTTTGATTCATTTTTACCTTTTGTTTTACCTTGCCATCGAAATGGCCGAAATCCCGAGCCTTTAGGTTTAGGATTATAACTAGCAGGGAACTTAACCTTCTTGGATTTAGCTTCTGACTTCAGAATATCTGTCAGTTCTTTACCAAAAAGAATGTTCCCAACAAAAGGCAAAGCTTCCAGAACCTTTTTGGATTCTGAATCAACTTTCCATGTACGTAGCCAAATTGCTCTGTGAGCAGCTACCGTTAATGCTGATGCTTTAGAAGCAATCGTACCCATATCCATTGCTGCTTATTCTAGAAATAGCGCAGCTTGTTTCAGATGGGCTATATGGGACTCCTGTTCCCTAGTAGGTGCTAAGAGCCCATTCTCCAGTTCTTCAGCCCATTCAACTACCGCTTTCGCCATCCAGGCTGAGGCCATAGCAGGCCTTATGACTACTCCTGACAGAGAAAATATGTTTTTCAAAAAACCATCAACTCTTCTGTCTGTGACATCATTTAAAGATGTAGATGGCAACGGTAATATAGATTGTCGCACTAGTCGAATGACGTGCGTATCTACTTTAGAAGGCACTTCTCTTTTTAAACAGTCCCCAGTTGGAAAAGGGTAGTAAGAATCCCATTTTTTTGGGAATTCTTTATTTCCTATTGGGCGTAGCCCAGGGTTCCACCATAATTTCCGTCAGTTCCTCAGACCCTGGAAACTCAACCCTAACTGTCTTGGGACATTTAAACACAGGTGCTTTAGTTTTAATTATTGGCTCAGCTGAATCATCTAGAGACAGAATAGCCTTCATTGCTCCAATTAACTCCGCTATGTCTTCTGAGCTGAAACACTCCACTTGTTCCTCATATGGTGAGGTAGAGTATATGGCGTGATCATCTGTTGTATCATCCTGTGTAGCCTGTGAATTTGATGATATATTTACCCTTGGTTTATCAGCTTGTTGATTTGTAGAAGCTGTAGGGGACATACCATAAGAAGGGATCTGCATGTATGGGTTAATAGTGTACCCTATTCCTGAGGTTGAAGCTGCAGGGACCAACCTGTCAGCTATACTAGATAGGGTTTGTGCAAACATGGCCTAAGGTGGATCTACCTGTTGTTGAACAGGGATCTTCTTTACAATCTGCTGGAACGCAAAACAATTTGCACATAACCCCTCATTTGCCAAGGATTGAGTTATCAAACCCACTTTACAGGATAAACATGTTTTGAGTGTTGGTGTTACTGTTAATGTAACCTCGTCACCTTTGCCGCTCTTAGACATGATAAACAATCAGCTTTTCCACAGTATACTACACAATCTGTGACTGAAAACACTTTATATGCATAAAAGTGATATCAATCTGACCTCAACCCAAGCACCAGCATTGAGGTTCAGAAGAAAAAACACTAACATATATAAAGTCAGCAATCACACTAGCAGTCAGTCACATGTTATTAGTTATATGAGCATAATATCAACTATGAACACATTTCAAGTATGTAGGAGTACATTTACTGTTTTCTGTTCTATACAGATATTCTAATGTATGTGTAACCACAGTATAGTACAAAACTCATATGCAATAGGCCATAAACTTAACTATTCATACTTACAACAGTTGATAGAAATTTAGTGCTGTATAACCCTTACTCCGTAGAGTGGGATACAGGGAGACTCACCCCACTTCCAGGATCGATCAATACGTTAGCAAACCGCTGAGTGGATCCAGACGCTACTAGTGTACACTGCCGCTCCGGTATTTTTAGTAGACACAGATGCTCAGTGAACGTTTAGTGCATGCAGACGCTTATGTCTGCAACCCAGTCTCTTTAGCGGTAAACTTTAGTGTATACAGAAGCAGCGGCCTATGCTGCGACCGAGTCTCCTCGTGGTAGCGTCTGAGACGGAAGTGAGGCAATCAGTTCATGGCGGGAGACGCACGGAAACGGGTCATGAACTGGGCGGAGGGGCGACCAGAAGAGCGTCTAACTCCCCACTGCTGACATCAACTCTAGGGATCGCAGACTCAAACTAATCCTGGCACCTTATGACCCCTAAAGCCTAGCGCTGGAGCACCCGTGGTGGCGGCGCGCCAGCTACTGTTTGGTAGTCTCCTCCCAAAACAGTGCGGCTGTGTCCGTATTCCCATTTTAAGCGGAACCGATGCCTTACCTTCTCCCCGTGCTCCGGCCACAGCCTGGTAACGTCAGATTATATGGACGAGCCCATTGCATCCTGGGAGGCCGGAAAGCTTGTGATCGTTTGGTGCCAATCCGCGGTCGCTCCATCATATCCCAATGTTATCCTGTGGATAACCTGTGGACCCTGCCAGAGAAAACTCATGTCGACCAATTGCCATGTCGACCTATAGTCCCTGTCGACCTAGAAACCATGTTGACCTACTTACTGTCGACCAATAGTGGTCGACCTAGAGACCGGATCCAGCTGAGAACATATGTATACCAAGACTGCCTGGCTCACTCCAATGCTACCAGAATCAACAGAATGCCTTCACCATTTACCTTTTCGAGAACCTACAGAAGCATTTTTTACAAAAGGGAGGAGACAGACCAGATGGAAGCTACAAGGAACAGACATTGGTGTTCATTCCGAGTTGTTCGCTCGTTGCCGATTTTCGCTATGCTGCGATTTGTTGCTAAATGCGCATGCGCTAAGTTATTTTACACAAAATGTAGTAGATTTGCTGGTGTTCGTGCTGCGCTTTTCAGTCGCACTGCTGATCGGTGAATGATTGACAGGAAAGGGGCGTTTCTGGGTGGTAACTGAGCGTTTTCCGGGAGTGTGCTAAAAAACGCAGGCATGTCAGGGAAAAATGCGGGAGTGTCTGGAGAAACGGGGGAGTGGCTGGCCGAACGCAGGGCGTGTTTGTGACGTCAAAACAGGAACTAAACGGACTGAGCAGATCGCAATCTAGGTGTAGGTCTGGAGCTACTAAGAAACTGCAAGAAAATATTTAGTAGCAGTTCTGCTAATTTTTCGTTCGCTATTCTGCTAAGCTAAGATACACTCCCAGAGGGCGGCGGCCTAGCGTTTGCAATGCTGCTAAAAGCAGCTAGCGAGCAACTCGGAATGACGGCCATTGTGATGGTGCAGTGGTTAGCATTACTGACTCACAGCACTGAGATGTATGTTCTCCCCCTGTTTACATGGGTTTCCTCTGCCTACGCCTTTCCTCCCACAATCCAAAGACTTACTGGTAAGTTACTTGGCTTCTGATAACATTAACCCTAATATGTATGTGTACATGTGGTAGGGACTAGAGATTGTAAACTTCACTGGCACAGGGGCTGACATAAAGGAGTTGGGTATGTTTGACTGGCGGTCAGGAGACCGACGTTCACAATACCAACCGCGGGATCACAGCATTTAGATGGTCGGCGGGGGGTGGGAGCACAACGAAGACCCTTGCAGGCTCGGTGGCGAGCGTTCCCACTCTATGGGTGTCATGGACACCCACGAGTGGGAATAGTCTGTTGGTTAGCATGCCGACTGTCAGGATAGTGAGGGTCCGAGATACAGGTGGCGGTATTGTGACCGGTGGTCTCCTGACATACACCACATTCTCACAACAGGAGAAAGTGTCAGCGGCTAATGCCATACCAACCCAAAGAAGCTAAGTGCGTCAGGGTGGGCGCCCTGTGTAGCCCAGTGTACCTCGCAGAAAGAGATTTAACAATGGTAAGTTCTTACCATAAATCTCATTTTCTGCTGCGGGGTACACTGGGTACATTGGGGATGTCCTAAAGCAGTTCCTTATGGGAAGGGACACACTGTAGCGGGCACAAGAACCCGGCATCCAAAAGAAGCATCCTGGGAGGCGGAAGTATCTAAGGCATAGAACCTTATGAACATGTTCACTGAGGACCATGTAGCCGCCTTGCACAATTGTTCAAGGGTCGCACCAAGAAGGTTTAAGCGACCGAGTAGAATGAGCCTTTATGGTAGCAGGAGCTGGAAGGCCAGCCTGTACATAAGTATGTGCAATCACCATTCTAATCCAACTGGCTAGGGTCTGTTTGTGAGCAGGCCAGCCACGTTTGTGAAAACCAAACCGAACAAAGAGAGAATCCGACTTCCTATGGAAGCAGTCATCTTCACGTAGATACGGAGAGCCCGTACCACATCCAAAGACCGCTCTTTGGAAGACAATTCAGGAGAGGCAAAGGCCGGAACCACAATCTCCAGATTAAGGTGGAAAGAAGACACCACCTTAGGTAAATACCCGGGACGTGTTCTAAGAACCGCCCGATCACAGTGAAAAATCAGATATGGTGACCTACAAGATAAGGCACCCAAATCCGACACCCGTCTAGCAGAGGCAAGAGCCAGCAGAAACAAAACTTTAAGAGAAAGCCACATAAGGTCTGCAGATTCAAGGGGCTCAAACGGAGACTCTTGTAACGCCTCTAAAACCACCGACAAGCCCAAGGAGCCACAGGCGGGACATAAGGAGGTTGAATCCGCAACACACCCTGAGTGAACATATGAACATCAGGTAAAGTCGCAATTTTTCTCTGGAACCAAACCGACAAGGCAGAAATACGAACCTTGATGGAGGCCAGACGAAAGCCCAAGTCCAGGCCCTGTTGCAGAAAGGCCAAAAGTTTGGCCGTACTAAACTTGTAAGCGTCATGATTTGTTAGATGCGTATCAAGCAAAGTAAGAATTCCAGTCCCTACGGTAAATCTGAGCAGAAGCCGGTTTCCGGGCCTTCAACATAGTTTTAATGACCAACTCAGAAAAACCTTTGGCCCTCAAGACAGAAGCTTCAAGAGCCACGCAGTGAAAGCCAACCTGGCTAAATCCTGATATACACAGGGGCCCTGAACGAGGAGATCTGGGCGTTGCGGAAGTAGAAGGGGACGATCTATCGAGAGACCCTGAAGGTCTGAGAACCAATGCCATCTGAGCCACGTGGGAGCGATCAGAAGTAGGATTCCTCCTTCTTGCTTGAACTTCCTTATTACTCTGGGCAGGAGTGACACCGGAGGGAACACGTATGGCAGCTGAAAGTTCCATGGAATTGCCAGTGCGTCTACGAACCTTGTGATTGTGTCGAGATGCCATCAGATCCACATCAGGAAGGCCCCACCTGTCCACGAGGAGTTGAAACACTTCTGGATGGAGGCTCCACTCTCCGGCGTATACGTCCTGACGACTGAGAAAGTCCGCTTCCCAGTTTAGGACCCACGGAATGAATACTGCCGATATGGGCTGGCAGATGGCATTCCGCCCACTGAAGAATCCTAGATACCTCCCTCATTGCCATGCGGCTTTGAGTGATTGATGTACGCCACTGTGGTGGCGTAGTCCGACTGTACTTGAACAGGTCTGTTCTGTATTAAATGCTGGGCCAAGTTCAGAGCATTGAACACCGCCCGCAGTTCCAGAAAGTTTATCGGGAGGAGAGACTCCTCCTTGGTCCACCGACTCTGAAGGGAGTGTTGCTCAAACACCGCGCCCCAACCTCTCAGACTGGCATCCGTCGTCAGAAGGACCCAGTTGTACATCCAGAAGGGACGACCCCTGCTAAATCATTGGTCCTGAAGCCACCAGCTCAGTGACAGGCCATTGCATCATTCAGTCTCCCAGCAACTCAGCCCTCTGTACATATTGCCCCCTCAATTCTACACTCCCCTCTTATTAGCACTCATGAGCTTTTTACTTCCCTATACTCATTGACAATAACCTCTACAACCTCTCACCATAAAAAACTTTCACAAACCTCTGACACCCACATTTATCTCTCTCTTCTGCTTCTGATAGCTGGTGACATTTCACCAAATCCAGGACCCAGCCACTTGCATCACTCGCATTCACCTGATTCACAGCAACATAGAAATCCAGCTAACCTCATAAACATCACATGTCTTCCATCACCCTCCAGATCACTAAAATGTGCCTTATGGAATGCACGCTCTGTTTGTAACAAATTAACATCTATCCATGACCTCTTCATATCTAACAACATCAATCTGCTGACTATAACAGAAACCTGGCTCACACAATCTGACACAGCCTCCCCTGCAGCACTGGCACATGGTGGTCTCCACTTTACACATACCTCCAGACCCGATAACCATAAAGGAGGAGGAGTTGGACTTTTACTTTCACAATCTTTTGCATATACTGTTCTACCACAGGTTCCATCACTCACATTTACATCATTTGAAGTACATTCCATTAGGGTTTACTCTCCTTTCTCTCTGCGTGTTGCAGCTATCTACCGCCCACCTGGGCATCCAAAACAATTTTTGGAAGATTTTTCTGCCTGGCTCCCTCACTTTCTATCCTCTGACATCTCCACCATTATCATGGGTGATTTCAATATTGCTATTGATTGTCCAAAATCTGCTGCGCATGCCTCCAAACTACTCTCTCTAACCTCCTCTCTTGGCCTCTCCCAATGGACTGACTCCTCTACTCATCAGGCGGGCCACTGCCTTGATCTAATATTCACCAGACTATGCTCCATCTCTGAACTCACTAACACTCCTTTCCCCCTATCAGATCACAACCTTATCACCTGCATGCTTTCCTCTGTTAATTCAAACCCTGTGTTGCGGAAGTTCTCCAATCTTCCTCAAACTCGCAGAAATATTAGCACAATTAATCTTCAAGAACTTTCCACTTCACTCCAACAACTGCTTTCACCTATTTCTGCATTCACCTCTCCTGAGATGGCTGTATCACACCTTAATAAGACTCTAGAACTAGCCCTTGATGAAGTGGCTCCAGCTACCCATCACACTCCACGTAGGCCTAGATGTCAACCATGGCACTCCAAATTAACAAGACAACTACAAAAACTCACACGAAAACTTGAACGTCAGTGGCGTAAATCTCGTATTTCAAGTGACTTCCTCACATATAAGACAGTCTACCATTCTTATAAAAATGCCCTGGACATTGCCAAACAAACATATTTCCAAACTCTTATCTCTGCTCAAGCCTCTAACCCCAAACGACTCTTTAATACATTTAAATCACTTCTGAATCATCCCGCACCTACCCCACCAGCCACTATCAAGGCACAGGATCTTGCTTCCTACTTCAAGGAGAAGATTGATAAGATCCGAGATGAAATGGTATGCTCTTCGGCAGCCAGTGACCTGCTCCGTTCTTTACCTGAACCCTCTGGCACTCTTTCTTCATTTGATCCCACAAATGAAGATGAAGTATCATCACTCTTCTCATCCTGCTTCTCTACTACCTCTCCTCTTGATCCTTTACCCTCACAAATAAGTAAAGCTCTGTCTCTGGTGCTCATCCCTACCTTAACTAACATCTGTAATCTCTCTCTCTCTACTGGTATTTTTCCTTCACTCTTCAAGCATGCAGTTATTACTCCCATTTTAAAAAAACAAAATTCTGACCCTAATGCTCTCTCAAACTACCGCCCTATCTCTCAGCTCCCTTGTCTCTCGAAGCTACTTGAGAGACTTGCCTACACTCGACTCACACACTTTCTTAACTCATACACTCTGTTGGACCCACTTCAGTCAGGCTTCCGTTCCCAACATTCCACAGAGACGGCACTGACTAAAGTGGTTAATGATTTGGTCACTACGAAGTCTAAAGGCCACTACTCACTACTTATTCTTCTAGATCTATCTGCTGCATTTGACACTGTAGACCACTCTCTTCTCATACAGACACTACAATCCCTAGGTCTTAAAGACACAGCCCTTTCTTGGTTCCTCTCGTACCTATCTAATCGCTCCTTCAGTGTTCGCTTCTCTGAATCTACCTCCTCTTCGCTACCTCTTTCAGTTGGAGTACCGCAAGGTTCAGTCTTGGGTCCTCTGCTTTTCTCCATCTATACCTCATCTCTTGGTAAACTAATCAGCTCTTTTGGTTTTCAGTATCATCTGTACGCAGATGATACTCAAATCTACCTATCCTCCCCTGACTTGTCCCTATCTGTACTGGACCGTGTCACTGAATGCCTTTCTGCTATCTCATCCTGGATGACATCTCGCCACCTCAAACTTAATATTTCAAAGACAGAGTTAATTATATTTCCACCGGCCAATAGTAGGCACCAACCTGATATCTCTATCACTGTTGAAAACTCGACTATCTACCCTACCCCACAAGCTCGCTGCCTTGGTGTCATCCTTGACTCTGATCTGTCCTTTGTTCCCCACATTCAATCTGTCTCAAGATCATGTTACATGCATCTAAAAAACATATCCAAAATACGACCATACCTTACACAAGACACTGCTAAAACTCTAATCCACGCTCTCATTATCTCCCGCATTGATTATTGCAATAGTCTCCTAACTGGTCTTCCCAAAACGAGACTCTCACCACTACAATCCATTCTGAATGCAGCGGCGAGGCTTATCTTCCTCGCTAGACGTTCATCGTCTGCAGATCCACTCTGTCAGTCCCTCCATTGGTTACCTGTATTCTACCGCATTCAATATAAAATACTTTTACTCACACACAAGGCCATCAACCAAACTACACCAACGTACATCACTTCGCTTATCACAAAATATCTCCCAACCCGACCTCTGCGCTCTTCACAAGACCTGCGTCTCTCATCCACACTCATTACTCGCTCCCACTCACGACTGCAGGACTTTCATCGGGCTGCACCCACTCTGTGGAATGCCCTACCACACACAATAAGACTCTCCTCTAGTCTCCAAACCTTCAAGCGTTCCCTCAAAACTCACCTCTTTAGGCAAGCGTATCAAATTCCTGAACCGCCCACATAACTTTCATAAACCTTGCTATCAAATTACATCCACTCTGTACAGTCCACACATATCCTCACATGTCTTCTCATTCTATGCAATAGATAGCACCTTTCCTTATGTACATATGCCTATAGATTGTAAGCTTGCGAGCAGGGCCTTCCTACCTCTATGACTGTTATCACCCAGTTTGTAATTGTTATTTCAAATTGTAAAGCGCAACGGAATTTGCTGCGCTATATAAGAAACTGTTAATAAAATAAAAATAAAATAAATAACTCCGGAGACAAGGAGATCATTTGAGACCTGATCCGGTGAGGCAGGTCATCCCACTTGGCAAAAATCAACTTCTGCAGAGGGCGGGAAGGGAATTGAGCGTACTCCACCAAGTCAAAAGCCGACACCATGAGACCTAGCACTTGCATTGCCGAATGTATCGACACTTGCAGACGAGATAGGAAGCATCGAATCCTGTCCTGAAGCTTCAGAACTTTCTCCTGATTTAAAAACAACCGCTGGTTGTGAGAGTCCAACAACGCCCCCAGGTGCACCATGCTCTGAGCTTGATGAGACACCCGTGGGCTTGCAGAAACTGGATAGTCAGATTCAAATGGCGTATGAGAATTTCTGGGGAATTTGCCAGGATCAACAAGTCGTCCAGGTACGGTAGGGTCCTGAACCCTTGACGGCGGAGTACAGCCGTCATTACCGCCATGACCTTGGTGAATACTCGCTGAGCCGTGGTCAAACCAAAAGGTAACGCCCGAAATTGGTAATGGAGGTTGCCAAACGCAAACCTCAGGTACTGCTGATGCGACACTGTGATGGGAATATGCAGGTGTGCCCCAGGTTCCAAGGCCAGAACAATAGAGCGAAGAGTTTCCATACGAAACTTGGAGACCCTCACAAATTTGTTCAAGGACTTGAGGTTGAGAATGGGCCGGGAGGACCCATTCGGTTTCGGGACTAGGAACAGCGGTGAATAGAACCCCATGCCTCTCTGAGCCAGAGGCACTTGTACTACCACTCCTGTGTCCAGAGGGACTGTACCACCGAATGAAGGAGTTTTTTGCCTTCACCTGATCTGAAGGGACGTTTGTCAGGCAAAATTCGATGAGGGGGACGATTCTTGAAGGATACGGCGTAACCTCGAGTGACGACTTCCCGTACCCAGGCATCGGAAGTGGTCCTCAACCATTCCTGGGTATACCCTAGAAGTCGGCCCCCCACCCTGGGATCCCACAGAGGGAGGCCCGCCCCGTCATGCGGCAGGCTTGTCAGTTTTGGAAGCGGGCTGACGGGCAACCCAGGCCCTTTTGGGTTTGGAAGTGCGAACCTGTACGCCTGACCTTTTGCTTTCCCTGAAGGACGAAAGGAGCGAAATGGAGTACTTTTAGCCTTCGGCACCGAAGGAGCAGTACTAGATAGACATGCTGTTTTAGCAGAGGCTAAGTCAGCCACTATCTTGTTGAGGTATTCTCCGAAAAGAATGTCTCCCTTAAAAGGGAGTACCTCCAGGGTTTTCTTAGAGTCCTGGTGGTCTAGTGGGGTCCCTGTACTACCACAGTGTCCACGCCAGCGCGCACTGTCAGCCACCCGCTGGCCCCGCGATTTACAGCGGAACCCGCCGGGGGGACCCACTTACCTCCTCCCTGAGTGCGGCCACGCGATACAGGAGAACAGCGGCCGTGTGTGTGACTAGCTGGAAGAAAACCGGAGCCTCCGCTGTAGGTACCCGGCAACCAGGGCGCGGGAGTGTACAGCGCCACTGGGGGAGGTGATGGAGCTGCAGCAGGAGATGTCTGACTGACATCTAACACAGACAGTGTCTCTGCTGCAGCCCTTGAAGTCTTAATTTTTCTTTTAAAAGCTTCTTCTCGGGGCTGCTGGAGCAGCCCCCCTGTTGTATGCCTGCTTGCTGCATGGCACCAACTACAAAACTGAGCTCCTGTGTACGGAGGCGGGATTATAGAGGAAGCGGCGCTATGCATTCTGGGAAGAAGGTCAAAGCTTTGAGCCTGTTGGTGCCTCGGACCAAGATCCTACTCTACAACCCAATGTCATTCCCTGTGGAGCCCAGTGTACCCCGCAGCAGAAAGTCTGTTTTTCAGTTTTCTACTCCAGGAATGAAAACAGTTGTGATTGCTGGTATGTTTCGCTCCACCCAATGCATGATCCTTCCTGCCCCTCTCATAGGCAGTGTACCCTTGGTGCCTCTTTGGTAATTTATGTAAGTCACGGATTTTCAAACTGGATCATGATTGTGGCCGGAGAGACTAACCAGCCACACGTGTAATGGCGGCCGCAGCACTGAAGGGGTTAACCGCTAGTGCCCGGCGCCATTAGGACAATGGGCGCTTGGCGCCACTTTTAAACTGTGCACTGGCGCTAGTCGCCATCTTTAAATGTATTGTGGGTGCTAGGCACCGGGTATTTAAAATATGTTTAATAATGTGTCATATATTATATCGCTGCGCAGTGCGCAGTTGGAGAATGATGGACAGTTATAGAACTGATGGACAGGGCACTTATGAGAAAAGTACAAGGTATTTTGTTTCTAAAAAGGCCTTGAAAATAGTTTGTGAGACACTTTTTGCATAGGAAGTCGTATGGTAATTGTCCTAGCTCTAGACTTGCTATGTACAAGTAAGTGTCAATTAGCCGGCCTCTTGGTGGCCAAACATCTTTGAAATGCAAACGAAGGTGGAAGTAAGACTGTTGTGTTGCAGCCTTTCCTGTTGTAATCCCAAACACTGGGATTGCATGGAGATGTGAATGAGACAGAAACATTTGTATTTTGAAGCTATGTGATAAATCTATCAATGGTGAAGTGTAAACTCCCAGGTGGTAGGAATTGGAGTTTAAATTATACAAAACTTTGTGTGTGCCAGGAAGGAGGAAATTGTTTTATTTATTTATTTGTATTTTGTAAGATATCCTGATTGGATGGAAATTACTCAGGGGGGACATGACCCCCTGTGGTACTGTGTGGAAAATGGACATAAAAAGGAGGCCTGCGTGCCTCCAGAGTATATTATACCAACTACTTTCTGCTGTGAACATCTTGCTGTATGCTGTTTCCCCTAGCAATAGGGAAGAGTTCTCTTTAGAACTATTGCAAATAAATACCATTTGCCTCAAGAAGACCGCGTCATCTTGTGACCTACAGGGCTATGCAAAACCTAGCCCCGTTCACCGGCTGTCCCGGGTGAACCAACGTCTCCAAGTTCCGCCTTCCGCCAGCTACCGGTAAGAGGACTAGTGGGGATTCATCAATACCACACAGGTGTGGTAAGGCAGTGTGTCGGCACATACAGAGCAGAACCGTGGTTCCAAACGCCATGGCAGGTTAGGAGTTTGGTGGTGGCAGTATAAACCCGCCCAGAGCGCAGTGGGTGGAGTCAGTAACATGCGGTTACCGACGGTAAGCGGGAATCCCCTATGTGGCCAGGTCCCGTGTGACCTAACCTTCCATTCTGTGCACTGGCGACGGGACGCGAAAGCGGTGAGAGCTTTTGTACGAGATCGTCCGGTCACAATGATGTGGTGAAAACTGTTCTGAGCACTAGCATAGTTACTGGGACATGTTATGCCTCTGGGATCCAAAAAGGCTGTAATTTACACAGAAGAGAGAAAGCGCCCTGTGTTGACAGTGACCCAAAATCACTCTGGAAGTAATTCCTGCTAAGGGATAAATATTATATTTTATGTTTACGTAGACACATAATTTCCAGGACACTGTACAGGGAATATACCGGTAGAGAAAATGTAAATTGACATATTGTTAGGACAACACAGAGCACTAAACCTACAAACCAAGCATGACACCAACAAATGGCAAGGGTTGTGTAACGCTCTGTAACTATGCAGGCCAGTGGAAAGGTCATAGGGAGGAAACAGCAATACAGCACTCAAGGAGTCTGCACTCAATGAAGAACAAGCAAAGAGTCAGAGATAATGAGAGGGAAAGGAGACAAAAGTTTGAAAGCAACGATAGTGTCAAGACTGAACATGAAAAAGGAAGGCCTACATGCTAGGAGGGAGGACTCTAAGAGCTGATGAAAAGATAGGATTTTGGTTACCTACTGGTAAATCCTTTTCTCGTAGTCCATAGAGGATGCTGGGGTCCACATTAGTACCATGGTGTATAGACAGGTCCACCAGGAGCCTTTGGCACTTTAAGAGTTTGAGAGTGTGGGCTGGCTCCTCCCTCTATGCCCCTCCTACCAGACTCAGTCTAGAAACTGTGCCCGAGGAGACTGACATCTTCGAGAGAAGGATTTTACACAGATAGTGGCGAGATTCACACCAGCTCACACATACAAGGCACATCAAGCTAACTGGCTTGAAACATAGCAAACGCTGAAACATTACTTACCAAGCAACAATGCAGTACTCAACTAAAACGAAGTTGTACTGAACCAAATAACGATAGCAGGAAAACGAAGCGCTGGGGGGGCGCCCAGCATCCTCTACGGACTACGAGAAAAGGATTTACCGGTAGGTAACCAAAATCCTATTTTCTCTTACGTCCTATAGGATGCTGGTGTCCACATTAGTACCATGGGGATGTACCAAAGCTCCCAGAATGGGAGGGAGAGCGCGGAGTCTCCTGCAGAGCTGACTGACCAAACTTCAGGTCCTCAGCGGCCAAAGTCGAACTTGTAGAACTTTGCAAACGTGTTCGACCCAGACCAAGTAGCCGCTCAGCAAAGCCACCCAGGAAGAACCCACCTTACGAGTAGAGTGAGCCTTAACAGATGGAGGACACGGCAATCCTGCCGTAGTATACGCATGTTGGATAGTGAACCTGATCCAGCAAGAGATTGTCTGCTTAGAAGCAAGACACCCAAGTTTCTTGGGATCACACAGGACAAACAGAGTGCGATTTTTTGTGACGAGCAGTTCTCTTCACAGAGATTTTCAGAGCCCTTACAACATCCAAGGACCTTGATGAAACAGAGGAGTCAGTAGCAACTGGCACCACAATAGGTTGGTTGATATGAAATGCCGACAGAACCTTCGGAAGAAACTGACATGTCTGAAGCTCAGCCCTATCTTCATAGAAGATCAAGTATGGGCTTCTACAGGACAAAGCCCCCAACTCCGACACACGTCTAGCAGAAGCTATGGCCAACAAAGTGACAGCCTTCCACGTGAGAAACTTGACCTCAACCTCCTGTATAGGCTCAAACCAGTCCGACTGAAGGAACTGCAACACCACGTTAATATCCCAGAGCGCCGTAGGCGGCACAAAGGGAGGTTGGATGTGCAGAACTCCCTTCAAAAAAGTCTGAACCTCAGGGAGGGCAGCCAACTGTTTCTGGAAGAAAATGTATAGGGCCGAAATTTGTACCTTTATGGGTCCCATCCTCAGGCCCATATCCAAACCTCCTTGCAGGAAGAAGTGAAAACGTCCCAGTTGAAACTCCACCGTAGGAAGCTTCCTGGACTCACACCAAGATACTTTTTTCCAAATACGATGGTAATGTTTAGCCGTAACTCCTTTCCTAGCCTGCATCAGGGAAGGAAGAACCTTATTCGGAATGCCCTTCTGAGCCAGTATCTGGCGTTCAACCTCCATGCCGTCAAACGCAGCCGCGGTAAGTCTTGATAGGCGAACGGCCCCTGCTGCAGCAGGTCCTCCCGAAGAGGAAGAGGCCTTGGCTCTTCTAGCAGTAGATCCAGAAGATCCGTGTACCAAGACCTTCTTGGCCAGTCTGGAGCAATGAGGATCGCTTGAACCCTTGTTCTCCTTATGAGCTTTAGCACTCTTGGAATGAGTGGGTGTGGTGGAAACACGTACACTGACTGGAAAACCCACGAAGATACCAGGGCGTCTACCGCCACTGCTTGCGGGTCCCTCGACCTGGAACAATAACGCTGAAGCTTCTTATTGAGACGAGAGGCCATCATGTCGATTTGAGGTACACCCCAAAGATCTGCTACCTCCGTGAACACCTCCGGAGTCCCCACTCTCCTGGATGGAGATCGTTTCTGCTGAGGAAGTCCGCTTCCCAGATGTCTACTCACGGAATGAAGATTGCTGACAGCGCCAACGCGTGTTTTCTTCCCAGTGGATTATTCTTGTTACCTCTGACATTGCAGCTCTGCTCTTCGTTCCGCCCTGTCGGTTGATGTTAGCCACTGTCGTTACATTGTCAGACTGCACTTGAATGGCCCGATTTCTCAGAAGATGGGCCGCTTGGAGAAGACCGTTGTAGACGGCTCTTAGTTCTAGAATGTTTATCGGCAGTCCGGCTTCCAGACTTGACTACCTTCCTTGGAAGGTCTCCCTTTGAGTGACTGCGCCCCAGCCTCGGAGACTTGCATCCATGGTTAGAAGTATCCAGTCCTGAATCCCGAACCTGCGGCCCTCCAGAAGGTGAGGTAGTTGCAAACACCAGAGGAGTGAAATCCTGGCCTTTGGTGAAAGACGTATCATCTGGTGCATATGTAGATGGTATCCCGACCACCTGTCCAGGAGATCCAGTTGGATGGACCGAGCATGAAACCTCCCATAAACCTCGTAAGAGGCCATCATCTTCCCCAGAAGGCGAATGCACTGATGAACCGACACCCGGGCTGGCTTCAGGACATCCCGGACCATTGTTTGCATCACCAACACTTTTTCCTCTGGAAAAAACACCCTCTGCACTTCTGTGTCGAGGATCATTCCCAGAAAGGACAACATCCTGGTTGGTTCCAAATTTAATTTTGGAAGATTCAGGATCCAACCGTGTTCCCTGAGCAGGTGGGTCGCGAGATGGATGGACTGTAACAGTTTCGCCTTGGACGGTTCCTTTATCAGCAGATAGTCCAGATATGGAATTATGTTCACCCCCTGTCTGCGGAGGAGAACCAGCATTTCCGCCATCACCTTGGTGAAAACCCTCGGTGCTGTGGAGAGGCCAAATGGCAGAGCCTGGAACTGATAGTGACAGTCCAACAGTGCGAATCGGAGATAAACCTGATGCGGCGGCCAAATCAGAATGTGGGGGTATGCTTACTTGATATCCAGGGATACCAGGAATTCCCCCTCTTCCACACTTGATATCACCGCCCTTAGAGATTCCATTTTGAACTTGAACTCCTTCAGAAAGGGATTTAGCGATTTTAGGTTCAGAATGGGTCTGATCGAACCATCCGGTTTCGGTACCATGAAAAGGTTCGAAAAGTAACCTTTGATTTACAGATGAGGAGGGACCGGTACAATAACCTGTGCCTCCACCAACTTCTGGACGGCTGCCTGCAGAACAGCCCTGTCTGCCAGCAAAGCTGGCAAGCCTGATTTGAAGAATCGGAGAGGAGGGAGATCTTTAAATTCCAGCCTGTACCCCTCGGACACCGTATCTTGCACCCAGCGATCCAGGCCGGACGACACCCAGACGTGACAGAAAAGCCTGAGTCTCGCTCCCACCGGCCCCACCTCCACCACCACCACCTTCAGAAGAAGCTGAGCGACCTGGCTCAGGGAAACGCGTTAAGGCACTGCTGTGGAATCCCAACCTTTGTCCAGTTTGATCCAGATAAGGACTCTTTTGCACACTTGGATTTCCAAGGACTCTACCTGCAAACCACTCCTTTCAGCACAACCAGCAAGATTATGGAAACCCCTTGAATATCTGCACAGACGAGCAATCATCACCATCTTTATATGGAACTGTGTGAGAGGTACTATTAAGGGTATTACCAGCTGACTGCACAAATAATTCTAAGGAGGAGGAAATCTGCACTTTATTAAGTCCGGGATCACTAAAATAATGGTTGGGTCCTTCCAGCAATTTGAATCAATATCACCTCAGAGCCAATTCCTATTTTTTATTTTATCACATTGCATTTTATATTTTAATTGTATGGTTAACTCTTAAATACCTCATCTTCACGTTTTTAATTTATGTGATAATTATGTTTATTAAAATTTCTAACTGATCCAGTGGTAATTGATTTATTGAACAATTTGAGACACAACTCATAGCGCTGGTACCTCTTTGCATTCTGTTCCTGGGAACCCGCCGCAGCCGGTTTCTTGGATTTGGGCTGGCCTCCCCTAAAAAAGGTGTTGGACGGTCTGGCCTTTCATGGCTTGGCAGCCGAAAAGGGCTGTGATGCAGTTGAAGAAAAGGGTTTCATCGTAGCAGGTGCAGCTGAGGGAAGAAAAGTTGACTTACCCGCCGTAGCCGTGGAGATCAACGCATCTAATGCTTCCCCAAAGAGAGCCTGACCTGTGTAGGGTAGGGTCTCCACACTTCTCCTTGATTCCGCATCGGCAGACAACTGTCGCAGCCAGTCTTCGACGACCTAAGAACAGACATGGAAGAAATTCCTGCAGCCATGGAACCCAGGTCTTTCATGGATTCTATGAGAAATCCTTCCGAATCCTGAATGTTACGCAAAAACAATTCAATATCAGATTTATCCATAGTATCCAAATCTTCAAGTAATGTGCCTGACCACTTTACTATAGCTTTGGCAATCCAATCACTAGCAATAGTGGGATGTAATATAGCCCCTGAAGCCGTGTACATGGATTTGAGCGTATTATCAATTTTACGATCAGCCGGCTTTTTCAAGGCGGTGGATCCTGGAACAGGTAAAACCACCTTTTTGAGAGTCTGGATACAGACGCGTCAACAATGGGCGGGTTTTCGCATTTTTTCTATCCTCCATAGGGAAAGGAAACGCCACCTGGACCCTTTTAGGGATCTGGAATTTTTTCTCAGGGTTTTCCCATGCTTTTTCAAAAATAGCATTTAATTCTTTTGACGCAGGGAAGGTTAGCGAGGCTCTTATTTTCAGTAAAGTAAGCCTCCTCAACCTGCACAGGTGTTGTATCAGTAATATTCAACACATCCCTAATAGCCTCTATCATCAACTGCACCTCTTTTGCAAGAGATGCTGCCCCCCTCTACACATCCCCATCTCCATCCTCAGTGTCAGAATCGGTATCCATGTCATCTTGCATAATCTGTGCAAGAGCACGTTTTTGGGAATATACAGCGGGGGGCCCTGAGGTAACAGAACTGGGCCAGACTGCCATAGAGCTCTGTAAAGCCTGAGTTGCAGACTCATTCTGTGCAACCCTAGTAGAAATCTGAGAAATCATAGATTTGATAGAGGATAACCACTCAGGCTCCCTTGCTGGTATCTGTGCTAAAACAGTGCAATCCTGATTACATGGAATGGGATCATCCTGAGAGGACATATCATCTGCAGCATATAACACGGAGTCCCTGGACATAGACATAGACCACAGGCACTCCACACACACACCCACACACACACACGGGAGGACAGACAGAGTTTCACCCCCAAGAATGGCAAAAGAGACACAGAGATTGGAGCCAACCCACACACAGCGCATTTTAGGTAAAGGGAGACCCCCAACCAGCGCTGACTGTGCACCTTAATAGGTTACATAGCCTGTAAAGAGCCCCCCCCCCCACACTTGAGATAGCTGGAGTTGTTCTGGAGGGACTTGCTCTTCACTGACCGCGTTGTGCAGACAGGAAAAATAAGAATTTACTCACCGGTAATTCTATTTCTCGTAGTCCGTAGTGGATGCTGGGCACTCCGTAAGGACCATGGGGAATAGCGGGCTCCGAAGGAGGCTGGGCACTCTAGAAAGATCTTAGACTACCTGGTGTGCACTGGCTCCTCCCACTATGACCCTCCTCCAAGCCTCAGTTAGGTACTGTGCCCGGACGAGCGTACACAATAAGGAAGGATTTTGAATCCCGGGTAAGACTCATACCAGCCACACCAATCACACCGTACAACTCGTGATATGAAACACAGTTAACAGTATGAAACAATAGAGCCTCTCAACAGATGGCTCAACAATAACCCGATTTAGTTAACCATAACTATGTACAAGTATTGCAGATAAACCGCACTTGGGATGGGCGCCCAGCATCCACTACGGACTACGAGAAATAGAATTACCGGTGAGTAAATTCTTATTTTCTCTAACGTCCTAGTGGATGCTGGAAACTCCGTAAGGACCATGGGGATTATACCAAAGCTCCCAAACGGGCGGGAGAGTGTGGATGACTCTGCAGCACTGAATGAGAGAACTCCAGGTCCTCCTCAGCCAGGGTATCAAATTTGTAGAATTTTTGCAAACGTGTTTGCCCCTGACCAAGTAGCTGCTCGGCAAAATTGTAAAGCCGAGACCTCTCGGGCAGCCGCCCAAGATGAGCCCACCTTCCTTGTGGAATGGGCATTGACAGATTTTGGCTGTGGCAGGCCTGCCACAGTATGTGCAAGCTGAATTGTACTACAAATCCAACGAGCAATAGTCTGCTTAGAAGCAGGAGCACCCAGCTTGTTAGGTGCATATAGGATAAACAGCGAGTCAGATTTTCTGACCCTAGCCGTTCTGGAAACATATATTTTCAGTGCCCTGACAACGTCTAGCAACTTGGAGTCCTCCAAGTCCCTAGTAGCCGCAGGCACCACAATAGGCTGGTTCAGGTGAAACGCTGACACCACCTTTGGGAGAAACTGGGGACGAGTCCTCAATTCTGCCCTATCCATATGGAAAATCAAATAAGGGCTTTTACAAGACAAAGCCGCCAACTTTGATACTCGTCTGGCAGAAGCCAAGGCCAATAACATAACCACCTTCCACGTGAGATATTTCAGATCCACGGTTTTTAGTGGTTCAAACCAATGTGATTTTAAGAAACTCAACACCACGTTGAGATCCCAAGGTGCCACAGGAGGCACAAACGGGGGCTGACTCTGCAGCACTCCTTTTATAAATGTCTGAACTTCAGGTACTGAAGCTAGTTCTTTTTGAAAGAAAATCGACAGAGCCGAGATCTGTACCTTAATGGAACCCAATTTAAGGCCCATAGTCACTCCTGCTTGCAGGAAATGCAGAAATCGACCTAGTTGAAATTCCTCTGTTAGGGCCCTTTCGGCCTCACACCATGCAACATATTTTCGCCATATGCGGTGATAATGAGTTGCTGTAACCTCTTTCCTGGCTTTAGTAAGCGTAGGAATGACTTCCTCCGGAATGCCCTTTTCCTTCAGGATCCGGCGTTCAACCGCCATGCCGACAAACGCAGCCGCGGTAAGTCCTGGAACAGACAGGGCCCCTGCTGCCGCAGGTCCTGTCTGAGTGGCAGAGGCCATGGGTCCTCTGATATAAATTCTTGAAGTTCTGGGTACCAAGCTCTTCTTGGCCATCCACGAGTATCGTTCTTACTCCTCGCCTTCTTATTATTCTCAGTACCTTTGGTATGAGAGGCAGAGGGGAGAACACATAAACCGACTGGTACACCCACGGTGTTACCAGAGCGTCCATAGCTATCGCCTGAGGGTCCCTTGACCCGGTGCAATATCTTTTATAGCTTTTTGTTGAGGCGGGACACCATCATGTCCACCTGTGGCCTTTCCCAATGGTGTACAATCCTATTCTGGAGGAAGTCCCCATTCTCCCGGGTGGAGGTCGTGTCTGTTGAGAAGATCTGCTTCCCAGTTGTCCACTCCGGGAATGAACACTGCTGACAGTGCTAACACATGATTTTCCGCCTATCGGAGAATCCTTGTGGCTTCTGCCATCGCCATCCTGCTTCTTGTGCCGCCCTGTTGGTTTACATGGGCGACTGCCGTGATGTTGTCTGATTGGATCAGTACCGGCTGGTTTTGAAGCAGAGGCCTTGCCGGCCTCAGGGCATTGTAAATGGCCCTCAGGTCCAGAATATTTATGTGTAGGGAAATAACCTGACTTGACCAAAGTCCCTGGAAATTTCTTCCCTGTGTGACTGCCTCCCAGCCTCAAAGGCTGGAATCCATGGTCACTAGGACCTAGTCCTGTATGCCGAACCTGCGGCCCTCTTGAAGATGGGCACTCTGCAGCCACCACCGTAGAGATACCCTGGTCCTTGGAGACAGGGTTATCAGCCTATGCATCGGAAGATGCGATCCGGACCACTTGTCCAACAGGTCCCTCTGAAAAGTTCTTGTATGGAACCTGCCTAATGGGATTGCTTCGTAGGAAGCTACCATTTTTCCCAGGACTCGCGTGCAATGATGCACCGCTACCTATTTTGGCTTCAGGAGGTCTCTGACTAGAGATGACAACTCCTTGGCTTTCTCCTCCGGGAGAAACACTATTTCTGGTTTATGTCCAGAACCATCCCCAGGAACAGTAGACGTGTCATAGGAACCAGCTGTGACTTTGGACTGTTTAGAATCCAACCATGCTGTTGTAGCACTTTCCAAAATAGTGCTACCCCGACTACCAACTGCTCCTTGGACCTCGCCCTTATAACGAGATTGTCCAAGTACGGGATAATTACAACTCCCTTTTTTTTTTTTTTTTTTGAAGGAGTATCAACATTTCGGCCATTACCTTGATAAAACACCCTCGGTGCCATGTACAGTCCAAACGGCAGTGTCTGGACTTGGTAATGGTAATCCTGTACCACAAATCTGAGGTACTCCTGGCGAGGATGGTAAATGGGGACATGCAGGTAAGCATCCTTGATGTCCCAGGATACCATGTAATCCCCCTCGTCCAGGTTTGGAATAACCGCCCTGAGCGATTCCATCTTGAACTTGAATTTTTGTGTTCAAGGATTTTAAATATAAAATGGGTCACACCGAACCATGCGGTTTCGGTACCCCAACCCGTGTGGAATAGTAACCCCGTCCTTGTTGAAGTAGGGGCACCTTGAGTATTACCTGCTGGGAATACCGCTTATTAATTGCCTCTAGCACAGCCTCCCTGCCTGAGGGAGTTGTCAGCAAGGCATATTTTAGGAAACGGCTGGGGGGAGACATCTCGAATTCCAGCTTGTACCCCTGAAATACTACTTGAAAGAAACAGGGATCCACCTGTGAGCGAGCCCACTAATTGCTGAAATTTTTGAGACGGCCCCCCACCGTACCTGGCTACACCTGTGGAGCACCCGCGTCATGGTGTGGCCTCACAGGAGGCGGGGGAAGAATCTCGATTCTGGGAACCGGCTGACTGGTGCAGCTTTTTTCCCTCTACCCTTGTCTCTGTACAGAAAGGAAGCGCCATTTGACCAGCTTGCTTTTCTGAAGCCGAAAGGACTGTACCTTTGTCTGTGAGGAAACCTGAGGTAAAATTATTTCTTCCCAGCAGTTGCTGTGGATACGAGGTCCCAGAGACCATCCCCAAATAATTCCTCACCCTTATAAGGCTCTCTATGCGCTTTTTAAGTCAGCATCACCTGTCCAGTGACAGGTCTCTAATACCCTCCTGACAGAATGGACATTACATTTATTTTGGATGCCAGCCGGCAAAATATCCCTCTGTGCATCCCCCATATATAAGACGACGTCTTTAATATGTTTTTATGTTTTCCAACTAGTATCCCTGTTTGACAGGGTCACCGACCACGCTGCAGCAGCACTATCTGCAGGTCTCAGTCTAGTACCTGAGTGTGTAAATACAGACTTCAGGATAGCCTCCTGTTTTTTATCAACAGGTACCTATTAAAGTGGCCGTATCCTAAGACGGCAGTGCCACCTTTTTTGACAAACGTGTGAGCGCCTTATCCACCCTAGGGGATATCTCCCAGCGTAACTTATCCACTTGGCGGGAAAGGGTACGCCATCAGTAACTTTTTATAAATTACCAGTTTCTTAACGGGGGAACCCACGCTTTCACACACTTCATTTATTCATCTGATGGGGGAACAAAACACTGCCTGTTTTTTCTCCCCAAACCTAAAACCCATTTTTAGAGGTGCTTGGGTTAAAGTCAGAAATGTATAACACATTTTTTATTGCCGGGATCACGTCACGGATGTTCCTAGTGGATTGTGTATATGTCTCCACCTTGTCGACACTGGAGTCAGACTCCGTGTCGACATCTGTGTCTGCCATCTGAGAGAGCGGGCGTTTTTGAGCCCCTGATGGCCTTTGAGACGCCTGGGCAAGCGCGGGCTGCGAAGCCGGCTGTCCCACAGCTGTTACGTCATCCACCCTTTTATGTAAGGAGTTGACACTGTCGGTTAATACCTTTCACCTATCCACTCTGGTGTCGGCCCCACAGGGGGCGACATCACATATATCGGCCTCTGTTCTGTCACCATATAAACCTCCTCATTCAACATGTCGACACAGCCGTACCGACACACCGCAGACACACAGGGAATGCTCTAAACGAGGACAGGACCCACAAAAGCCCTTTGGGGGGACAGAGTAAGAGTATGCCAGCACACACCAGAGCGCTATATATATACAGGGACTAACTGAGTTATGTCCCTAATAGCTTTTATATAATATACTGTATACAGTGCCAATTTTAATGCCCCCCCTCTCTTTTCCCTCTTACTGTACTGTAGAATTGCAGGGAAGAGCCAGGGAGCTTCCCTCCAGCCGAGCTGTGAGGGAAAAATGGCGCCAGTGTGCTGAGGAGATAGGCTCCGCCCCTTTTTCGCGGCCTATTCTCCCGTTTTTTATGGAATTCTGGCAGGGGTATTTACCTCATATATAGCCCCTGGGGCCATATATTGAGGTATTTTAGCCAGCCAAGGTGTTTTTTTGCTGCCTCAGGGCGCCCCCCCCAGCGCCCTGCACCCTCAGTGACCGGAGTGTGAAGTGTGTGAGAGGAGCAATGGCGCACAGCTGCAGTGCTGTGCGCTACCTTGGTGAAGACAGAGTCTTCATGCCGCCGATTTTCCGGACCATCTTCTTGCTTCTGGCTCTGTAAGGGGGACGGCGGCGCGGCTCCGGGACCGAACATCAAGGCTGGGCCTGCGGTCGATCCCTCTGGAGCTAAAGGTGTCCAGTAGCCTAAGAAGCCCAATCCGGCTGCAAGCAGGCGAGTTCGCTTCTTCTCCCCTTAGTCCCTCGCTGCAGTGAGCCTGTTGCCAGCAGGTCTCACTGAAAATAACAAATTCTAAGACTATAACTTTCTAAGAGCTCAGGAGAGCCCCTAGTGTGCATCCAACCTCGGCCGGGCACGAAATCTAACTGAGGCTTGGAGGAGGGTCATAGTGGGAGGAGCCAGTGCACACCAGGTAGTCTAAGATCTTTCTAGAGTGCCCAGCCTCCTTCGGAGCCCGCTATTCCCCATGGTCCTTATGGAGTTCCCAGCATCCACTAGGACGTTAGAGAAATGGCGTTGAACGCTGCTGGGTCAGCTCGGTGGAGAAGCTCCACCCCCAAAATGGCGCTGTCTTCCCGCTCTTCATAGGATTATACTGGCCTGAGGAATTATGCTGGCAGAGATCCCGGGACCCCGACAGGCTGTGTGACCAGTGTAGGGTGTAGGCGCTGGCTCAGGGCGCCCCTCACAGTGCCGCACTATGTACTGCTGAGCCCCGGAGCGCAGTAAGTATTGCGCTCCATACCCTGTTGCCGCCATCTTCACACCGGCGGCAACCGGGGTTCGGTGACTCACTCGCCACCAATCTTCTGGCTCTGTAAGGGGGTGGCGGCATGCTGCTGGGGTGAGCGATCCCCTGTTGCGGGGAACGATCGATCCCCTCAGGAGATCAGTGTCCTGTCAGCGGAAATAGTGGTTCAGACCCCGCATGGCGGACACTACTCCCCCCTTAGTCCCACGAAGCAGGGAGGCTGTTGCCAGCAGCCTCCCTGCAAAAATAAACTCTAAAAAACTTTTTCTAAAGAAGCTCTGTAGAGCTCCCCTGGCTGTGACCGGCTCTTCCGGGCACATTTTCTAAACTGAGTCTGGTAGGAGGGGCATAGAGGGAGGAGCCAGCCCACACTCTCATACTCTTAAAGTGCCAATGGCTCCTAGTGGACCCGTCTATACAACATGGTACTAATGTGGACCCCAGCATCCTCTAGGACGTAAGAGGAAAACAAAAACAAAGAAAAAAACAAACAAAGGAGAAGACCAGTTCTTGGCAGGCATTAAATTAAACCTGAAGTTCCCATTCAGCCATTGCGGTATAAAGGTGGCAGAGCCTGAGCTTTTTGCCTTATTTTCCGCCTCAAATGCTGCCTGAGAAAAGCAGATACTTTTATACTTAATTGTACTTAAATGTCTACTACCGAGCATGTAGGGAGGTATAGACAGTGGGTTTTATTCAATTCATGGGAAACAGGACACTGGATGAAGAGGGTGGACTTCAGTTTGCCGGCTGTTGGGATCCCGGAGCACAGTATACCGGCGCCGGAATCCCGACACCTTTTCTCCCTCCTGGGGGTACACGACCCCCCCCTGGAGGGAGGGCGCCACCGTGCCCGCAGCGTGGCGAGCCCGCAAGGGGCTCATTTACGCTCGCCCAGATGCCGGTATGCCGGCGTCGGGATCCCGGCGCCGGTATGCTGGCCGCCGGGAGCCAGCATACCATACTACACCGGATGAAGATGGACTGCAGCTCTCAACTTATAACTCGTATGCTGCCACTTAGTTTTCTATTAGTCAAGTAAGGAAATATGAAACACAGAAGCAAGCATTACAGGTTTTTTTGGTCTGTGCCCTCTTACAACCACAGATAAGGGCATTTAATAGTAAGTAAGAGAAAAGGGGAGGGATGGGAGAAGGTCCCATTATCACCCCAATGTAAATTAATGGCTGCCTAAGAATGAACAGCTGACCTTAGTGTAGAATGCTGCCTCCAACGATGCAGCTATGTCCACCTTGTAAAAAATATGAGGGGCAATCAGTGGCCCACTGCAAACTTGGTCAGCTGATGAAACATGATGCCCTATATAAACTTTTTTGGGAAGTTTCTTGTTTAACATCACTAAAACAAATAGTGAAATAATAAGATTTTAAACCTACCGGTAAATCTTTTTCTCCTAGTCCGTAGAGGATGCTGGGGACTCCGTAAGGACCATGGGGCATAGACGGGCTCCGCAGGAGACATGGGTACTCCAAAGACTCTAGAATGGGTGTGCACTGGCTCCTCCCTCCACGCCCCTCCTCCAGACCTCAGTCAGAGAAACTGTGCCCAGAGGAGACGGACAGTACGAGGAAAGGATTTTTATTAATCTAAGGGCAAGATTCATACCAGCCCACACCATCCACACCGTATAACCTGGAATATACGCAACCAGTTAACAGCATGAACAAAACAGCATCAGCCAAAGACTGATCTTAACTGTAACATAACCCTTATGTAAGCAACAACTATATACAAGTCTTGCAGAAATATGTCCGCACTGGGACGGGCGCCCAGCATCCTCTACGGACTAGGAGAAAAAGATTTACCGGTAGGTTTAAAATCTTATTTTCTCTTACGTCCTAGAGGTTGCTGGGGACTCCGTAAGGACCATGGGGATTATACCAAAGCTCCAAACCGGGCGGGAGAGTGCGGGTGACTCTGCAGCACCGATTGAGCAAACATGATGTCCTCATCAGCCAGGGTATCAAACTTGTAGAATTATGCAAAGGTGTTTGAACCCGACCAAGTAGCTGCTCGGCAAAGCTGTAAAGCCGAGACGCCTCGGGCAGCCGCCCAAGAAGAGCCCACCTTCCTAGTGGAATGGGCCTTTACCGAATTTGGCAACGGCAATCCAGCCGTTGAATGAGCCTGCTGAATCATGTTACAGATCCAGCGAGCAATAGTCTGCTTAGAAGCAGGAGCGCCAACCTTGTTGGCTGCATACAGGACAAACAGTGCCTCTGTTTTCCTAACCCGAGCCGTCCTGGCTACGTACATTTTTTAAGGCCCTGACTACATTAAGGGACTTGGAATCCTCTAAGTCTCCCGTAGCCACTGGCACCACCATAGGTTGGTTCATATGAAACGATGAAACCACCTTAGTCAAAAATTGAGTACGAGTCCTCAACTCTGCTCTATCCACATTGAAAATCAGATATGGGCTTTTGTGAGACAAAGCCGCCAATTCGGACACCCGCCCTGCAGATACCAAGGCCAACAAGATGACCACCTTCCAAGTGAGAAATTTTAATTCGCATGTTTGAAGAGGCTCAAACCAGTGAGATTTTAGGAACTGTAACACCACGTTAAGGTCCCATGGTGCCACTGGGGGCACAAAAGGAGGTTGGATGTGCAGCACTCCCTTTACAAAAGTCTGGACTTCCGGGAGAGAAGCCAATTCCTTCTGAAAGAATATAGATAGGACCGAAATCTGTACCTTAATGGAGCATAACTTCAGGCCCATATCCACTCCTGTCTGTAGAAAGTGGAGAAAACGGCCCAAGTGGAAATCTTCCGTAGGAGCATTCTTGGCTTCACACCAAGATACATACTTCCTCCAGATACGGTGATAATGTTTTGCCGTCACCTCCTTCCTAGCCTTTATCAGAGTAGGGATGGCTTCCTCCAGAATACCTTTCCCAGTTAGGATTCGGTGTTCAACCGCATGCCGTCAAACGTAACCGCGGTAAGTCTTGGAACACGCAGGGCCCCTGCTGCAACAGGCCCTCCCTGAGAGGAAGAGGCCATGGACCTTCTGTGAGCATCTCCTGAAGATCTGAATACCAGGCCCATCGAGGCCAATCTGGAACAATGAGTATTGTCTGCACTCTTTTTCGTCTTATGATTCTCAATATTTTTGAGATGAGAGGAAGAGGAGGGAACACATAGACCGACTGAAAACACCCATGGTGTCACCAGAATGTCTACTGCTACTGCCTGAGGGTCCCTTGACCTGGCACAATACCTCCGAAGCTTCTTGTTGAGGCGTGACGCCCTCATGTCTATTTGAGGAAGTCCCCAAAGACTTGTTATCTCTACAAAAACTTCTTGATGAAGTCCCCACTCTCCTGGATGGAGATCGTGTCTGCTGAGGAAGTCTGCTTCCCAGTTGTCCACTCCCGGAATGAAGACTGCTGACAGAGCGCTTACGTGATTTTCCGCCCAGCGAAGAATCCTGGTGGCTTCCGCCATTGCCACTCTGCTCCTTGTCCCGCCTTGGCGGTTTACATGAGCCACGGCTGTGACGTTGTCTGATTGAATCAGAACCGGTAGGTCGCGAAGAAGATTCCCCGCTTGTCGTAGGCCGTTGTATATGGCCCTTAATTCTAGAATGTTGATGTGTAGACTAGCCTTCTGGCTTGACCATAGTCCCTGAAAATGTCTTCCTTGTGTGACTGCTCCCCATCCTCGGAGGCTCGCGTCCGTGGTCACCAGAAACCAGTTTTGAATGCCGAACATGCGACCCTCTAGAAGGTGAGCACTCTGCAGCCACCACAGGAGAGACGCCCTGGGGGACAGGCTTATTTTCTAATGAATTTGAAGATGGGACCCGAACCACCTGTCCAGAAGGCCCCACTGAAATGTCCTTGCATGAAACCTGCCGAAGGGGATGGCCTCGTAGGTCGCCACCATTTTTCCCAGTACTCGAGTGCATTGATGGATTGACACTCTTTTAGGCTTTAACAGGTCTTTGATCATGTTCTGGAGTTCCTGGGCTCTTTACTACCGGGAGAAAAACCCCTCTGTTTTTCCGTATCCAGAATCATGCCCAAAAAAATACAACCGAGTTGTCGGAACCCACTGTGACTTTGGCAGATTTAGAATCCAGCTGTGCTGTTGTAGTACTCTCAGGGAGAAAGACACTGTTTTTAATAACTGCTCCCCGGAACTCGCTTTTATCAGGAGATCGTCCAAGTATGCGATACTTGTGACCCCATGTTTGCGCAGGAGAACCATTATTTCCGCCATTACCTTGGTGAAATTCTCGGGTCCGTAGAAAGCCCAAACGGCAACGTCTAAAACTGGTAATGACAATCCTGTACAGCGATCCTTAGGTACGCCCGATGAGGAGGATATATGGGGATATGAAGGTATGCATCCTTTATGTCTAGTGACACCCTAAAATCCCCCCCTTTCCAGGCTGGATATCCTTGCCTTGAGAGATTCCATCTTGAATCTGAACCTCTTTAAATGTAGGTTTAGGAATTTTAGATTCAGAATCGGTCTGACCGAGCCATCCGGCTCTGGGACCACAAATAGGGCTGAATAAAACCCTTTTCCCTGTTGCTCTAGGGGAACCATGATAAACACTTGCTGTTGACCCAGCTTTAGTATGGCAGCCAAAATTATTTTCCTCTCCGGGGAAGTAGCTGGCCATGCCGATTTGAAAATCGGTGTGGAAGCACCTCTTTATTGGATGTGGTAGAGGCCGGGGAGGACACTTTTCCTGTGAACTGGCCGTAGCCGGTGATCTTTTCCCTCTACCTCTACCTCAGGCGAGGAAATAAAGCCACGCCCCTTTCTGAACATACGCGACCGCTAGGACTGCATCTGTTATTAGGGTGTTTCCTTTTGCTGCGGGGGAACATAAGGCAAAAAAGACGACTTACCCGCGGTAGCTGTGAAAACCAGGTCCGCGAGGCCCTCCCCAAATAAAACGTCACGCTTGCAAGGTAAAGCTTCCATATGACTCTCCGAGTCAGCATCACCTGTCCATTGACGGGTCAGCAGGGACCTACAAGCAGAACCTGCTATGGCCTTAGCCCTTGAACCCAAACACCCAATATCTCTCGCAGCCTTTCTCATATATAGTGCTGCGTCCTTGATGTGACCTAAGGCCAACACCATACTATCTTTTTCTAGGGTGTCAATGTTAGACGACAAGTTATCAGCCCAAGCTGTAATTGCGCTACCTACCCCTGCCGACGTTACTGCAGGTCTAAATAGGGCTCTGGCAGTCGCATAAAATTTATTTTAAGGTAGATTCCTGCCTACTATCTGCAGGATCCTATAGGGCCGCCGTATCAGGGGACGGTAATGCTTCCTTCTTGGACCAGGGCGTTAAGGCCTTGTCCAGCGTGGGCGAGGATTCCCACCGTAACCTGTCCTTTGAGGGGAAAGGATACGCCATAATAATACTCTTGGGAACTTGCAGTCTAATGTCAGGAGTCTCCCAAGCTTTTTTAAATAAAACGGTCAGCTCATGAGATGAGTTAGGTTATTTTTCTTTAAATATGCAGACCCTCGTGTCAGGGACAGAGGAGTCCTCTGAGATATGCAAAACAACGTTTATTACAATAAACCTATATTGAATACTCTTGCGACCCATGGGTGCAACCTTGCATCATCCTAGTCGACACTGGAGTCGGAATCCGTGTCGATATCAGTGTCTGCTAACTGGGTAAAGGGACATTTGTGGGACCCTGAAGGGTCCTGGGACACAGTAAAAGCCATGGGTTAATTCCCTGCTTGTCTTTGGACACTGCTTTGTCCAATCTGTAATAAAACCACACTATCGTTCAAAACATTCCACATGTCCACCCAATCAGGTGTCGGCTATGTCGACGGAGACACCACCACCATCTGCTCCGTTACCTCCCAAGACGAGCCTTCCGCTTCAGACACGTCGACACACACGTACTGACCCCCCCCCCCCCCCCCCACACACACACACTGGGATAAATAAATATGGGGACTGACACAATAAGGCCCTTTGGAGAGACAGAGAGAGAGAATGCCAGCACACACCCAGCGCCACAATATGCTGAAACCACGGTCCCAGCCTAAATAGCGCTTTATATATAAATATATGTACAAACTGCACCAAATAAATGTGCCCCCCCTCGTTTTTGTCCCCTGTTATTGTTCAGCAGGGGAGAGTCTGGGAGCACTTCTCTGCAGCATGCTGTGGAGAAAAATGGCGCTGGTTAGTGCTGGAGAATCAAGCCCCGCCCCCTCGACGGCGGGCTTCGGTCCCGCTCAATTTCTTTATACTGGCAGGGGTTTTATATTAAATTACCTCAGCAGTATCTAATATCTGTGCCAGTGCCGTTTATGAGGTAAAAATTGCTGCCATGGGCGCCCCCCCTGCGCCCTGCACCCGTACAGTGTGTGTGTGTGTGTGTGTGTGTGTGTGTGTGTGTGTGTGTGTGTGTGTGTGTGTGTGTGTGTGTGTGTGTGTGTGTGTGAGCAACGAGCTGCGCTGTACCTCAGTGAAGATCTGAAGTCTTCTGCCGCCTTTGAAGTCTTCTTTCTTCTCATACTCACCCGGCTTCTATCTTCTGGCTCTGTGAGGGGGACGGCGGCGCAGCTCCAGGACGAACGACGAGGATGAGACCTGTGTTCCGACCCTCTGGAGCTAATGGTGTCCAGTAGCCTAAGAAGCAGAGCCTATCATTTAAGTAGGTCTGCTTCTCTCCCCTCAGTCCCACGATGCAGGGAGCCTGTTGCCAGCAGTGCTCCCTGAAAATAAAAAACCTAACAAAAAGTCTTTTTCAGAGAAACTCAGGAGAGCTCCCCTGCAATGCACCCAGTCTCCTCTGGGCACAGGATCTAACCGAGGTCTGGAGGAGGGGCGTGGAGGGAGGAGCCAGTGCACACCCATTCTAGAGTCTTTGGAGTGCCCATGTCTCCTGCGGAGCCCGTCTATGCCCCATGGTCCTTACGGAGTCCCCAGCATCCTCTAGGACGTAAGAGAAAAATAGTAAGCAGATAGTGATCATGTGGCCAGCATCTCTCTTATGCAATCCTGCTGGCCACATAGAGTGCAGCACTGGTGACGGGCAGCCACACCGGTGCCTCACCAGGTTACACTGTTTGTATACATTGTTTAGTTTGTCTGGCCAGTTACTCCTGTTATTGGGGGTACTAACATCAGGTTGTGGGCAGTAGGTTGTGCATACAGTACTCTGCTAAGGTGAAGCGACAATTTTACATTTTTGTAATATTTGTAAAGCATTTTTTGCATTATATTAATAGATCTATGATATACACGATACTAAATAAGAAGCTACTTACTCATCTCCCTCAGGGCAGAGGCCTGATGTTTCATCATACTTTGTGCAGTAGATATCTGGACTGTAGTTAAATGTTCCATCTCTACGTCTTACTGATCTCCGCCTTCGCTGGTTGACAAAGTGCCAATGAAAACAGGTGTAGGGCCTATGCTGAGTACACTTGTGCTGCACAAAGAGTGGACACTGCTCAGTCCGGAACTCTTTCAGGTACCTGGGGAAACACTGACTATAAGCAATGATGGTTATAGAATTTGATGACATAGAGTAATAGAATGCATACCTATTCAAAGTTTTACAAGTATTACTTAGGGTAGTATGGTTGGTGTAATAGTTTGCATTACTGCCTCACAGCACTGAGGTCATGGGTCTGAAACCCACCATGGCACTGTGTGGAGTTTGTATATTCTCCCCGTGCTTGTGTGGGTTTCATCCCACAATCCAAAAATATACTGGTGGGTTAATTGGCTCCTGATATAAAAAACAAACAAAAAAAAAAAACAACAAGTTGGTGCATGTACATGTGTTTAAGGCAAACTAGATGGACCAAGTGGTTCTTATCTGCTGTCAAATTCTAGGTTTACTTGTACCTTTCGAATTAAGTGCTTGGTTTGTTTTATTTCATACTGTGTAATCATACTGTACATAAAAACACATTTTATTTAGTGAAGTAGAAATGGGATTTCTGTAGTTACATTAAAACCTTTTTTCAAAGTCCATTAAGGGATACTCGAATCATGGGGAGTAGAGATGCATGCAAGAACTGAAGGACTTTAAGAAATAGTCTGAGCTCCTCCCCCTCTATACCCCCTAGCCAGGAAAAACAGGATTTTAATACCTACCGGTAAATCCTTTTCTCGTAGTCCATAAGGGATATTGGGGGAATAGACGGGGTCCAAAGGAGCCAGTGCACTTCAAATTTCTTCAACTGGGTGTGCTGGCTCCTCTCAAGTAGGCCTTCAGAGACTTAGGAACAGGTAAGGCTGCCGACACATAGGCCTGTTGGATAGTAAGCCTAATCCAACGAGCAATGGATTGCTTGGAAGCAGGGCAACCCTTTTTATGCGCATCATAGAACACGAATAAGGAATCCATTTTTCTGACCCGAGAAGTGCACTTGACAGATCTTCAAGGCACACACAGCATCCAATGCCTCCAGGAGGAGCAGAAGCGTCAGAACTGGACGGAACTACAATAGGTTAATTCAGATGAAACACGGAGACAACCTTCAGCAGGAACTGCTCCGCTCTGTCCTCGTAAAAGACCAACTACAGACTTTTACACAATAAGGCCCCCAATTCTGAAACACGTCAAGCAGAAGCCAGGGCTAGTAACATCACTGTCTTCCACGTGAGGTACTTGTCTTCTACCGTCAGAGGTTCAAACCAGGAGGACTGTAGAAATTCCAACACAAAAACCAAATCACAGGGTGCCATAGGCGGCACAAAAGGAAGCTGTATGTGGAGTACCCCTTGCAAGAAGGTCTGAACTCCTGGCAACACTGCCAATTTCTTCTGGAAGAAAATGGAGAGGGCTGAAATCTGGACCTTAATGGAACCCAGACGTAAGCCCTTATCAACTCCAGCCTGCAGGAAACGTCCCAAATGGAACTCCGCAGGCGGATACGTGCGTTCTTTGCACCAAGAGACACATCTCCTCCAGATATGATGATAGGGTTTTGACGTCACAGGCTTTGTGGATTGAACCATGGTAGCAATAACCTTGGAGAGGCCCTTGTGAGCTAGGATGTTCCGCTCAACCTCCATGCCATCAAACGCAGTCGCCGTAAGTCCGGGTAGACTAACGGTCCTTGTTGAAGAAGATCTCTTCTTAGTGGTAGAGGCCAAGGATCTTCGACAGACATGTCCAAACGATCCGCATACCACGCCCTCCGAGGCCAATCCAGGGCAATTAGAATTGCCTGGACACCTTGATTCCTGATTCGTTTTAGCACCCTTGGGAGCAATGGAATTAGAGGAAACAGGTAGACTAGCCGGTACGGCCAAGGCGACGCCAGTGCGTCCACTGCCCTCGCCTGAGGGTCCCTGGTCCGTGAGCAATACCAGGGAAGTTTCTTGTTGAGCCGAGAAGCCATCATGTCGATTTGTGGGCAACCCCACCGGTCAATGATCTGCTGGAACACCAGATGGTAGAGCCCCCACTCCCCTGGGTGGAGATGGTGACGACTCAGGGAGGTCCGCCTCCCATTTGTCCACACCCGGAATGAAGATTGCCGACATTGGCCTTGCATTTCTTTCCGCCCAGAGGAGTATTTTTGAAATCTCTCGCAAGCAGGCTCTGCTTTTCGTCCTTCCTTGTCGATTGATATACACCACAGCCGTGGCATTGTCCGACTGTACCTGGATCGCGTGATCTTTGAGCAGAGGAGAGGCCTAAAGCAGAGCATTGTAGATCGCCTGAAGTTCCAGAATGTTGATCGGAATGAGGGCCTCTTGGGTTTACCACCTGCCCTGGAACTGCGCCCCTTGAGTGACAGCTCCCCATCCCAGTAGACTTGCATCCGACGTGAGGAGGGTCCAATCCTGAATCCCGAAACTCCGCCCTTCTAGGAGAATGGAGGACTGTAGCCACCACAGGAGAAAATCCTGGCCTCACTCAGGAGATCCAAGTGAAATGGAGGTCGGAGCACCATGCGGACCATCTCCTGAAGCGTTTTCGCCTTGTCCTCTGGTAGAAATACCTTCTGGGCCACAGTATCCAGCAACATCCCCAGGAACAGGAGCCTCTAAGTTGGCTCCAGGTGGGACTTCTGCAAGTTGAGGATCCACCCATGGTCTGATAGAAGATGGATGGTGCAGTCGATATGGAGCAACAAAAGCTCCCTGGAACGTGCTTTTATTAGAAGATCGTCCAGATAAGGGACCACATTGACCCCCTGAACCCGGAAGTTGGAACATCATCTCCATTATCACCTTCGTGAATACCCTCGGGGCTGTGGACAGTCCGAAGGGTAGCACTTGGAATTGTAAGTGATTGTCCAGTAGGTCAAACCTTAGGTACGCCTGATGAGGCGGTCAAATCGGAATATGGAGATAGGTGTCCTTGCTATCCAAGGAGACCATGAATTCCCGTTCTTCCAGGCCCACAATCAATGCTCGCAGGGATTCCATTTTGAACTTGAACACCTACAAGTAAGGATTCAAGGATTTGAGATTCAAAATGGGTCTGAACGAACCGTCCAGTTTTGGCACCAAAAACAGGTTTGAGTACAACCCTGTGCTGCGTTGCGGTATTGGTACTGGAACAATGACGTGGGACAGAACCAACTTTTGGATTGCCTATTGTAACGTAACTTGCATATCCTCCAAAGCTGGCAAGCTTGATTTGAAAAATCGTTGAGGGGCTGTACTGTCAAACTCAAGCCTGTAGCCCTGAAACGAGATCTCTGACCCAGGCATTCTGGCAGGAAGTCTCCCAGATGTGGCTGAAGTGACGCAGTCGAGCTCCCACCTCGAGATCCACTCTGGGTGGGTGGGCACTGTCATGCTGAGGCCTTACTGGAAACAGAACCGGCGGACTGTTCCTGAGAACTGGTGCTTGCAGGTTTTCTGAACTTCCCTCTGGTGCCTCGAGCCGCATTGGAGGCACCTCTGGCCTTAGATCAAAATCTGTGAGACCGAAAGGACTGGACAGACGGCCCCGGATAGGAGCGTCTCGCAGGCGGGGCCCCAGAGGGGAGAAAATAGGATTTTAATTACCTACCGGTAAATACTTTTCTCGTAGTCCATAGAGGATGCTTTCCCAGCCGTAACTTTGTAAATCAAGGTATCCAATTCGACCCCAAAAAGCCCTTCCCCAGAATAGGGGAGGGATTCCACACTACATTTGGATTCTGCGTCCGCAATCCACTAACGCAACAAGGCCCTGCGCGCCGACACTGCCATGGCAGAAGTCCTAGCATTAATGTTTCCCATCTCCTTGAGCGAATCACAGAAGACACGGGTAGTGTCCTGAATGTGCTTCAGGAGGGTTGCAATAGTAACAAAGGGCATATCCCCAGAGAGGCCCCCCTGAATCTGAGTGGCCCAAGAATGATTGTGACATACCAGCTGCTGTGTATATAGATTTTAGGGTAGTCTCTATCTTCCTATCCCCAGGATCCTTCATGGTAAAGGAGCACGGGGCGGGCAGCACTGCCTTTTTAGACAGGCGAGAGACTGAGACATTCACCCCAGGGGGTTTCTCCCAAAATTTTCTACCTTCAGGAGCAAATGGGAAAGTGCGCAAAAACTTTTTGGACACTTGGAATTTTTTGTCTAGATTTTTCCAGGCCTGTTTGAATAAGTCATCTAACTCTGTAGAATCAGGGAAAGTGACAGGCTTGTTTTGTACAAAGAAAAACAACTGCTGTGACGCAGTGTCCTCTAGAGGGAGCTTTAACACATCCCTTATAGCCAAAATGAGGGGTTCAATCCCCTGAGCAGCATCGGGATCCCCACTAACAGGGTCCAGGTCATCCCCATCATCCTGTATATCATCATCTAAATCAGATAGAATAGCAGGTAAACCACCCTTCTAAGGACCTACATGAGAGAGGGGGGCTGTGCATCTGCCCATACTGCTAATTTTGCAACAGCTTGTTGTAGTAGCTGAGTTTTCTGCACATTAGCAGTGAGCTGGGATGACATATCAGATATAGTTTTAATAGACCCTAACAGTGGGGCTCTGGACCCTCTCCCCCAGCCCCTTCACTGATTTGTGAAGACTGACTGGATTGTTCACAGGAAACAGAGTCATTAGGTAAGGGAGAGAATCTGGTGTGACATACACTGCACAGTTTGTGTTTACCCATATTCACAGTAAGCCCAATAACATACATATACAGACAGTTATAATGCAAGCCTGCCCTACTGTATGTGAAAGGAAACACAGAGACAGAGATAACACCAGCACACCCTGAGCTGCACAGTCCCAGTGAGGCTGTCAGCTCCCTATAATACAGTAAACACTAACAGTTATTTCTTCTAGATAGGATCAGGATAGTGTACACAAGCGGCTCTCGGCCTTTGCTACACCCTGTACCAGATATCCAGCATGTCTGAGGATCAGGAAGTGCTGTGTGTGCTGCAGTAAGTAGAGGAAGGTGCCAAAACGCCTCAGGTCCCGCTCTAAAGTGGCTCCTCCCCCTCCTATGGTGCCAGAGTTACATACATTTTTTATACTGTCAAAAATAAGAATTTACTTACCGATAATTCTATTTCTCATAGTCCGTAGTGGATGCTGGGAACTCCGTAAGGACCATGGGGAATAGCGGCTCCGCAGGAGACTGGGCACAAATAGAAAGCTTTAGTACTACCTGGTGTGCACTGGCTCCTCCCCCTATGACCCTCCTCCAAGCCTCAGTTAGGATACTGTGCCCGGACGAGCGTACACAATAAGGAAGGATTTTGAATCCCGGGTAAGACTCATACCAGCCACACCAATCACACCGTATAACTTGTGATCTGAACCCAGTTAACAGTATGATAAAACAGAGGAGCCTCTAAAAAAGATGGCTCACTACAACAATAACCCGATTTAGTTAACAATAACTATGTACAAGTATTGCAGACAATCCGCACTTGGGATGGGCGCCCAGCATCCACTACGGACTATGAGAAATAGAATTATCGGTAAGTAAATTCTTATTTTCTCTGACGTCCTAGTGGATGCTGGGAACTCCGTAAGGACCATGGGGATTATACCAAAGCTCCCAAACGGGCGGGAGAGTGCGGATGACTCTGCAGCACCGAATGAGAGAACTCCAGGTCCTCCTCAGCCAGGGTATCAAATTTGTAGAATTTAGCAAACGTGTTTGCCCCTGACCAAGTAGCTGCTCGGCAAAGTTGTAAAGCCGAGACCCCTCGGGCGGCCGCCCAAGATGAGCCCACTTTCCGTGTGGAATGGGCTTTTACAGATTTTGGCTGTGGCAGGCCTGCCACAGAATGTGCAAGCTGAATTGTACTACAAATCCAACGAGCAATAGTCTGCTTAGAAGCAGGAGCACCCAGCTTGTTGGGTGCATACAGAATAAACAGCGAGTCAGATTTTCTGACTCCAGCCGTCCTGGAAACGTATATTTTCAGGGCCCTGACTACGTCCAGCAACTTGGAGTCCTCCAAGTCCCTAGTAGCCACAGGTACCACAATAGGCTGGTTCAGGTGAAACGCTGAAACCACCTTAGGGAGAAATTGAGGACGAGTCCTCAATTCTGCCCTATCCGTATGAAAAATTAGGTAAGGGCTTTTATAGGATAAAGCCGCCAATTCTGACACGCGCCTGGCTGAAGCCAGGGCCAATAGCATTACCACTTTCCATGTGAGATATTTTAAGTCCACAGTGGTGAGTGGTTCAAACCAATGTGATTTTAGGAACCCCAAAACCACACTGAGATCCCAAGGTGCCACTGGAGGCACAAAAGGAGGCTGTATATGCAGCACCCCTTTGACAAACGTCTGAACTTCAGGAACTGAAGCCAATTCTTTTTGGAAGAAGATCGACAGGGCCGAAATTTGAACCTTAATGGACCCTAATTTTAGGCCCATAGACAGTCCTGTTTGCAGGAAATGCAGGAAACGACCCAGTTGAAATTCCTCTGTAGGGGCCTTCCTGGCCTCGCACCACGCAACATATTTACGCCAAATACGGTGATAATGCTGCACGGTTACATCCTTCCTGGCTTTGATCAGGGTAGGGATGACTTCATCCGGAATGCCTTTTTCCTTCAGGATCCGGCGTTCAACCGCCATGCCGTCAAACGCAGCCGCGGTAAGTCTTGGAACAGACAGGGTCCTTGCTGGAGCAGGTCCCTTCGAAGAGGTAGAGGCCACGGGTCCTCCGTGAGCATCTCTTGAAGTTCCGGGTACCAAGTCCTTCTTGGCCAATCCGGAGCCACGAGTATAGTCCTTACTCCTCTCCTTCTTATGATTCTCAGTACCTTGGGTATGAGAGGCAGAGGAGGGAACACATACACTGACTGGTACACCCACGGTGTTACCAGAGCGTCCACAGCTATTGCCTGAGGGTCCCGTGACCTGGCGCAATACCTGTCTAGTTTTTTGTTGAGGTGTGACGCCATCATGTCCACCTTTGGTTTTTCCCAACGGTTCACAATCATGTGGAAAACTTCTGGGTGAAGTCCCCACTCTCCCGGGTGGAGGTCGTGCCTGCTGAGGAAGTCTGCTTCCCAGTTGTCCACTCCCGGAATGAACACTGCTGACAGTGCTATCACATGATTTTCCGCCCAGCGAAGAATCCTTGCAACTTCTGTCATTGCCCTCCTGCTTCTTGTGCCGCCCTGTCTGTTTACGTGGGCGACTGCCGTGATGTTGTCCGACTGGATCAGCACCGGCTGACCTTGAAGCAGAGGTCTTGCTAGGCTTAGAGCATTGTAGATGGCCCTTAGCTCCAGGATATTTATGTGAAGTGATGTCTCCAGGCTTGACCACAAGCCCTGAAAATTTCTTCCCTGTGTGACTGCTCCCCAGCCTCTCAGGCTGGCATCCGTGGTCACCAGGACCCAGTCCTGAATGCCGAATCTGCGGCCCTCTAGAAGATGAGCACTCTGCAACCACCACAGAAGAGACACCCGTGTCCTTGGGGACAGGGTTATCCGCTGATGCATCTGAAGATGCGATCCGGACCATTTGTCCAGCAGATCCCACTGGAACGTTCTTGCGTGGAATCTGCCGAATGGAATCGCTTCGTAGGAAGCTACCATCTTTCCCAGGACTCTTGTGCATTGATGCACTGAGACTTGCCCTGGTTTCAGGAGGTTTCTGACTAGGTCGGATAACTCCCTGGCTTTTTCTTCCGGAAGGAACACCTTTTTCTGGACTGTGTCCAGAATCATCCCTAGGAACAGAAGACGTGTTGTCGGAATCAGCTGCGATTTTGGGATATTTAGAATCCAGCCGTGCTGCCGTAGCACTACTTGAGATAGGGCTACTCCGACTACTAACTGTTCTCTGGATCTTGCTCTTATCAGGAGATCGTCCAAGTAAGGGATAATTAAAACGCCTTTTCTTCGAAGAAGAATCATCATTTCGGCCATTACCTTGGTAAAGACCCGAGGTGCCGTGGATAATCCAAACGGCAGCGTCTGAAACTGATAGTGACAGTTTTCTACCACAAACCTGAGGTACCCTTGATGAGAAGGGTAAATGGGGACATGGAGGTAGGCATCTTTGATGTCCAGAGACACCATATAGTCCCCCTCTTCCAGGTTCGCGATCACAGCCCTGAGTGACTCCATCTTGAATTTGAACCTCTGTATGTAAGTGTTCAAAGACTTCAGATTTAAAATTGGTCTCACCGAGCCGTCCGGCTTCGGTACTACAAACAGCGTGGAATAATACCCCTTCCCTTGTTGCAGGAGGGGTACCTTGATTATCACCTGCTGGGAATACAGCTTGTGAACTGCCTCCAATACTGCCTCCCTGTCGGAGGGAGACGTTGGTAAAGCAGACTTCAGGAACCGGCGAGGGGGAGACGTCTCGAACTCCAATTTGTACCCCTGAGATACTACTTGCAGGATCCAGGGGTCCACTTGCGAGTGAGCCCAGTGCGCGCTGAAATTCTTGAGACGGGCCCCCACCGTGCCTGAGTCCGCTTGTAAGGCCCCAGCGTCATGCTGAGGACTTGACAGAAGCGGGGGAGGGTTTTTGTTCCTGGGAAGTGGCTGTCTGTTGCAGTCTTTTTCCCCTTCCTCTGCCCCGGGGCAGAAAAGAGGAACCTTTTGCCCGCTTGCCCTTATGGGGACGAAAGGACTGAGCCGGATAAGACGGCGTCTTTTTATGTTGAGAGGCTACCTGGGGTAAAAATGTGGATTTCCCAGCAGTTGCCGTGGCCACCAGGTCCGATAGACCGACCCCAAATATCTCCTCCCCTTTATAAGGCAATATTTCCATATGCCGTTTAGAGTCCGCATCACCTGACCACTGTCGCGTCCATAATCCTCTTCTGGCAGAAATGGACAGCGCACTCACTCTTGAAGCCAGAGTGGAAATATCCCTCTGTGCATCTCGCATATATAGAAATGCATCTTTTAAATGCTCTATAGTCAACAATATACTGTCCCTATCCAGGGTATCAATATTTTCAGTCAGGGAATCCGACCAAGCTACCCCAGCGCTGCACATCCAGGCTGAGGCGATTGCTGGTCGCAGTATAACACCAGTATGTGTGTATATACTTTTTAGGATATTTTCCAGTTTTCTGTCACCTGGTTCCTTGAGGGCGGCCGTATCTGGAGACGGTAACGTCACTTGTTTTGATAAGCGTGTGAGCGCTTTATCCACTCTAGGGGGTGTTTCCCAACGCGCCCTAACCTCTGGCGGGAAAGGGTATAATGCCAATAACTTTTTAAAAATTATCAGTTTTTTATCGGGGGAAACCCACGCTTCATCACACACACCTCATTTAATTCGTCTGATTCAGGAAAAACTACAGGTAGTTTTTTCACACCCCACATAATACCCTTTTTAGTGGTACTTGCAGTATCAGAAATGTTTAACACCTCTCTCATTGCCGTGATCATGTAACGTGTGGCCCTACTAGAAGTCACGTTTGTCTCCTCACCGTCGAAACTGGAGTCAGTATCCGTGTCGACGTCAGTATCCACCACCTGAGGTAACGGCCTTTTTAGAGCCCCTGATGGTTTCTGAGATGCCTGGACAGGGACTAGCTGATTAGTCGGCTGTCTCATGTCATCAACCGTCTTTTGTAAGGAGCTGACACTGTCACGTAAATCCTTCCATAAAGCCATCCACTCAGATGTCGACTCCTTAGGGGGTGACATCTCTATTATAGGCAATTGCCCCGCCTCCACATCATTTTCCTCCTCATACATGTCGACACAAACGTACCGACACACAGCACACGCACAGGGAATGCTCTGATAGAGGACAGGACCCCACTAGCCCTTTGGGGAGACAGAGGGAGAGTATGCCAGCACACACCAGAGCGCTATATATAGATATAGGGACAACCTTATATAAGTGTTTCTCCCTTATAGCTGCTGTATTGTTAATATCCCGCCAATTAGTGCCCCCCTCTCTTTTTTACCCTGTTTCTGTAGTGCAGGACTGCAGGGGAGAGTCAGGGAGACGTCCTTCCAGCGGAGCTGTGAGGGAAAATGGCGCCTGTGTGCTGAGGAGATAGGCTCCGCCCCCTTCTCGGCGGCCTTTCACCTGCTTTTTGTGAAAATCTGGCAGGGGTTAAAATTCATCCATATAGCCCAGGAGCTATATGTGATGTATTTTTAGCCAGCCAAGGTGTTTCTATTGCTGCTCAGGGCGCCCCCCCCCCCCCAGCGCCCTGCACCCTCAGTGACCGGAGTGTGAAGTGTGCTGAGAAGCAATGGCGCACAGCTGCAGTGCTGTGCGCTACCTTGTGGAAGACAGGATGTCTTCTGCCGCCGATTTGCCGGACTCTTCTTGCTTCTGGCTCTGTAAGGGGGCCGGCGGCGCGGCTCTGGGACCGAGCTCCAAGGCTGGGCCTGTGATCGGTCCCTCTGGAGCTAATGGTGTCCAGTAGCCAAGAAGCCCAATCCACTCTGCACGCAGGTGAGTTCGCTTCTTCTCCCCTTAGTCCCTCGATGCAGTGAGCCTGTTGCCAGCAGGTCTCACTGAAAATAAGAATTTACTTACCGATAATTCTATTTCTCGTAGTCCGTAGTGGATGCTGGGGACTCCGTAAGGACCATGGGGAATAGCGGCTCCGCAGGAGTCTGGGCACAAAAGTAAAGCTTTAGGACTACCTGGTGTGCACTGGCTCCTCCCCCTATGACCCTCCTCCAAGCCTCAGTTAGGATACTGTGCCCGGACGAGCGTACACAATAAGGAAGGATTTTGAATCCCGGGTAAGACTCATACCAGCCACACCAATCACACCGTATAACTTGTGATCTAAACCCAGTTAACAGCATGATAACAGAGGAGCCTCTAGAAAAGATGGCTCACTACAGCAATAACCCGATTTTTGGTAACAATAACTATGTACCAGTATTGCAGACAATCCGCACTTGGGATGGGCGCCCAGCATCCACTACGGACTACGAGAAAATAAGAATTTACTTACCGATAATTCTATTTCTCGGAGTCCGTAGTGGATGCTGGGGTTCCTGAAAGGACCATGGGGAATAGCGGCTCCGCAGGAGACAGGGCACAAAAAGTAAAGCTTTTCCAGATCAGGTGGTGTGCACTGGCTCCTCCCCCTATGACCCTCCTCCAGACTCCAGTTAGGTACTGTGCCCGGACGAGCGTACACAATAAGGGAGGATTTTGAATCCCGGGTAAGACTCATACCAGCCACACCAATCACACCGTACAACTTGTGATCTAAACCCAGTTAACAGTATGATAACAGAGGAGCCTCTGAAAGATGGCTCCCTAAACAATAACCCGAATTAGTTAACAATAACTATGTACAAGTATTGCAGATAATCCGCACTTGGGATGGGCGCCCAGCATCCACTACGGACTCCGAGAAATAGAATTATCGGTAAGTAAATTCTTATTTTCTCTATCGTCCTAGTGGATGCTGGGGTTCCTGAAAGGACCATGGGGATTATACCAAAGCTCCCAAACGGGCGGGAGAGTGCGGATGACTCTGCAGCACCGAATGAGAGAACTCCAGGTCCTCCTTTGCCAGGGTATCAAATTTGTAGAATTTTACAAACGTGTTCTCCCCTGACCACGTAGCTGCTCGGCAGAGTTGTAATGCCGAGACCCCTCGGGCAGCCGCCCAAGATGAGCCCACCTTCCTTGTGGAATGGGCCTTAACAGATTTAGGCTGTGGCAGGCCTGCCACAGAATGTGCAAGTTGAATTGTGTTACAAATCCAACGAGCAATCGACTGCTTAGAAGCAGGCGCACCCAACTTGTTGGGTGCATACAGTATAAACAGCGAGTCAGATTTTCTGACTCCAGCCGTCCTTGAAATGTATATTTTTAAAGCTCTGACAACGTCCAACAACTTGGAGTCCTCCAAGTCGCTTGTAGCCGCAGGCACTACAATAGGCTGGTTCAGGTGAAACGCTGATACCACCTTAGGGAGAAAATGCGGACGCGTCCGCAGCTCTGCCCTATCCGAATGGAAAATTAAATAAGGGCTTTTATAAGATAAAGCCGCCAGTTCAGATACTCTCCTGGCGGACGCCAGGGCCAGTAACATAGTCACTTTCCATGTGAGATATTTCAAATCCACATTTTTTAGTGGTTCAAACCAATGGGATTTGAGGAAATCTAAACTACATTTAGATCCCACGGTGCCACCGGAGGCACCACAGGAGGCTGTATATGCAGTACTCCTTTGACAAAAGTCTGGACCTCAGGAACTGAGGCCAATTCTTTTTGGAAGAATATTGACAGGGCCGAAATTTGAACCTTAATAGATCCCAATTTGAGACCCATAGACAATCCTGATTGCAGGAAATGTAGGAAACGACCCAGTTGAAATTCCTCCGTCGGAACACTCCGATCCTCGCACCACGCAACATATTTCCGCCAAATGCGGTGATAATGCTTCGCGGTGACTTCCTTTCTTGCCTTAATCAAGGTAGGAATGACTTCTTCTGGAATGCCTTTTCCTTTTAGGATCTGGCGTTCAACCGCCATGCCGTCAAACGCAGCCGCGGTAAGTCTTGGAATAGACACGGTCCCTGCTGAAGCAGGTCCTGTCTTAGAGGTAGAGGCCACGGATCGTCCGTGACCATCTCTTGAAGTTCCGGGTACCAAGACCTTCTTGGCCAATCCGGAGCCACTAGTATCGTTCTTACTCCGCTTTGCCGTATGATTCTCAATACCTTTGGTATGAGAGGCAGAGGAGGAAACACATACACCGACTGGTACACCCAAGGTGTTACCAGCGCGTCCACAGCTATTGCCTGCGGATCTCTTGACCTGGCGCAATACCTGTCCAGTTTTTTGTTGAGGCGAGACGCCATCATGTCCACCATTGGTCTTTCCCAACGGTTTATTAGCATGTGGAAAACTTCTGGATGAAGTCCCCACTCTCCCGGGTGAAGATCGTGTCTGCTGAGGAAGTCTGCTTCCCAGTTGTCCACTCCCGGGATGAACACTGCTGACAGTGCTATCACATGATTCTCCGCCCAGCGAAGGATCCTGGCAGCTTCTGCCATTGCACTCCTGCTTCTTGTGCCGCCCTGTCTGTTTCCATGGGCGACTGCCGTGATGTTGTCCGACTGGATCAACACCGGTCTTCCTTGAAGCAGAGGTTCCGCCTGGCTTAGAGCATTGTAGATTGCTCTTAGTTCCAGAATGTTTATGTGAAGAGACTTTTCCAGGCTCGACCACACTCCCTGGAAGTTTCTTCCTTGTGTGACTGCTCCCCAGCCTCTCAGGCTGGCGTCCGTGGTCACCAGGATCCAATCCTGTATGCCGAATCTGCGGCCCTCCAATAGATGAGCCCTCTGCAACCACCACAGAAGAGATACCCTTGTCCTTGGAGACAGGGTTATCCGCAGGTGCATCTGAAGATGCGTGCATTGATGTACAGACACCTTTCCTGGTTTTAGGAGATTCCTGACCAGGTCGGATAACTCCTTGGCTTTTTCCTCGGGAAGAAAAACCTTTTTCTGAACCATGTCCAGAATCATCCCTAGGAACAGCAGACGAGTTGTCGGCATTAATTGGGATTTTGGAATATTCAGAATCCATCCGTGCTGCTTTAGCACCTCTTGAGATATTGCTAATCCCATCTCTAGCTGTTCTCTGGACCTTGTCCTTATTAGGAGATCGTCCAAGTATGGGATAATTAATACGCCTTTTCTTCGAAGAAGAATCATCATCTCGGCCATTACCTTTGTAAAGACCCGAGGTGCCGTGGACAAACCAAACGGCAGCGTCTGAAACTGATAGTGACAGTTTTGTACAACGAACCTGAGGTACCCCTGGTGTGAGGGGTAAATTGGAACGTGGAGATACGCATCCTTGATGTCCAAGGATACCATAAAGTCCCCTTCTTCCAGGTTCGCTATCACTGCTCTGAGTGACTCCATCTTGAACTTGAACTTCTTTATGTACAGGTTCAAGGACTTCAGATTTAGAATAGGCCTTACCGAGCCATCCGGCTTCGGTACCACAAATAGAGTGGAATAATACCCCTTCCCTTGTTGTAGAAGAGGTACCTTGACTATCACCTGCTGAGAGTACAGCTTGTGAATGGCTTCCAAAACCGTCTCCCTTTCGGAAGGGGACGTTGGTAAAGCCGACTTCAGGAAACGGCGAGGTGGATCTGTCTCTAATTCCAACCTGTACCCCTGAGATATTATCTGCAGGATCCAGGGATCTACCTGCGAGTGAGCCCACTGCGCGCTGTAATTTTTGAGACGACCTCCCACCGTCCCCGAGTCCGCTTGAGAAGCCCCAGCGTCATGCTGAGGCTTTTGTAGAAGCCGGGGAGGGCTTCTGTTCCTGGGAAGGAGCTGCCTGTTGCTGTTTCTTCCCTCGACCTCTGCCTCGTGGCAGATATGAATAGCCCTTTGCTCTCTTATTTTTAAAGGAACGAAAGGGCTGCGGTTGAAAAGTCGGTGCCTTTTTCTGTTGGGGAGTGACTTGAGGTAGAAAGGTGGATTTCCCGGCTGTAGCCGTGGCCACCAAATCTGATAGACCGACTCCAAATAACTCCTCCCCTTTATACGGCAAAACTTCCATATGCCGTTTTGAATCCGCATCGCCTGTCCACTGTCGCGTCCATAAAGCTCTTCTGGCCGAAATGGACATAGCACTTACCCGTGATGCCAGTGTGCAGATATCCCTCTGTGCATCACGCATATAAAGAAATGCATCCTTTATTTGTTCTAACGACAGTAAAATATTGTCCCTGTCCAGGGTATCAATATTTTCAATCAGGGACTCTGACCAAACTACCCCAGCACTGCACATCCAGGCAGTCGCTATAGCTGGTCGTAGTATAACACCTGCATGTGTGTATATACTTTTTTTGGATATTTTCCATCCTCCTATCTGATGGATCTTTAAGTGCGGCCGTCTCAGGAGAAGGTAACGCCACTTGTTTTGATAAGCGTGTTAGCGCCTTGTCCACCCTAGGAGGTGTTTCCCAGCGCTCCCTAACCTCTGGCGGGAAAGGGTATAATGCCAATAATTTCTTTGAAATTATCAGCTTTTTATCAGGGGCAACCCACGCTTCATCACACACGTCATTTAATTCTTCTGATTCAGGAAAAACTATAGGTAGTTTTTTTCACACCCCACATAATACCCTGTTTAGTGGTACCTGTAGTATCAGCTAAATGTAACGCCTCCTTCATTGCCAAAATCATATAACGTGTGGCCCTACTGGAAAATACGGTTGATTCGTCACCACTGGAATCAGTGCCTGTGTCTGGGTCTGTGTCGACCGACTGAGGCAAAGGGCGTTTTACAGCCCCTGACGGTGTTTGAGGCGCCTGGACAGGCACTAATTGATTGTCCGGCCGCCTCATGTCGTCAAACGACTGCTTTAGCGTGTTGACACTATCCCGTAATTCCATAAATAAAGGCATCCATTCTGGTGTCGACCCCCTAGGAGGTGACATCCCCATATTTGGCAATTGCTCCGCCTCCACACCAATATCGTCCTCATACATGTCGACACACGTACCGACACACAGCAGACACACAGGGAATGCTCTAAACGAAGACAGGACCCACTAGCCCTTTGGGGAGACAGAGGGAGAGTCTGCCAGCACACACCAAAAAGCGCTATATATGACAGGGATAGCCTTATAATAAGTGCTCCCTTATAGCTGCTTTATATATATCAAGATATTGCCATTAAATTTGCCCCCCCTCTCTGTTTTACCCTGTTTCTGTAGTGCAGTGCAGGGGAGAGACCTGGGAGCCGTCCTGACCAGCGGAGCTGTGAGAGGAAATGGCGCCGTGTGCTGAGGAGATAGGCCCCGCCCCTTTTTCGGCGGCCTCGTCTCCCGCTATTTTGTGAATACAGGCAGGGGTTAAATATCTCCATATAGCCTCTGGGGGCTATATGTGAGGTATTTTTAGCCTTTATATAGGTTTACATTTGCCTCCCAGGGCGCCCCCCCCCAGCGCCCTGCACCCTCAGTGACTGCGTGTGAAGTGTGCTGAGAGGAAAATGGCGCACAGCTGCAGTGCTGTGCGCTACCTTTAGAAGACTGCAGGAGTCTTCAGCCGCCGATTCTGGACCTCTTCTTACTTCAGCATCTGCAAGGGGGCCGGCGGCGCGGCTCCGGTGACCATCCAGGCTGTACCTGTGATCGTCCCTCTGGAGCTGATGTCCAGTAGCCAAGAAGCCAATCCATCCTGCACGCAGGTGAGTTCACTTCTTCTCCCCTCTGTCCCTCGTTGCAGTGATCCTGTTGCCAGCAGGAATCACTGTAAAATAAAAAACCTAAGCTAAACTTTCTCTAAGCAGCTCTTTATGAGAGCCACCTAGAATTGCACCCTTCTCGGCCGGGCACAAAAATCTAACTGGAGTCTGGAGGAGGGTCATAGGGGGAGGAGCCAGTGCACACCACCTAAACTGGAAAAGCTTTACTTTTTGTGCCCTGTCTCCTGCGGAGCCGCTATTCCCCATGGTCCTTTCAGGAACCCCAGCATCCACTAGGACGATAGAGAAATAGAATTATCGGTAAGTAAATTCTTATTTTCTCTGACGTCCTAGTGGATGCTGGGGACTCCGTAAGGACCATGGGGATTATACCAAAGCTCCCAAACGGGCGGGAGAGTGCGGATGACTCTGCAGCACCGAATGAGAGAACTCCAGGTCCTCTTTAGCCAGGGTATCAAATTTGTAGAATTTTACAAACGTGTTCTCCCCCGACCACGTAGCTGCTCGGCAGAGTTGTAATGCCGAGACCCCTCGGGCAGCCGCCCAGGATGAGCCCACCTTCCTTGTGGAATGGGCCTTGACAGATTTAGGCTGTGGCAGGCCTGCCACAGAATGTGCAAGTTGAATTGTGCTACAAATCCAACGAGCAATCGTCTGCTTAGAAGCAGGAGCACCCAGCTTGTTGGGTGCATACAGTATAAACAGCGAGTCAGATTTTCTGACTCCAGCCGTCCTTGAAATATATATTTTCAATGCCCTGACAACGTCCAGCAACTTGGAATCCTCCAAATCGCTAGTAGCCGCAGGCACCACAATAGGCTGGTTCAGGTGAAACGCTGACACCACCTTAGGCAGAAAATGAGGACGCGTCCGCAGTTCTGCCCTGTCCGAATGGAAAATCAGATATGGGCTTTTATACGATAAAGCCGCCAATTCTGACACTCTCCTGGCTGAAGCCAGGGCCAGTAGCATGGTTACTTTCCATGTAAGATATTTCAAATCCGCCGATTTGAGTGGCTCAAACCAATGGGATTTGAGAAAATCCAAAACTACATTAAGGTCCCACGGAGCCACTGGGGGCACAACCGGGGGCTGTATATGTAGTACTCCTTTTACAAAAGTCTGGACTTCAGGAACTGAAGCCAATTCTTTCTGGAAGAAAATCGACAGGGCCGAAATTTGAACCTTAATGGACCCCAACTTGAGGCCCATAGACAATCCTGTTTGCAGGAAATGTAGGAATCGACCCAATTGAAATTCCTCCGTGGGGGCCTTCCTGGCCTCACGCAACATATTTTCTCCAAATGCGGTGATAATGTTGTGCAGTCACCTCCTTCCTGGCTTTTACCAGTGTAGGAATGACCTCTTCCGGAATGCCTTTTTCCCTTAGAATTCGGCGTTCAACCGCCATGCCGTCAAACGCAGCCGCGGTAAGTCTTGGAATAGACACGGTCCCTGCTGAAGCAGGTCCCGTCTTAGAGGTAGAGGCCACGGATCTTCCGTGAGCATCTCCTGAAGTTCCGGGTACCAAGTTCTTCTTGGCCAATCCGGAGCCACGAGTATCGTTCTTACTCCCCTTTGCCGTATAATTCTCAGTACTTTTGGTATGAGAGGCAGAGGAGGAAACACATACACTGACTGGAACACCCACAGCGTTACCAGAGCGTCCACAGCTATTGCCTGAGGGTCTCTTGACCTGGCGCAATACCTGTCCAGTTTTTTGTTGAGGCGAGACGCCATCATGTCCACCTTTGGTTTTTCCCAACGGTTCACAATCATGTGGAAGACTTCTGGATGAAGTCCCCACTCTCCCGGGTGTAGATCGTGTCTGCTGAGGAAGTCTGCTTCCCAGTTGTCCACTCCCGGAATGAACACTGCTGACAGTGCTATCACATGATCTTCCGCCCAGCGAAGAATCCTTGCAGCTTCTGCCATTGCTCTCCTGCTTCTTGTGCCGCCCTGTCTGTTTACGTGGGCGACTGCCGTGATGTTGTCCGACTGGATCAACACCGGCTGACCCTGAAGCAGGGGTTTTGCCAGGCTTAGAGCATTGTAAATCGCTCTTAGCTCCAGTATATTTATGTGAAGAGACATCTCCAGGTTTGACCATACTCCCTGGAAGTTTCTTCCCTGTGTGACCGCTCCCCAGCCTCTCAGACTGGCATCCGTGGTCACCAGGACCCAGTCCTGTATGCCGAATCTGCGGCCCTCTAACAGATGAGCACTCTGCAACCACCACAGAAGAGACACCCTTGTCCGTGGCGACAAGGTTATCCGCTGATGCATCTGCAGATGCGATCCGGACCATTTGTCCAGCAGATCCCACTGAAAAGTTTGTGCGTGGAATCTGCCGAATGGAATCGCTTCGTAAGAAGCCACCATCTTTCCCAGGACTCTTGTGCATTGATGCACAGACACTTTCCCTGGTTTTAGGAGGTTCCTGACAAGTTCGGATAACTCCTTGGCTTTCTCCTCCGGAAGAAACACCTTTTTCTGAACCGTGTCCAGAATCATTCCCAGGAACAGCAGACGTGTCGTCGGGGTCAATTGAGATTTTGGAAAATTCAGAATCCACCCGTGCTGTCGCAGCACTATTTGGGTTAGTGCTACTACGTCCCCCAGCTGTTCCCTGGACCTTGCCCTTATCAGGAGATCGTCCAAGTAAGGGATAATTAATACGCCTTTTCTTCGTAGAAGAAACATCATTTCGGCCATTACCTTGGTAAAGACCCGAGGTGCCGTGGACAATCCAAACGGCAGCGTCTGAAACTGATAATGACAGTTTTGCACCACGAACCTGAGGTACCCTTGATGTGAAGGGCAAATTGGGACATGCAGGTAAGCATCCTTGATGTCCAGGGACACCATAAAGTCCCCTTCTTCCAGATTCGCTATCACTGCTCTGAGTGACTCCATCTTGAACTTGAATTTTTGTATGTACAGGTTCAAAGATTTCAGATTTAGAATAGGTCTTACCGAGCCGTCCGGCTTCGGTACCACAAATAGTGTGGAATAATACCCCTTTCCCTGTTGTAGGAGGGGTACCTTGACTATCACCTGCTGAGAATACAGCTTGTGAATGGCTTCCAATACCGTCGCCCTGTCTAAGGGAGACGTTGGCAGAACAGACTTTAGGAACCGGCGAGGGGGAGACTTCTCGAATTCCAACCTGTAACCCTGAGATATTATCTGCAGGATCCAGGGGTCCACCTGTGAGTGAGCCCACTGTGCGCTGAAATTCTTGAGTCGACCCCCCCACCGCCCCTGAGTCCGCTTGTAAAGCCCCAACGTCATGCTGAGGGCTTTGCAGAAGCCGGGGGGGGGGGCTTCTGCTCCTGGGAAGAAGCTGCTTGGTGCACTCTCTTACCCTTTCCTTTGCCTCGGGGCAAATATGACTGTCCTTTCGCCCGCTTGTTCCTATAGGAACGAAAGGACTGCGGCTGAAAAGACGGTGTCTTTTTCTGTTGGGAGGGGACCTGAGGTAAAAAGGTGGATTTCCCGGCTGTTGCCGTGGCCACCAAATCCGATAGACCGACCCCAAATAATCCCTCCCCCTTATACGGCAATACTTCCATATGCCGTTTGGAATCCGCATCACCTGACCATTGTCGCGTCCATAAACTTCTTCTGGCAGATATGGACATCGCACTTACTCTCGATGCCAGAGTGCAAATATCCCTCTGTGCATCTCGCATATATAGAAATGCATCCTTTAAATGCTCTATAGTCAGTAAAATACTGTCCCTATCCAGGGTATCAATATTTTCAGTCAGGGAATCCGACCAAACCACCCCAGCACTGCACATCCATGCAGAGGCGATGGCTGGTCGCAGTATAACACCAGTATGAGTGTATATACTTTTCAGGGTAGTTTCCAGCCTCCTATCTGCTGGATCCTTGAGGGCGGCCGTTTCAGGAGACGGTAACGCCACTTGTTTTGATAAGCGTGTGAGCGCCTTATCCACCCTAGGGGGTGTTTCCCAGCGCGCCCTAACCTCTGGCGGGAAAGGATATAATGCCAAAAACTTCTTTGAAATTAGCAGTTTTCTATTGGGGTTAACCCACGCTTCATCACACACTTCATTCAATTCGTCTGATTCAGGAAAAACTACAGGTAGTTTTTTTTTTAGACCCCACATAATACCCCTTTTTGTGGTACATGCAGTATCAGAGATATGTAAAGCCTCCTTCATTGCCGTGATCATATAACGTGTGGCCCTACTGGAAAATACGTTTGTTTCTTCACCGTCGACACTAGATTCGGTGTCCGTGTCTGGGTCTGTGTCGACCGACTGAGGTAAAGGGCGTTTTACAGCCCCTGCCGGTGTCTGAGACGCCTGTACAGGTACTAACTGGTTTTCCGGCCGTCTCATGTCGTCAACTGATTTTTGTAATGTGCTGACATTATCACGTAATTCCATAAATAAAGCCATCCATTCCGGTGTCGACTCCCTAGGGGGTGACATCACCATTACCGGCAATTGCTCCGCCTCCACACCAACATCGTCCTCATACATGTCGACACACACGTACCGACACACAGCAGACACACAGGGAATGCTCTTATCGAAGACAGGACCCCACTAGCCCTTTGGGGAGACAGAGGGAGAGTTTGCCAGCACACACCCAAGCGCTATAAATATATAGGAACAACCCTATAGAAGTGTTGTCTCCCTTATAGCAGCTTAATATATATCAAAAACGCCAAAAAAAGTGCCCCCCCCTCTCTTTTTTACCCTGTTTCTGTAGTGCAGTGCAGGGGAGAGTCCTGGGAGCCTTCCTCGCAGCGGAGCTGAGCAGGAAAATGGCGCTGTGTGCTGAGGAGATAGGCCCCGCCCCCTATTTCGGCGGGCTCTTCTCCGGAGTTTGTGAGACCTGGCAGGGGTTAAATACATCCATATAGCCCCAAGGGCTATATGTGATGTATTTTTTAGCCAGAACAAGGTATTCTCATTGCTGCCCAGGGCGCCCCCTGCAGCGCCCTGCACCCTCCGTGACCGCTGGTGTGAAGTGTGTGACAACAATGGCGCACAGCTGCAGTGCTGTGCGCTACCTCATGAAGACTGAAAAGTCTTCTGCCGCCGGTTTCTGGACCTCTTCGCTTTTCGGCATCTGTAAGGGGGTCGGCGGCGCGGCTCCGGGACCGGACTCCATGGCTGGGCCTGTGTTCGATCCCTCTGGAGCTAATGGTGTCCAGTAGCCTAAGAAGCCAATCCATCCTGCACGCAGGTGAGTTCACTTCTTCTCCCCTAAGTCCCTCGTTGCAGTGAGCCTGTTGCCAGCAGGACTCACTGAAAATAAAAAACCTAAAAACTTTTTCTAAGCAGCTCTTTAGGAGAGCCACCTAGATTGCACCCTGCTCGGACGGGCACAAAAACCTAACTGAGGCTTGGAGGAGGGTCATAGGGGGAGGAGCCAGTGCACACCACCTGATCCTAAAGCTTTATTTTTGTGCCCTGTCTCCTGCGGAGCCGCTAATCCCCATGGTCCTGACGGAGTCCCCAGCATCCACTAGGACGTTAGAGAAAAGTGTTTTTCCCCTTATAGCTGCTGTATTTTTAATACTGCGCCTAATTAGTGCCCCCCTCTCTTTTTTAACCCTTTCTGTAGTGTAGTGACTGCAGGGGAGAGCCAGGGAGCTTCCCTCCAACGGAGCTGTGAGGGAAAATGGCGCCAGTGTGCTGATGAGATAGGCTCCGCCCCCTTCTCGGCGGCCTTATCTCCCGTTTTTCTGTGTATTCTGGCAGGGGTTAAATGCATCCATATAGCCCAGGAGCTATATGTGATGTATATTTTGCCATCTAAGGTGTTTTTATTGCGTCTCAGGGCGCCCCCCCCCAGCGCCCTGCACCCTCAGTGACCGGAGTGTGAAGTGTGCTGAGAGCAATGGCGCACAGCTGCGGTGCTGTGCGCTACCTTATTGAAGACAGGACGTCTTCTGCCGCCGATTTCCCGGACCTCTTCAGTCTTCTGGCTCTGTAAGGGGGCCGGCGGCGCGGCTCTGGGACCCATCCATGGCTGGGCCTGTGATCGTCCCTCTGGAGCTAATGTCCAGTAGCCTAAGAAGCCCAATCCACTCTGCACGCAGGTGAGTTCGCTTCTTCTCCCCTTAGTCCCTCGATGCAGTGAGCCTGTTGCCAGCAGGTCTCACTGAAAATAAAAAACCTAAAACTAAACTTTTCACTAAGCAGCTCAGGAGAGCCACCTAGTGTGCACCCTTCTCGTTCGGGCACAAAAATCTAACTGAGGCTTGAAGGAGGGTCATAGGGGGAGGAGCCAGTGCACACCAGGTAGTCCTAAAGCTTTACTTTTGTGCCCAGACTCCTGCGGAGCCGCTATTCCCCATGGTCCTTACGGAGTCCCCAGCATCCACTAGGACGTCAGAGAAAATAAAAAACCTAAACTAAAACTTTCACTAAGAAGCTCAGGAGAGCCCCTAGTGTGCACCCTTCTCGTTCGGGCACAAAAATCCAACTGAGGCTTGGAGGAGGGTCATAGGCGGAGGAGCCAGTGCACACCAGGTAGTACTAAAGCTTTCTATTTGTGCCCAGTCTCCTGCGGAGCCGCTATTCCCCATGGTCCTTACGGAGTTCCCAGCATCCACTAGGACGTCAGAGAAAGTCTCCTTTTGAGTTTAAAACAACACACAAGTGCTAGTCAAGAACTATTGCGACAGTTCTACATGGGGGATCTTAGGGGGATCTTAGGGGGTGATCCCCCTAGCGGGGCCCCCCCTACCCCCCAACTCCAAGGGTGCAGGTATGCAGTTGCCAAAACAGCATACCAAAAATAATAAAAGATTAAAAGAAATTGAAGAAAACTCTCTGGAGCTGCAGAGATGTGTATCCTCTCCTGAGGGCACTTTTTTCTAAACTGCCTGTGGTAGGGGGCATAGAGGGGAGGAGCCAGCACACCCAGTTGAAGAAATTTTAAGTACACTTGCTCCTTTGGACCCCATCTATACCCCATCGTACTAGATTCCCCCAATATCCCTTATGGATGCTAGAGAAACCAGTTATTTCTGTAACTCAGAAGGAGATGTAAAAAGTGTTGTTGTTTGTATTTTCCGTAACTGCGCGTGTTATGCACTGAAGTTACCGCTTCCCTGCATGTAAGATAATGTGATCAGAATGACATGGCCACTATGCAGCCGTCATTATCAGCACCGCTATATCTAAATAGGGCACGGAACTGGTGTGGAAAATTATGACCGTTACGACAATTGAAGCTATTGATTTAGACAGCACGGTTCCTGGCTAATAATAATATATTTCCATTTTTTATTTCAATTAAGCCATGGGTGCCGCTGGGAGAAAACGACTGGCACATGCTCAGAGTTTCAACAAGCACCAGTGATAGAAGCTAACAGAGGGAAATCAAGTTAACACTCTTCATCTTCTGTAACTGACCTGGTCATACATCATGGTGGTGTCTGAACAGGCTTCTCCACAACAGTGGGTGAAGCAGGTCTAGACGATGTTAACAAACATTATTCATGTAATAATATATCTGCCCTTTATTCCTATACAGATGAAGGATGAAAAGTGAATAAAGGAGGAAGATAACAGTGTCCTCCAACAATATTTAATTAAAGTCAAACAAGGGTACAAAACCAAAGTGCAAATGACTCTTTGCACTTCTTCAGAATAACAATTCTGGGTCAATCAAAATCAAATGGTCCAGAATTAAATTAATTGGTTTCTTGACCATTTTTAAAATTGTTTATTTTTTGGTGTGTGAGATGACCCCATAAAGTTAGAAGTCAGAAACCACCATTACTTTAGTTTTCTTAACCTTCATATGAAGATGGTGGCCATTTTTGTATCATGGTGTATGACATTTTTCACTGTTGTGGAAGTTTGGGGTAAATGCAATATCTCAGCTCAGAAAAGTCATAGAAAGCTTGGATAAAAAAACATTTTCGGTACATTTCAAGCTACATTTTGTCATGTAACTAATTCCTTAAGTCCAAATTTAATTATCATATTTTTTTTTTTTTAAAGTCTAATTTTATGGATTGTATTTCAGTGGGAAGGAATACAATTTAAGAACTTTAATTTTTTTTGGGGGGAATAATTATATACTAAATGCTCAAACAAATTTTGAGTTATCTATCTTATCCACTTTTTTTTTTATTAGTGGGAGATGAGTCTGCAGTAGTGACAGCTGCTGTTATGGAGTGCAGAGTATAGACAGGATTGAGTCAATAGGTGTTAAGGGGCCACAGTCAAAATCTGTAGCCGTTGTGATCATTTTGCCCACTTTGAGCTCAGTTATACCCCTTTCAGACATACTCTAAAATCCTGTGATTTTGCGCGTGAACATGCATCAACCTGGGATATCTGTATGCCAGAAAGGTACCAACCTGGGAACAAGTTCCCAGGTCTGCACCCCTGCTATTGACCAGGTGTTTTTCCAGGGACATTCGTCCCGGGTAAACAACCCAGGTTAAGTGTAAATGGTGCAACCCAGGATATTACTCCTGGGTTGCACTTAGAAGCCTCTGATGTATGGAGCTGCTGGGGGGCGGTGCTGCCAGGAGGGGGCTGCACTCCATGCTGCCGGGAGAAGCAGCTAGTTTTAGAAGGGGTGTGTGATTGCTTGAGTGTGACATGTATGTGTGTGTAGGAATGTGACGTGTGTGTGTGTGTGTGTAGCCTGGCAGCCCTGGCTTGTAGAATGCCGGGGCAGACCAGATTAATGTCTAAAAAGGGGACGACCCAGGAATTTCCCAGGTCTCAGGTGCAGTGTGAAAGGGGGTTCTGAGCAAAAACCCAGAACCCGTGTTGTATGTCTGAAAGTGGTATTAGGGTGAACAGTGGAGAGGGCACTAAAAAGGAGTCTATAGGCACCTTAGACAACATTCTTAAATCAGAGTTCAACCGCCTGGCTTCCACACAGCGGTATGCAGTGGTAAAGGACTCAAAATGAATAACATAATGAATAAAACTAAACAACAAAATAAATTGATGCCATGTGGTATCACTAAGAAGCGCCATGTTTCTGAGGCAACTAATGTTCATCAACTGATGTTCTCCAGGCTGGGGATCTAGAAGAGAGGCGCTCAGACTTCACTGACAATATTTAAGTGCCAGTGCTCCTGCACATAACTAATAGGGGGTTTAGTATGATAAAGGTCAAAATCCCGATAACCACTGACCGATGGTTAAAATACCGACAAGGTCAAAATACAGACATTAAGGGCCATATGCAATTGCGGTCGAATTGCCGCAAAAGTCGAAAAACGGGGCATTTTCGACCCCCCCCCCCCCAAAAAAAAAAACTGTCGAATTGGATTCGACAATGCAATACAGTACTTTTCGACAAAAAAAACTGCCGTTTCAGATTCGACATTTCTCAAATTCGACATGTGTGCAATGGTAAAAATGTGGCTTTTCGACAAAAGTATATTCAATTTAAGAATGTCGATTCGACAACAGTGCTTTTCGACAGTCATTTCGTCAATTTCATTCCGCCTCATTTTGCTGTCGTGATCTAATAAAACATTTTTAAAAACATGTTCTTTTTTGTGTTTTTTTTTATTGCTAATAGCATATCTATTTATATTAGAAAGGATTATCTACTTGGTTTGTCTATTTAGGAGCCACAAGTATTATTTAATAGATTTTTTAAAAGAATATTTTCTTTTTTTTACTGACTAAAAAAAAAATAGGAGAGATCAGTGCATGTTTTTCAGTGGGAAGGGTGGGAAGGGGTTAAAATTCCTGAAAAAAATTGAGTGCGGTCCCCCCTCCTAAGCATAACCAGCCTCAGGCTCTGCGTCCGGTCCTGGTGCAAAAAATACGGGGGACAAAAGACGCAGGGGTCCCCCGTATTTTTAACACCAGCACCGGGCTCCACTAGCTAGAGAGATAATGCCACAGCCGGGGGACACTTTTATATCGGTCCCTGCGGCTGTGGCATTAAATCCCCAACTAGTCACCCCTGGCCGGGGTACCCTGGAGTGGGGACCCCTTAAATCAAGGGGTTCCCCCCCTCCAGCCACCCAAGGGCCAGGGGTGAAGCCCGAGGCTGTCCCCCCCATCCAAGGGCGGCGGATGGGAGGCTGATAGCCAAGTCTCAAAAAAAGAATATTGTTTTTTGTAGCAGAACTACAAGTCCCAGCAAGCCTCCCCCGCAAGCTGCTACTTGGAGAACCACAAGTACCAGCATGCAGGGTGGAAACGGGCCCGCTGGTACCTGTACTACTACTACTACAAAAAAAATACCTAAATAAAAACAGTACACACACACACCGTGACAGTATAACTTTATTACATATATGCACACCAACATATACACATACTTACCTATGTTGACACGAGGCTCGGTCCCCTTGTCCACGTAGAATCCATGGGGTACCTGTAAATAAAATTATACTCACAACAATCCTGTGTAGATCGGTCCTCTTCAGAGTTTGTAATCCACGTACTTGGCAAAATAAAAAAACGCAAAACACGGACCACGCACTGAAAGAGGTCCCATGTTTACACATGGGACCCCTTTCCCCGACTGCCGGGACCCCCCGTGACTGCTGTCAAAGAGGGTCCCTTGAGCCAATCAGAGAGCGCTACGTCATGGCACTCTCCTGATTGGCTGTGCGCGTCTGAGCTGTCAGGCGGCGCATTCGAGATACAATGGAGCGCATAGGCGCTCCATTATATTCAATGGTGGTAACTTGCGGTCAGCGGTTGACCACGAGTAACCTCTAGGTCAACCGCTGACCGCAAAGTTCCCACCATTGAATATAATGGAGCGCCTATGCGCTATGCGCCGCCTGACAGCTCAAAAAATAAGATTTTAAACCTACCGGTAAATCTATTTCTCCTAGTCCGTAGAGGATGCTGGGGACTCCGTAAGGACCATGGGGTATAGACGGGCTCCGCAGGAGATAGAGCACCTAAAAAGAACTTTGACTATGGGTGTGCACTGGCTCCTCCCTCTATGCCCCTCCTCCAGACCTCAGTTAGAGAACTGTGCCCAGAGGAAATGGACAATACAAGGCAGGATTTAGCAATCCAAGGGCAAGATTCATACCAGCCCACACCAATCATGCCATGTAACCTGGAACATACATAACCAGTTAACAGTATGAACAAAAAACAACAGTAACGGTCCAAGACCGATGTCAACTGTAACATAACCCTTATGTAAGCAACAACTACACACAAGTCTTGCAGAGTTTCCGCACTGGGACGGGCGCCCAGCATCCTCTACGGACTAGGAGAAATAGATTTACCGGTAGGTTTAAAATCTTATTTTCTCTTACGTCCTAGAGGATGCTGGGGACTCCGTAAGGACCATGGGGTTTATACCAAAGCATCCAATCGGGCGGGAGAGTGCGGACGACTCTGCAGCACCGACTGAGCAAACGCTAGGTCCTCATCAGCCAGGGTATCAAACTTGTAGAATTTAGCAAATGTGTTTGACTCCGACCACGTCGCCGCTCGGCAAAGTTGTAAAGCCGAGACGCCTCGGGCAGCCGCCCAAGATGAGCCCACCTTCCTAGTGGAATGGGCCTTAACCGAATTTGGTACCGGCAATCCAGCCGTAGAGTGAGCCTGCTGAATCGTATTACAGATCCAGCGAGCAATAGTCTGCGTTGAAGCAGGAGCGCCAATCTTATTGGCCGCATACAGGACAAACAGAGCCTCTGTTTTCCTAATTCTAGCCGTCCTGGCCACATAAATTTTTAAGGCCCTGACTACGTCCAGGGATCTGGAATCCTCCAGGTCACCGGTAGCCACAGGCACCACTATAGGTTGATTCATATGGAACGACGAAACCACTTTAGGCAAAAATTGCGGACGTGTCCTCAATTCAGCTCGATCCACATGAAAAATCAAGTAGGGGCTCTTGTGTGATAAAGCCGCCAATTCTGACACTCGCCTTGCTGATGCTAAGGCCAACAACATTACCACCTTCCAGGTAAGAAATTTCAACCCAACCTTGTTAAGCGGTTCAAACCAGTGTGATTTTAGGAACTGCAACACCACGTTCAGGTCCCATGGTGCCACTGGAGGCACAAAAGGGGGCTGGATGTGCAGCACTCCCTTTACAAACGTCTGGACTTCTGGAAGAGAAGCCAATTACTTCTGAAAAGAAAATCGAGAGGGACGAAATCTGTACCTTAACCGAGCCTAATTTCAGGCCCATATCCACTCCTGTCTGTAGGAAGTGGAGAAGACGACCCAAAATGAAAATCTTCCGTAGGTGCATTCTTGGTCTCACACCAAGACACATACTTTCGCCAGATACGGTGATAATGTTTGATCGTCACCTCCTTCCTAGCCTTTATTAAAGTAGGGATGACCTCTTCCGGAATCCCCTTTTTCGCTAGGATTCGGCGTTCAACCGCCATGCCGTCAAACGTAACCGCGGTAAGTCTTGAAATACACAGGGCCCCTGCTGCAACAGGTCTTCCCTCAGAGGAAGAGGCCAGGGGTCTCCTGTGAGCATCTCTTGTGGTTCCGAGTACCAAGCCCTTCGAGGCCAGTCTGGGACAACGAGTATCGTCTGTACTCTTTTTCGTCTTATGATCCTCAACACTTTCGTGATGAGAGGAAGAGGAGGGAACACGTAGACCGATTCGAACACCCACGGTGTTACCAGTGCGTCTACTGCTACTGCCTAAGGGTCCCGAGACCTGGCGCAATACCTCCGAAGTTTTTTGTTGAGGCGTGACGCCATCATGTCTATTTGAGGAGTTCCCCAAAGACGCGTTACGTCTGCAAAGACTTCTTGATGAAGTCCCCACTCTCCTGGATGGAGATCGTGTCTGCTGAGGAAGTCTGGTTCCCAGTTGTCCACTCCCGGAATGAAGACAGCCGACAGAGTGCTTACATGATTTTCCGCCCAGCTAAGGATCCTTGTGGCTTCCGACCATCGCGACTCTGCTTCTTGTCCCGCCTTGGCGGTTCACATGAGCCACTGCTGTGACATTGTCTGATTGAATCAGAACCGGAAGGTTTCGAAGAAAAAAACTCTCCGCTTGTCGAAGGCCATTGTAAATGGTCCTGAGTTCCAACACATTGATGTGTAGACAGGACTCCTGGTCTGACCAAAGACCCTGAAAAGTCTTTCCCTGTGTGACCGCTCCCCATCCTCGGAGGCTCGCGTCCGTGGTAACCAGGATCCAGTCCTGAATCCCGAACCTGCGACCCTCCAGCAGGTGAGCACTTTGCAACCACCACAGGAGGGACACTCTGGTTCCTGGGGACAGAGTTATTTTCCGATGTAAATGCAGATGGGACCCGGACCACTTGTCCAGAAGGTCCCATTGAAAAGTCCTTGCCTGGAACCTTCCGAAGGGAATGGCCTCGTAGGCCGCCACCATTTTCCCCAGAACTCGAGTGCATTGGTGAACTGACACCCTTTTCGGTTTTAGCAGTTCTCTGACCATGTTCTGGATGTCTTGGGCTTTCTCTATTGGAAGGAAGACCTTCATTTGTTCCGTATCCAGTATCATACCTAGGAACGGTAGTCGAGTTGTCGGAATCAACTGTGACTTCGGTAGATTTAGAATCCAACCGTGTTGCTGGAGCACTCTCGGAGAGAGCGCCACACTGCTCAGCAATTTCTCTCTTGATCTCGCTTTTATCAGGAGATCGTCCAAGTATGGGATAATTGTGACTCCATGCTTGCGCAGGACCACCATCATTTCCGCCATTATCTTGGTGAAAATCCTCGGGGCCGTGGAAAGTCCAAACGGCAACGTCTGAAATTGGTAATGACAATCCTGTACAGCGAATCTCAGGTATTCCTGATGGGGGGCATATATGGGGACATGAAGGTACGCATCCTTTATGTCCAGAGACACCATAAACTCCCCCTCCTCCATGTTGGCTATTATTGCTCTGAGAGATTCCATTTTGAATTTGAATCTTCTTATGTACAGGTTTAGGGATTTCAGATTCAAAATAGGTCTGACCGAACCGTCCGGTTTCGGGACCACAAATAGGGTTGAATAGTAACCCCTTCCCTGCTGGTGCAGGGGAACCTTGATTATCACTTGCTGTATACACAGCGTTTGAATTGCAGCTAACACTACATCCCTTTCCGATGTGGAAGCTGGTAGGGCCGATTTGAAAAATCGGCGCGGGGGCACCTCCTCGAATTCAAATTTGTAACCCTGGGAAACTATTTCCAACACCCAGGAATTCAGGTCCGAACTGACCCAGGCCTGACTGAAAAGTCGAAGACGTACCCCCACCGGTGCGGACTCCCTCAGGGGAGCCCCAGCGTCATGCTGTGGGTTTTGGAGCAGCCGGGGAGGACTTTTGTTCCTGGGCACCTGCCGAAGCAGGTGCTCTCTTGCCTCTGCCCTTACCTCTGGCGAGGAAAGAGGATCCCCGACCTCTTTTGGACTTGTGCGACCGAAAGGACTGCATCTGATAGGGTGTTGCTTTCTTTTGCTGTTGGGGAATATATGGTAAAAAATTTGATTTACCTGCTGTAGCTGTGGAAACCAGGTCCGTCAGCCCATCCCCAAACAATACATCACCCTTATAGGGTAGTACTTCCATATGTTTTTTGGAATCCGCATCACCCGTCCATTGGCGAGTCCATAAGGATCTTCTCGCTGAGATAGACATGGCATTGGCCCTAGCAGCTAGCAATCCAATGTCCCTTTGAGCATCCCTCATAAATAAGACTGCGACTTAGGAATATAGTATCCTTATCCATAGTATCAAATTGATCTGTCAGCTCATCTGTCCAAGCTGCAATTGCGCTACACACCCATGCCGACACAATCGTCGGTCTTAACACAGCACCCGTATGAGAATAAATACACTTTAAGGTAGTTTCTTGTCTGCGATCTGCAGGGTCCTTAAGGGCCGCTGTGTCAGGAGACGGTAGCGCCACTTTCTTGGACAAGCGCGTCAGGGCCTTGTCCACAGTGGGGGGTGATTCCCAAATCTCCCTGTCCTGCTTAGGGAAAGGGTATGCCATAAAAATTCTTTTGGGGATCTGCGGTCTCTTATCCGGAGTCTCCCAAGCTTTTCCAAAGAACTCATTTAATTCATGAGATGTGGGAAAATTAATAATCTGTTTCTTTTCCTTAAACATGTGTACCCTTGTGTCGGGGACCGAGGGTTCATCCACAATATGCAACACATCCCTTATTGCCACAATCATACACTGAATGGTTTTAGTCACCCTAGGGTGCAATTTTACTTCGTCATAGTCGACACTGGAATCAGAATCCGTGTCGGTAGTAGTGTCTTGTGTTAAGGGACGCTTTTGAGACCCCGACGGGCCCTGTGAGTCGGTCCAGAGGATTGACCGCCTGATGTCCCCCCTAAACCAGCCTTTTATGTAAAGATGCCACACTTGCATGCAACGTATGCCACATGTCCATCCCAATCTGGAGTCGGCACAACCGACGGGGACACACCACTCATTTGCTCCACCTCCTCCTTGGAGAAGCCTTCCGCCTCAGATATGTCGACACACACGTACCGACACCCCACACACACAGGGAGTTACCTATAAGGGGACAAAACCCCAACCAGGCCCTTAGGAGATACAGAGAGATAGAGTATGCCAGCACATACCCAGCGCTTAAAAACACTGGAATATATGACCAGATAGCGCTGTTATCTGTATATACTTGTAATCTCCACTCACTGCGTCGCAAAAGTGCCCCCCTCCTCTTTTTTCCAGCCTGTGAAGCTCAGCAGGGAAGAGACCAGGGAGCCAGCGTTTCCTCATGCAGTCTCTGTGGAGAAAATGGCGCTGGTTAGTGCTGAGGATCAAGCCACGCCCACCCGACGGCGGGCTTCGGTCACATCAACTTTCTATAGAAAAATGGCGGGGGTTACCGGATTTACTGTGCCACAGCCTAATCCATGCTTATCAATGCCAAATATGAGGAATATTGCTGCCAAGGGCGCCCCCCCCTGCGCTCTGCACCCTTTAGTGCCTGCTTGTGTGTGTGACTGGGAGCAATGGCGCGCAGCTTACCGCTGCGCGCTTACCTCATGAAGATCTGATGTCTTCTGCCGCCTGAAGTCTTCTTTGCCTTCTCATACTCACCCGGCTTCTATCTTCGGCATCTGTGAGGAGGACGGCGGCGCGGCTCCGGGACGAACCCCAGGTGAGACCTGCGTTCCGACTCCCTCTGGAGCTAATGGTGTCCAGTAGCCTTAGAAGCAGTGCCCAACTTAACAAGCCAGCTCTGCTTCTCTCTCCTCGGTCCCACGATGCAGGGAGCCTGTTGCCAACAGGACTCCCTGAAAATAAAAAACCTAACAAAATTATTTTTCCACAGAAAACGCTGGAGAGCTCTCTGCAGTGCACCCATTCTCCTCTGGGCACAAGATCTAACTGAGGTCTGGAGGAGGGGCATAGAGGGAGGAGCCAGTGCACACCCATAGTCAAAGTTCTTTTTAGGTGCCCTATCTCTTGCGGAGCCCGTCTATACCCCATGGTCCTTACGGAGTCCCCAGCATCCTCTAGGACGTAAGAGAAACAATAATTTTTTTTTTAGACTTGGCTATCAGCCTCCTATCCGCCACCCTTGGGTGGGGGGGGGGGGGGGGCGGGGTACAGCCTCGGGCTTCACCCTTGGCCCTTGGGTGGCTGGAGGTGGGGGACCCCTTGATTTAAGGGGTCCCCACTCCTCCAGGGTACCCCGGCCAGGGGTGACTAGTTGGGGATTTAATGCTACGGCCGCAGGGACCGGTATAAAAGTGTCCCCCGGCTGTGGCATTATCTCTCTAGCTAGTGGAGCCAGGTGCTGGTGTGAAAAATACGGGGGACCCCTACGTTCTTTGTCCCCAGTATTTTTGGCACCAGGACCGGACGCAGAGCCCAGTGCTGGTTGTTAAAATACGGGGGATCCCCTGTCATTTCCCCCCCCCCGTATTTTTACAACCAGGACCGGCTCAAAGAGCCCGAGGGTGGTTATGCATAGGAGGGGGAACCCCACGCAATTTTTTTCAGGGTTTTTTGAACACTTTTGTGCCGTCCATGAAGTCGACTCCAGGACGCACACTATCGTCAATTGGTCCGTTTTTCTACAGCGGGACTAACGAATCAGTTTTTTATTGAATATGTCGAATTCGGGTCCCGGCAGCCGGGATTCGACTGTCGAATTGTGTCGAATCCAAAAACGGTCGAATTCCAGCAGGAATTTGACCGCAATTGCATATACCCCCTAAAGTACAGACAAGGTCAAAAAAAAGACATTTAAAATGCTGTCAGGTCAAAAAGTCAACACAAGTTTTTCATTTTTTTTTGGTATGTTGACATGGACACCGTATAAGTGTACAGCGTCCCCTCGCATGGCTCGCCATACTTAGAGCATGGTGCCTCGCTGCGCTCGGCAAACTACCATATTTCCGCTCCAGGTCCACTGGGATGGTAAAGTATGAACAAGTCAGTTTCAATAGAAAAAATAAGATTTTACTCACCGGTAAATCTATTTCTCGTAGTCCGTAGTGGATGCTGGGGACTCCGTAAGGACCATGGGGAATAGACGGGCTCCGCAGAAGACTGGGCACTCTAAGAAAGATTTAGTACTACTGGTGTGCACTGGCTCCTCCCTCTATGCCCCTCCTCCAGACCTCAGTTAAGGAAACTGTGCCCGGAAGAGCTGACATTACAAGGAAAGGATTTTGGAATCCAGGGTAAGACTCATACCAGCCACACCAATCACACCGTATAACTTGTGATAACATATCCAGTTAACAGTATGAACAACAACAAAGCATCAACCACGGATGCCAACATAACATAACCCTTTATTAAGCAATAACTATATACACGTATTGCAGAAAATCCGCACTTGGGACGGGCGCCCAGCATCCACTACGGACTACGAGAAATAGAATTACCGGTGAGTAAAATCTTATTTTCTCTAACGTCCTAGTGGATGCTGGGGATACCAAAGCTCCCAAACGGGCGGGAGAGTGCGGATGACTCTGCAGCACCGAATGGGCAAACACAAGGTCCTCCTCAGCCAGGGTATCAAACCTGTAGAATTTTGCAAAAGTGTTTGAACCCGACCAAGTAGCTGCTCGGCAAAGCTGTAATGCCGAGACCCCTCGAGCAGCCGCCCAAGAAGAGCCCACCTTCCTTGTGGAGTGGGCTTTTATCTGCGGCAATCCCGCCGCAGAATGAGCCTGCTGAATCGTGTTACAGATCCAGCGAGCAATAGTTTGCTTAGAAGCAGGAGCACCCAGCTTGTTGGATGCATACAGGATAAACAGCGAGTCAGTTTTCCTGACTCCAGCCGTTCTGGCCACATAAATCTTCAAAGCCCTGACTACATCAAGCAACTTGGAATCCTCCAAGTCACGAGTAGCCGTAGGCACCACTATAGGTTGGTTCAAATGAAAAGATGACACCACCTTCGGCAGAAATTGTGGACGAGTCCGCAATTTTGCCCTGTATACATGGAAAACCAGATAGGGGCTTTTACATGACAAAGCAGCCAATTCTGACACACGCCTAGCCGAAGCTAAGGCCAATAGCATGACCACCTTCCACGTGAGATACTTTAGCTCCACAGTCTTAAGTGGCTCAAACCAGTGGGATTTCAGGAAACCCAACACCACGTTGAGATCCCAAGGTGCCACTGGTGGCACAAACGGGAGCTGAATATGCAGCACTCCCTTAACAAACGTCTGAACCTCAGGAAGAGACGCCAGTTCTTTTTGAAAGAAAATGGATAGGGACGAAATCTGGACCTTTATGGATCCCAACTTCAAGCCCATAGTCACTCCAGACTGTAGGAAGTGCAGGAACCGGCCCAGCTGGAATTCCTCTGTAGGGGCCTTCCTGGCCTCACACCAGGCAACATATTTTCGCCATATACGGTAATAGTGTTTTGCTGTCACGTCCTTCCTAGACTTTATTAGCGTAGGAATAACATCATCCGGAATGCCTTTTTCCGCTAGGATCCGGCGTTCAACCGCCATGCCGTCAAACGCAGCCACGGTAAGTCTTGGAACAGACAGGGCCCCTGTTGCAACAGGTACTGTCTGAGAGGCAGAGGCCATGGGTCCTCTGTGAGCATTTCTTGCAGTTCCGGGTACCAAGTCCTTCTTGGCCAATCCGGAACAATGAGTATTGTTCTCACTCCTCTTTTTCTTACGATTCTCAGCACCTTGGGTATGAGAGGAAGAGGAGGATATACATAGACCGACTGGAACACCCACGGTGTCACCAGTGCGTCCACAGCTATCGCCTGAGGGTCTTTTGACCTGGCGCAATACCTTTTTAGCTTTTTGTTGAGGCGGGATGCCATCATGTCCACCTGAGGCAATTCCCATCGATTTGTAATCTGCGTGAAGACTTCTTGATGAAGTCTCCACTCTCCCGGGTGGAGGTCGTGCCTGCTGAGGAAGTCGGCTTCCCAGTTGTCCACTCCCGGAATGAACATTGCCGACAGTGCTTGCACGTGATTCTCCGCCCAACGAAGAATCCTGGTGGCTTCCGCCATCGCCACTCTGCTTCTTGTGCCGCCCTGGCGGTTTGCATGAGCTACTGCGGTGATGTTGTCTGACTGAATCAGCACCGGTTGGTTGCGAAGCAGAGGCTCCGCTTGACTCAGGGCGTTGTATATGGCCCTTAGTTCCAGGATATTTATGTGCAGACAAGCCTCCTGACTTGACCACAGCCCTTGGAAGTTTCTTCCCTGAGTGACTGCCCCCCATCCTCGGAGGCTCGCATCCGTGGTCACGAGGACCCAGTCCTGTATGCCGAACCTGCGGCCCTCGAGAAGGTGAGCACTCTGCAGCCACCACAGAAGAGACACCCTGGCCCTGGGGGACAGGGTGATCAGCCGATGCATCTGAAGATGCAATCCGGACCACTTGTCCAACAGATCCCACTGAAAGATCCTCGCATGGAACCTGCCGAAGGGAATGGCTTCGTATGATGCCACCATCTTTCCCAGGACTCGCGTGCAGTGATGCACCGACACCTGTTTCGGTTTTAAGAGGTCTCTGACTAGAGTCAAGAGCTCCTGAGCCTTCTCCGCCGGGAGAAACACCTTCTTCTGGTCTGTGTCCAGAATCATGCCCAGAAAGGGCAGACGCGTCGTAGGAATCAGCTGCGACTTTGGGATATTCAGAATCCAGTCGTGCTGTTGCAACACTTCCTGAGAGTGTGCAACGCTGATCAGCAACTGCTCTCTGGACCTCGCCTTTATGAGGAGATCGTCCAAGTATGGGATAATTGTGACTCCTTGCTTTCTCAGGAGCACTATAATTTCCGCCATTACCTTGGTAAATATTCTCGGTGCCGTGGAAAGCCCAAACGGCAACGTCTGGAATTGGTAATGACAGTCCTGTACCACAAATCTGAGGTACTCCTGATGAGGTGGATAAATGGGGACATGCAAGTAAGCATCCTTGATGTCCAGAGACACCATAAAATCCCCCTCCTCCAGGCTTGCAATGACCGCTCTGAGCGATTCCATTTTGAACTTGAATCTTTTCAGATAAATGTTCAGGGACTTTAAATTCAATATGGGTCTGACCGAACCGTCCGGTTTCGGTACCACAAACATTGTGGAATAGTATCCCCTTCCCTGTTGAAGGAGGGTTACCTTTACCACCACCTGCTGGAGATATAACTTGTGAATTGCCGCTAACACTACCTCCCTTTCCATGGGGGAAGCTGGCAGGGCCGATTTTAGGTAACGGTGAGGGGGCATCACTTCGAATTCCAGCTTGTATCCCTGAGACACAATCTGTATAGCCCAGGGATCCACCTGTGAGCGAACCCACTGGTGGTTGAAATTTCGGAGACGCGCCCCCACCGCTCCTGGCTCCACCTGTGGAGCCCCAGCGTCATGCGGTGGATTTAGTAGAAGCCGGGGAGGACTTCTGTTCCTGGGAACTAGCTGTATGGTGCAGCTTCTTTCCTCTACCCCTGCCTCTGGCAAGAAAGGATGCACCTCTGACTTTCTAGCTTTTCTGTGAACGAAAGGACTGCATTTGGTAATACGGTGCTTTCTTTGGCTGTGAGGGAATATATGGCTAGAAATTTGACTTCCCAGCCGTAGCCGTGGAAACTAGGTCCGAGAGACCGTCCCCAAACAATTCCTCACCCTTGTAAGGTAAAACCTCCATGTGCTTTTTGGAGTCGGCATCACCTGTCCACTGCCGAGTCCACAGGACCCTTCTGGCAGAAATTGACATTGCATTTATTCTAGAGCCCAGTAGGCAAATGTCCCTCTGGGCATCCCTCATATATAGGACAGCGTCTTTTATATGCCCCAGGGTCAGTAAAATAGTATCCTTGTCCATGCTGCTACAGCACTACACATCCAGGCCGACGCAATTGCCGGCCTCAGTAGAGTACCTGAATGTGTATAAACAGACTTCAGGATACTTTCCTGCTTCCTATCCGCAGGATCCTTTAGGGAGGCCGTATCCTGTGACGGCAGGGCCACCTTCTTAGATAAGCGTGTCAGAGCTTTGTCTACCCTAGGGGAGGATTCCCAGCGCATCCAGTCCGTTGGCGGGAAGGGGTACGCCATAAGTAACCTTTTGGAAATCAGCACTTTCCTATCGGGGGAATCCCACGCTTTTTCACATAACTCATTTAACTCATGTGAAGGGGGAAAAGTCACCTCTTGCTTTTTCTCCCCATACATATAAACCCTCTTGTCAGGGACAGGGTTTACCTCTGATATGTGCAATACATCCTTCATTGCTATAATCATGTAGCGGATGGCTTTAGCCATTTCTCTGACGTCCTAAGTGGATGCTGGGACTCCGTAAGGACCATGGGGAATAGCGGCTCCGCAGGAGACTGGGCACAACTAAGAAAGCTTTAGGACTACCTGGTGTGCACTGGCTCCTCCCACTATGACCCTCCTCCAGACCCCAGTTAGAATCTTGTGCCCGGCTGAGCTGGATGCACACTAGGGGCTCTCCTGAGCTCCTAGAGAGAAAGTATATTTTAGGTTTTTTATTTTACAGTGAGATCTGCTGGCAACAGACTCACTGCAGCGAGGGACTAAGGGGAGAAGAAGCGAACCTACCTAACTGGTGGTAGCTTGGGCTTCTTAGGCTACTGGACACCATTAGCTCCAGAGGGATCGACCGCATGGAACCGGCCTTGATGTTCGGTCCCGGAGCCGCGCCGCCGGCCCCCTTACAGAGCCAGAAGCAAGAAGTGATACGGAAAATCGGCGGCAGAAGACTCCTGTCTTCAACAAGGTAGCGCACAGCACTGCAGCTGTGCGCCATTGCTCCTCATGCACACCTCACACTGCGGTCACTGATGGGTGCAGGGCGCTGGGGGGGGGGGGGGGGGGGCGCCCTGAGCAGCAATATAAACACCTTGCATGGCAAAATCATCACAATATATAGCCTCAGAGGCTATATATGTGATAAATTACCCCTGCCAGAATTCCTGAAAAAAGCGGGAGAAATCTGCGAAAAAGGGGCGGAGCTATCTCCCTCAGCACACTGGCGCCATTTCTCCCTCACAGCTCCGCTGGAAGGACGCTCCCTGGCTCTCCCCTGCAGTCTACACTACAGAAGGGTAAAAAAAGAGAGGGGGGGCACTAAATTTAGGCGCAATATACATAAATAGCAGCTATAAGGGGATATAATTTAGTTAATCCCTGTATTATATAGCGCTCTGGTGTGTGCTGGCATACTCTCTCTCTGTCTCCCCAAAGGGCTTTGTGGGGTCCTGTCTCCTGTCAGAGCATTCCCTGTGTGTGTGCGGTGTGTCGGTACGGCTGTGTCGACATGTTTGATGAGGAGGCTTATGTGGAGGCAGAGCAGATGCCTATAAATGTGGTGTCACCCCCTGCGGGGCAGACACCTGAGTGGATGGACTTGTGGAAGGAATTACGTGAAAGTGTCGACTCCTTACATAAAAAATTTGATGACATGCCAAATGCGGGACAGCCGGCTTCTCAGCTCGTGCCTGCCCAGACGTCTCAAAGGCCATCAGGGGCTCTAAAACGCCCGCTACCTCAGATGGCAGACACAGATGTCGACACGGATACTGATACCAGTGTCGACGACGAAGAGACTAATGTAATGTCCAATAGGGCCACTCGTTACATGATTGAGGCAATGAAAAATGTTTTACACATTTCTGATGTGACCCCAGGTACCACAAAAAAGGGTATTATGTTTGGAGAGAAAAAACTACCAGTAGTTTTTCCCCCTTCTGAAGAATTAAATGAAGTGTGTGAAGAAGCGTGGGCTTGCCCAGATAAAAAATTGGTAATTTCTAAAAAGTTACTAATGGCGTACCCTTTCCCGCCAGAGGATAGGTCACGTTGGGAAACACTCCCTAGTGTGGATAAAGCGCTTACACGCTTATCAAAAAAGGAGGCACTACCGTCTCCGGATACGGCCGCCCTAAAGGAACCTGCTGATAGAAAGCAGGAGGCTCTCCTGAAGGCTATATATACACACACTGGTATTATACTGAGACCAGCTATTGCTTCAGCATAGATGTGCAGTGCTGCAGCTGCGTGGTCAGATTCCCTGTCAGAAAACATTGACACCCTAGACAGGGACACTATATTGCTAAACATAGAGCATATTAAAGACGCTGTCTTATACATGAGAGATGCACAGAGGGATATTTGCCGGCTGGCATCTAAAATAAGTGCACTGTCCGTTTCTGCCAGGAGATGGTTATGGACTCGGCAGTGGACAGGTGATGCAGATTCTAAAAGGCACATGGAAGTTTTGCCTTATAAGGGTGAGGAGTTGTTCGGGGATGGTCTTTCAGACCTAGTGTCCACAGCAACGGCTGGGAAGTCAGCATTTTTACCACATGTCCCCTCACAACCAAAGAAAGCACCGTATTATCAGGTACAGTCCTTTCGTCCCCAAAAGAGCAGGCGGGGTAGAGGCGCGTCCTTTCTGCCCAGAGGCAGAGGTAGGGGAAAAAAGCTGCAGCATACAGCCAGTTCCAAGGAACAAAAGTCCTCCCCCGCTTCTTCTTCTAAGTCCGCCGCATGACGCTGGGGCTCAACAGGCGGAGCCAGGTATGGTGGGGGCCCGTCTCAAAAACTTCAGCAATCAGTGGGCTCGCTCACAAGTAGATCCCTGGATCCTTCAAGTGGTATCTCAGGGGTACAGGCTGGAATTCGAGACATTTCCCCCCCCGCCGTTTCCTCAAATCTGCCTTGCCAACAACTCCCTCAGGCAGGGAGGCTGTGATAGAGGCAATTCACAAGCTGTATTCCCAGCAGATGATAGTCAAGGTGCCCCTACTTCAACAAGGACGGGGTTACTATTCCACAATGTTTGTGGTACCGAAACCGGACGGTTCGGTGAGACCCATTTTAAATTTAAAATCCTTGAACACATATATAAAAAAATTCAAGTTCAAGATGGAATCGCTCAGGGCGGTTATTGCAAGCCTGGAAGAGGGGGATTACATGGTATCACTGGACATCAAGGATGCTTACCTGCATGTCCCCATTTACCATCCTCACCAGGAGTACCTCAGATTTGTGGTACAGGATTGTCATTACCAATTCCAGACGTTGCCGTTCGGCCTGTCCACGGCACCGAGGGTATTTACCAAGGTAATGGCCGAAATGATGATACTCCTTCGAAAAAAGGGAGTTTTAATTATCCCATACTTGGACGATCTCCTGATAAAGGCGAGGTCCAGGGAGCAGTTGTTGGTCGGCGTAGCACTATCTCAGGAGGTGCTACACCAGCACGGTTGGATTCTAAATATTCCAAAGTCACAGCTGGTTCCTGCGACACGTCTACTGTTCCTGGGGATGATTCTGGACACAGTCCAGAAAAAAGTGTTTCTCCCAGAGGAGAAAGCCAAGGAGCTGTCATCTCTAGTCAGAGGCCTCCTGAAACCAATACAGGTGTCAGTGCATCACTGCACGCGAGTCCTGGGAAAGATGGTAGCTTCCTACGAAGCAATTCCTTTCGGCAGGTTCCATGCCAGAACTTTTCAGTGGGACCTGTTGGACAAGTGGTCCGGATCGCATCTTCAGGTGCATCGGTTGATATCCCTGTCTCCAAGGACCAGGATATCTCTGCTGTGGTGGCTGCAAAGTGCTCATCTTCAAGAGGGCCGCAGATTCGGCATACAGGACTGGGTCCTGGTGACCACGGATGCCAGCCTTCAAGGCTGGGGGGCAGTCACACAGGGAAGAAACTTCCAAGGTCTTTGGTCAAGTCAGGAGACTTCCCTACACATAAATATTCTGGAGCTGAGGGCCATTTACAATGCCCTAAGTCAGGCAAAACCCCTGCTTCAAAACCAGCCGGTTCTGATCCAGTCAGACAACATCACGGCAGTCGCCCATGTAAACCGACAGGGCGGCACAAGAAGCAGGACGGCGATGGCAGAAGCCACAAGGATTCTCCGATGGGCGGAAAGTCACGTGTTAGCACTGTCAGCAGTGTTCATTCCGGGAGTGGACAACTGGGAAGCAGACTTCCTCAGCAGGCACGACCTCCACCCGGGAGAGTGGGGACTTCATCAAGAAGTCTTCCAACTGATTGTAAACCGTTGGGAAAGGCCACAGGTGGACATGATGGCGTCCCGCCTCAACAAAAAGCTAGAAAAATATTGCGCCAGGTCAAGGGACCCTCAGGTGATAGCTGTGGACGCTCTAGTGACACCGTGGGTGTACCGGTCGGTTTATGTGTTCCCCCCTCTTCCTCTTATACCCAAGGTACTGAGGATAATAAGGAAAAGAGGAGTAAGAACTATACTCATTGTTCTGGATTGGCCAAGAAGAGCTTGGTACCCGGAACTTCAAGAATTGATCTCAGAGGACCCATGGCCTCTGCCGCTCAGACAGGACCTGCTGCTGCAGGGGCCCTGTCTGTTCCAAGACTTACCGCGGCTGCGTTTGACGGCATGGCGGTTGAACACCGGATCCTAAAAGAAAAGGGTATTCCGGAGGAAGTCATTCCTACGCTCATTAAAGCTAGAAAAGATGTAACCGTACAACATTATCACCGCATATGGCGAAAATATGTTGCGTGGTGTGAGGCCAGGAAGGCCCCAACGGAGGAATTTCAGCTGGGTCGATTTCTGCACTTCCTACAGTCAGGGGTGACTATGGGCCTAAAACTGGGTTCCATTAAGGTCCAGATTTCGGCTCTGTCGATTTTCTTCCAAAAAGAACTGGCTTCAATGCCTGAAGTTCAGACATTTGTTAAGGGAGTGCTGCATATTCAGCCTCCTTTTGTGCCTCCAGTGGCACCGTGGGACCTCAACGTGGTGTTGGGTTTCCTTAAGACACATTGGTTTGAGCCACTAAAAACCGTGGATTTAAAATATCTCACGTGGAAAGTGGTCATGCATTTGGCCTTGGCTTCGGCTAGGCGAGTGTCAGAATTGGCGGCTTTGTCATGTAAAAGCCCCTATTTGATTTTCCATATGGATAGGGCAGAATTGAGGACTCGTCCCCAGTTTCTCCCTAAGGTGGTATCAGCTTTTCACTTGAACCAACCTATTGTTGTGCCTGCGGCTACTAGGGACTTGGAGGACTCCAAGTTACTGGACGTAGTCAGGGCCTTGAAAATGTATGTTTCCAGGACGGCTGGAGTCAGGAAGACTGACTCGCTATTTATCCTGTATGCACCCAACAAGCTGGGTGCTCCTGCTTCGAAGCAGACTATTGCTCGCTGGATTTGTAGCACAATTCAGCTTGCGCATTCTGCGGCTGGTCTGCCGCAGCCTAAAACTGTAAAAGCCCATTCCACGAGGAAAGTGGGCTCTTCTTGGGCGGCTGCCCGAGGGGTCTCGGCTTTACAACTTTGCCGAGCTGCTACTTGGTCAGGGGCAAACACGTTTGCAAAATTCTACAAATTTGATACCCTGGCTGAGGAGGACCTGGAGTTCTCTCATTCGGTGCTGCAGAGTCATCCGCACTCTCCCGCCCGTTTGGGAGCTTTGGTATAATCCCCATGGTCCTTACGGAGTCCCAGCATCCACTTAGGACGTCAGAGAACTCACCGGTAAATATATTTCTCGTAGTCCGTAGTGGATGCTGGGCGCCCGTCCCAAGTGCGGACTGTCTGCAATACTTGTATATAGTTATTGTTAACTAAAGGGTTATTGTTGAGCCATCTGTTGAGAGGCTCTGTTATGTTCATACTGTTAACTGGGTATAATATCACGAGTTATACTGTGTGATTGGTGTGGCTGGTATGAGTCTTACCCGGGATTCAAAATCCTTCCTTATTGTGTCAGCTCTTCCGGGCACAGTATCCTAACTGAGGTCTGGAGGAGGGTCATAGTGGGAGGAGCCAGTGCACACCAGGTAGTCCTAAAGCTTTCTTAGTTGTGCCCAGTCTCCTGCGGAGCCGCTATTCCCCATGGTCCTTACGGAGTCCCAGCATCCACTACGGACTACGAGAAATAGATTTACCGGTGAGTAAAATCTTATTTTTAGGCTGCAATTTTGCATCATCGTCATCTACACTGGAGTCAGAATCCGTGTCGATATCTGTGTCAACAATTTGGGATAGTGGGCGCTTCTGAGACCCTGACGGCCTCTGCGCTGTAGGATCAGGCATGGGCTGAGACCCCGACTGTCCCAAGGTTTCAGCTTTATCCAACCTTTTATGCAAGGAGTTTACATTATCATTTAACACCTTCCACATATCCATCCAATCAGGTGTCGGCGCCGTTGGCGGAGACACGTCATTCATCTGCACCTGCTCTGCCTCCACATAGCCCTCCTCATCAAATATGTCGACACAAGCGTACCGACACACCACACACACAGGGGATGCTCTATATGAGGACAGGACCCCCACAAGGCCTTTTGGAGAGACAGAGAGAGAGTATGCCAGCACACACCCCAGCGCTATATAACCCAGGAATCACACAGTAACTTAGTGTTTACCCAGTAGCTGCTGTATAAATGATTAATGCGCTAAAGTTATGTGCCCCCCCTCTCTTTTTACCCTCTTTCTACCGTGAGTCTGCAGGGGAGAGCCTGGGGAGCATCCTCTCAGCGGAGCTGTGGAGCGAAAATGGCGCTGGTGAGTGCTGAGGAAGAAGGCCCCGCCCCCTCAGCGGCGGGCTTCTGTCTCAGGAGAGCTCACTAAAATGCACCCAGCTCCTTCCGGGCACAGATTCTAACTGAGGTCTGGAGGAGGGGCATAGAGGGAGGAGCCAGTGCACACCAGTAGTACTAAATCTTTCTTAGAGTGCCCAGTCTCCTGCGGAGCCCGTCTATTCTCCATGGTCCTTACGGAGTCCCCAGCATCCACTAGGACGTTAGAGAAAAATCATGAAAAACTCATCGACAATTAAGGGTCACAATGGCGCTAATTCCCGGCGCTATTCAACTGTCGGCAAATTGAATTGACCCCTATAGCTCCAGTGTGTCCTAAAGGAAACATTTGTAAAACATACTGAACGAACAGCCCGGCTGCCAGGTTCCGAGGAAGGTGATCGTGCGCACACCGTTCTGATGTGTACATAGCCTAAGAATCAGCCGTGTGGGGGAAGTGTAATGCTCTGCCATAATCAAAAATTTGGAAATCCTTATACTGATTTGAACTAGATTATCAATGTTATATTAATGACTCTTGCACATACTGGCCACTTGCTAGTTGGACACAGATATAATTGCATCCAGAAAGGCACGCTGAGATATGCCACAGGTTTATAAAATCAAGCACTTAGCCATGCAGTCTCCATTTGCAAACATTTGTGATACAAAATGAGTTGTTATGAAGAGGTCGGCGACTTCAAGTGTGGTACTGTGATATGGTGCTGACTTTGCAATAAGACAGTTTGTTAAATCTCATCCCTGCTGGATATTTCACGGTCAACTGTTAGTAATATTGGGGCAGATGTATTAAGCCTGGAGAAGGCGTAAGCAAGTGATAAACCAGTGATAAGTGCAAGGTGATAAACGCACCAGCCAGTCAGCTCCTAACTGTCAATTTGCATATTGGAGCCGATTGGCTGGTGCAAGTTGAATATTCACAATACTCGTAGGGATTGAGGGGCAGATTTATTAAGCCTGGTGAAGTGATAAAGTGGAAGGTGATAACGCACCAGCCAATCAGCTTCTAACTTCTATGTTACAGGCTGGGTTTGAAAAATGACAGTTGGGAGCTGACTGGCTGGTGCGTTATCACCTTCCACTTTATCACTTCACCAGGCTTAATAAATCTGCTCCACAGTCACTTGAATATAGGGGGTAATTCTGAGTTGATCGCAGCAGGAACTTTGTTAGCAGTTGGGCAAAACCATGGCCCTCATTCCGAGTTGATCGGTCGCAAGGCGAATTTAGCAGAGTTACACACGCTAAGCCTACGCCTACTGGGAGTGTATCTTAGCATCCTAAAATTGCGACCGATGTATTCGCATTATTGCGATCACAAACTACTTAGCAGTTTTAGAGTAGCTCCACACTTACTCTGCATCTGCGATCAGTTCAGTGCTTGTCGTTCCTGGATTGACGTCAGAAACACACCCAGCGTTCGCTCAGACACTCCCCCGTTTCTCCGGCCACTCCTGCGTTTTTTCCGGAAACGGTAGCGTTTTCATCCACACGCCCCTAAAACGCCGTGTTTCCGCCCAGTAACACCCATTTCCTGTCAATCACACTACGATCGCCGGAGCGAAGAAAATGCCGTGAGTAAAAATCCTATCTTCATAGCAAAGTTACTTGGCGCAGTCGCAGTGCGACTATTGCGCATGCGCACTAAGCGAAATTTCACTGCGATGCGATGAAAAAAAACGAGCGATCAACTCGGAATGAGGGCCCATGTGCACTGCAGGGGAGGCAGAGATAACGTGCAGAGAGAGTTAGATTTGGGTGGGTTATTTTGTCTCTGTGCAGGGTAAATACTGGCTGCTTTATTTTTACACTGCAATTTAGATTTCAGTTTGAATACACCCCACCCAAATCTACTCTCTCTGCACATGTTATATCTGTCCCCCCCTGCAGTGCACATGGGGGTAATTCTGAGTTGATCACAGCAGCAAGTTTGTTAGCAACTGGACAAAACCATGTGCACTGGAGGGGCAGGTATAACATGTGCAGAGAGAGTTAGATTTGGGTGGGTTATTTTGTTTCTGTGCAGCGTAAATACTGGCTGCTTTATTTTTACACTGCAATTTAGATTGCAGATTGAACTCACCCCACCCGAATCTATCTCTCTCTGCACATGTTATATCTGCCTCCCCTGCAGTGCACATGGTTATGCCCAACTGCTAACAAAGTTCCTGCTGCGATCAACTCAGAATTACCCCCATAGTTCCTATTGACAGGCTCCATATATTTTCATTAGGATTTTATAGGAGCACTCATTTGAATATTATACTTACCTGTTATGTCCACACTAGGTTTGCTTGTGTTTATTTCTGTAGCTCGTTTAATACACTAATAATAGGTACTCCATGTTTGCATTAAAATTCGGTTAGAATGCTAATTTGAAGATTGTACTTATAGACATGCTATCCAATTATGCCCCAACACTTATTTTCACTTGATTTCTCTCTTTATATGTGCCTATCTTATGATACATACGTTCTCAAGTTATTTTGTATATTGCAACAGATTGCAGCTCAAATACTTGCTTTTTGTATCATCTATTTACATAGACCAGTTGAGCTGAGTGTCTATTATGGTTTCATACCAATTTATTTTCATTATTATAGGTCATAATATTTAGTGTACGGTTCTCTGGGAAATAGACTGCCGACCAGTAGTTGTTTCCCACTTCATTTGGTTGGAAAAATTAGAAATAGTAGTGGTGAAGCTGAAGAATTATGTGAAGTCATTATTTTGCATATTCTACAGGTTTCTCAAGTGGATTACTTTATTGTTTCATGTTTTCCATCTATGGCTTTTTTTTTTTTTTAACTACCTGTAACAACACTTACACCATAATATTGAGATGAAGGTAATCCCATCAAAATGTTACATAAATTGTCTTACTACAGTATTTGTAAAGTACGGAACTAATGCTTGTGCTTCAATAAAAAATGTTGTGAAAAAAAAAAAAAGAAAGAAAGTGGAAGCACTGGCAGGTAGATGCTCTCACATAAGCCTTCCGTTGTTTTTTCAGCCTCTAAGGATCTGGGAATTCACTGCTAAATTGGTAAATAATACCTCTTTTACACGTGCATCATCCCGGGATTTTTCTCAGTGTGAATGGGTACAGGGACATTTCCCGGGACGAGCATCCCGGGATTTCATCCCAGGTCTCGACCAGGGTTGAACCCGGGACCGTCCCGGGAAGCTGGCAGTGTAAACGGGTATACCGGGTCAAGGCGACCCGGCACCCGTTCTCTTCATAGGAGGAGGCGGTGCTTGGAGAAGATTATCTCCAAGCACCGCCTCTGGGAGACTCAGCGGTGACGTCACTGACCCGGCAATATGCCGGGTCAGCCCGCTAATGTGAAAGGGTCATTCCCGGGAATGTGTCCCGGCAAATATACCGGGACACATTCCCGGGAATGAACTTTCCTGCGAGTGTAAAAATAAGATTTTACTCACCGGTAAATCTATTTCTCGTAGTCCGTAGTGGATGCTGGGAACTCCGAAAGGACCATGGGGAATAGCGGGCTCCGAAGGAGGCTGGGCACTCTAGAAAGATTTATGACTACCTGGTGTGCACTGGCTCCTCCCACTATGACCCTCCTCCAAGCCTCAGTTAGGACACTGTGCCCGGACGAGCTGACATAATAAGGAAGGATTTTGAATCCCGGGTAAGACTCATACCAGCTACACCAATCACACCGTACAACTCGTGATACTATATCCAGTTTGACAGTATGAAAACAACTGAGCCTCTCAACAGGTGGCTCAACAATAACCCTTTAGTTAGCAATAACTATTTACAAGTATTGCAGACAATCCGCACTTGGGATGGGCGCCCAGCATCCACTACGGACTACGAGAAATAGATTTACCGGTGAGTAAAATCTTATTTTCTCTGACGTCCTAGTGGATGCTGGGAACTCCGAAAGGACCATGGGGATTATACCAAAGCTCCCAAACGGGCGGGAGAGTGCGGATGACTCTGCAGCACCGAATGAGAGAACTCAAGGTCCTCCTCAGCCAGGGTATCAAATTTGTAGAATTTTGCAAACGTGTTTGCCCCTGACCAAGTAACAGCTCGGCAAAGTTGTAAAGCCGAGACCCCTCGGGCAGCCGCCCAAGATGAGCCCACCTTCCCTGTGGAATGGGCTTTCACTGATTTAGGATGCGGCAGTCCAGCCGCAGAATGCGCCTGCTGAATCGTGTCACAGATCCAGCGAGCGATAGTCTGCTTAGAAGCAGGAGCACCCAGCCTGTTGGGTGCATACAGGATAAATAGCGAGTCAATTTTCTTGACTCTAGCCGTCCTGGAAAATAAGATTTTACTTACCGATAAATCTATTTCTCGTAGTCCGTAGTGGATGCTGGGGACTCCGTCAGGACCAAGGGGATAGCGGCTCCGCAGGAGACAGGACACAAAAAGTAAGCTTTTAGGATCACATGGTGTGTACTGGCTCCTCCCCCTATGACCCTCCTCCAAGCCTCAGTTAGGTACTGTGCCCGGACGAGCGTACACAATAAGGAAGGATCCTGAATCCCGGGTAAGACTCATACCAGCCACACCAATCACACCGCACAACCTGTGATTTGAACCCAGTTAACAGTATGATAACAACGAAGGAGCCTCTGAAAAGATGGCCCACAACAATAACAACCCGATTTTTGTAACAATAATGATGTACAAGTAATGCAGACAATCCGCACTTGGGATGGGCGCCCAGCATCCACTACGGACTACGAGAAATAGATTTATCGGTAAGTAAAATCTTATTTTCTCTAACGTCCTAGTGGATGCTGGGGACTCCGTCAGGACCATGGGGATTATACCAAAGCTCCCAAACGGGCGGGAGAGTGCGGATGACTCTGCAGCACCGAATGAGAGAAACTCCAGGTCCTCCTCAGCCAGGGTATCAAATTTGTAGAATTTTACAAACGTGTTCCCCCCTGACCACGTAGCTGCTCGGCAAAGTTGTAAAGCCGAGACCCCTCGGGCAGCCGCCCAAGATGAGCCCACCTTCCTTGTGGAATGGGCATTTACAGATTTTGGCTGTGGCAGGCCTGCCACAGAATGTGCAAGCTGAATTGTACTACAAATCCAACGAGCAATAGTCTGCTTAGAAGCAGGAGCACCCAGCTTTTTGGGTGCATACAATATAAACAGCAAGTCAGACTTTCTGACACCAGCCGTCCTGGAATTATATATATATATATATATATATATATATATATATATTTTCAGGGCCCTGACAACGTCTAGCAACTTGGAGTCCTCCAAGTCCCTAGTAGCCGCAGGCACCACAATAGGTTGTTTCAGGTGAAACGCTGACACCACCTTAGGAAGAAACTGGGGACAAGTCCGCAGTTCTGCCCTGTCCGAATGGAAAATTAAATATGGGCTTTTGTAAGACAAAGCCGCCAATTCTGACAATCGCCTGGCCGAGGCCAGGGCCAACAGCATGGTCACTTTCCATGTGAGATATTTCAAATCCACAGATTTGAGCGGTTCAAACCAATATGATTTGAGGAATCCCAACACTACGTTGAGATCCCACGGTGCCACTGGAGGCACAAAAGGGGCTGTATATGCAATACTCCCTTGACAAACGTCTGGACTTCAGGAACCGAAGCCAATTCTTTCTGGAAGAAAATCTACAGGGCCGAAACTTGAACCTTAATGGACCCCAATATGAGGCTCATAGACACTCCTGTTTGCAGGAAGTGCAGAAATCGACCTAGTTGAAATTTCTTCGTGGGGCCTTCCTGGCCTCACCCACGCAACATATTTTCACCACATGTGGTGATAACGTTGTGCGGTCACCTCCTTCCTGGCTTTGACCAGGGTAGGTATGACCTCTTCCGAAATGCCTTTTCCCTTAGGATACGGCGTTCAACCGCCATGCCGTCAAACGCAGCCGCGGTAAGTCTTGGAACAGACATGGTACTTGCTGAAGCAAGTCCCTTCTTAGCTCCCGAGGCCATTAGTCCTCTGTGAGCATCTCTTGAAGTTCCGGGTACCAAGTCCCTCTTGGCCAATCCGGAGCCACGAGTATAGTGCTTACTCCTCTACGTCTTATAATTCTCAATACCTTGGTTATGAGAAGCAGAGGAGGGAACACATACACCTACTGTTACACCCACGGTGTTACCAGGACGTCCACAGCTATCGCCTGAAGGTCTCGTGACCTGGCGCAATACCTGTCCCGTTTTTTGTTCGGGCGGGACGCCATCATGTCCACCTTTGGTCTTTCCCAACGGTTCACAATCATGCGGAAAACTTCCCGATGAAGTTCCCACTCTCCCGGGTGGAGGTCGTGCCTGCTGAGGAAGTCTGCTTCCCAGTCGTCCACTCCCGGAATGAACACTGCTGACAGTGCTATCACATGATTTTCCGCCTAGCGAAAAATCCTTGCAGTTTTGCCACTGCCCTCCTGCTTCTTGTGCCGCCCTTTCTGTTTACGTGGGCGACTGCCGTGATGTTATCCCACTGGATCAATACCGGCTGACCTTGAAGCAGAGGTCTTGCTAAGCTTAGAGCATTATAAATTTGCTCTTAGCTCCAGTATATTTATGTGGAGAGAATTCTCCAGACTTGATCACACTCCCTGGAAATTTTTTCCCTGTGTGACTGCTCCCCAGCCTCTCAGGCTGGCCTCCGTGGTCACCAGCATCCAATCCTGAATGCCGAATCTGCGGCCCTCTAGAAGATGAGCACTCTGTAATCACCACAGGAGAGACACCCTTGTCCTTGGATATAGGGTTATCCGCTGATGCATCTGAAGATGCGATCCGGACCATTTGTCCAGCAGATCCCACTGAAGAGTTCTTGCGTGAAATCTGCCGAATGGAATCGCTTCGTAATAAGCCACCATTTTTACCAGGACTCTTGTGCAATGATGCACTGACACTTTTCCTGGTTTTAGGAGGATCCCGATTAGCTCGGATAACTCCCTGGCTTTCTCCTCTGGGAGAAACACCTTTTTCTGGACTGTGTCCAGAATCATCCCTAGGACCAGCAGACGTGTCGTCGGAACTGCGGTTTTGGAATATTTAGAATCCACCCGTGCTGTCGTAGAACTACTTGAGATAGTGCTACTCCGACCTCCAACTGTTCTCTGGACCTTGTTCTTATCAGGAGGTCGTCCATTTTCTTTGAAGACGAATCCTCATTTCGGTCATTACCTTGGTAAGGACCCGGGGTGCCTTGGACAATCCAACGGCATCGTCTGAAACTGATAGTGACAGTTCTGTACCACGAACCTGAGGTACCCTTGGTGAGAAAGGCAAATTTTTGGGACATGGAGGTAAGCATCCCTGATGTCCCGGGACACCATATAGTCCCCTTCTTCCCGGTTCGCTATCACTGCTCTGAGTGACTGCATCTGGATTTGAACCTTTGTAAGTGTTCAAATATTTCAGATTTAGAATAGGTCTCACCTAGCCTTCTGGCTTCAGTACCACCATATAGTGTGGAATAATACCCCTTTCCTTGTTGTAGGAGGGGTAATTTTATTATCACCTGCTGGGAATACAGCTTGTGAATTGTTTTCAATACTGCCTCCCTGTCGGAGGGAAACATTGGTACAGCAGACTACAGGAACCTGCGAGGGGGAAACGTCTCGACATTCCAATCTGTACCCCTTGGATACTACTTGTAGGATCCAGGGGTCCTGTACGGTCCCAGCGTCATGCTGAGAACTTGGTAGAAGCGGTGGAGGGCTTCTGTTCCTGGGAATGGGCTGCCTGCTGCAGTCTTCTTCCCTTTCCTCTATCCCTGGGCAGATATGACTCTTATAGGGACGAAAGGACTGAGGCTGAAAAGACGGTGTCTTTTTCTGCAGAGATGTGACTTAGGGTAAAAAACGGTGGATTTTCCAGCAGTTGCCGTGGCCACCAGGTCCCATGGACCGACCCCAAATAATTCCTCCCCTTTATACGGCAATACATCTTTGTGCCGTTTGGAATCTGCATCACCTGACCACTGTCGTGTCCATAAACATCTTCTTGCAGATATGGGCATCGCATTTACTCTTGATGCCAGAGTGCAAATATCCCTCTGCGCATCTCGCATATATAGAAATGCATCCTTTAAATGCTCTATAGTCAATAAAATACTGTCCCTGTCAAGGGTATCAATATTTTTAGTCAGGGAATCCGACCAAGCCACCTCAGCTCTGCACATCCAGGCTGAGGCGATCGCTGGTCGCAGTATAACACCAGCATGTGTGTGTATACTTTTTAGGATATTTTCCAGCCTCCTATCAGCTGGCTCCTTAAGTACGGCCCTATCTGTAGATGGTACCGCCACTTGTTCTGATAAGCATGTGAGCGCCTTATCCACCCTAAGGGGTGTTTCCCAACGCGCCCTAACTTCTGGCGGGAAAGGGTATACCGCCAATAATTTTCTATCGGGGGAAACCCACGCATCATCACACACTTCATTTAATTTATCTGATTCAGGAAAAACTACAGGTAGTTTTTTCACATCCCACATAATACCCTTTTTTGTGGTACTTGTAGTATCAGAAATATGTAACACCTCCTTCATTGCCCTTAACGTGTGGCCCTAAAGGAAAATACGTTTGTTTCTTCACCGTCGACACTGAAATCAGTGTCCGTGTCTGGGTCTGTGTCGACCGACTGGGGTAAATGGGCGTTTTACAGCCCCTGACGGTGTTTGAGACGCCTGGACAGGTACTAATTTGTTCGCCGGCCGTCTCATGTCGTCAACCGGCTTGCAGCGTGTTGACATTATCACGTAATTCCTTAAATAAGCCATCCATTCCGGTGTCGACTCCCTAGAGAGTGACATCACCATTACAGGCAATTTGCTCCGCCTCCTCACCAACATTTACCTCATACATGTCGACACACACGTACCGACATACAGCACACACATAGGGAATGCTCTGATAGAGGACAGGACCCACTAGCCCTTTGGGGAGACAGAGGGAGAGTTTGCCAGGACACACCAAAACGCTATAATTATACAGGGACAACCTTTATATAAGTGTTCCTCCCTTATAGCATTTTAATATATATTCATATCGCCAAATCAGTGCCCCCCCTCTCTGTTTTAACCCTGTTTCTGTAGTGCAGTGCAGGGGAGAGCATGGGAGCCTTCCCACCAGCATTTCTGTGAGGGAAAATGGCGCTGTGTGCTGAGGAGAATAGGCCCCGCCCCCTTTTCGGCTGGCTTCTTCTCCGGAGTCTGTGATATCTGGCAGGGGTTAAATACATCCATATAGCCTCAAGGGCTATATGTGATGTATTTTTCGCCATACAGGTATTATACATTGCTGCCCAGGGCGCCCCCCCCCCGCGCCCTGCACCCTCCGTGACCGCTGTGTGAAGTGTGCTGACAACAATGGCGCACAGCTGCAGTGCTGTGCGCTACCTGATGAAGACTGAAAGTCTTCTGCCGCCTGGTTCCGGACCTCTTCAATTTTCAGCATCTGCAAGGGGGGTCGGCGGCGCGGCTCCGGGACGAACCCCAGGGCGAGACCTGTGTTCCGACTCCCTCTGGAGCTAATGGTGTCCAGTAGCCTAAGAAGCCAATCCATCCTGCACGCAGGTGAGTTCACTTCTCTCCCCTAAGTCCCTCGATGCAGTGAGCCTGTTGCCAGCAGGACTCACTGAAAATAAAGAACCTAAAAACTTTTTCTAAGCAACTCTTTAAGAGAGCCACCTAGATTGCACCCTGCTCGGACGGGCACAAAAACCTAACTGAGGCTTGGAGGAGGGTCATAGGGGGAGGAGCCAGTACACACCATGTGATCCTAAAAGCTTACTTTTTGTGCCCTGTCTCCTGCGGAGCCGCTATCCCCTTGGTCCTGACGGAGTCCCCAGCATCCACTAGGACGTTAGAGAAACATAATTTTTCAAGGCCCTGACTACGTCCAGTAACTTGGAATCCTCCAAGTCCCTAGTAGCCGCAGGCACCACAATAGGATGGTTCAAGTGAAAAACTGATACCAGCTTAGGGAGAAACTGGGGACGAGTCCTCAATTCTGCCCTATCCATATGGAAAATCAGATCGGGACTTTTATATGACAAAGCCGCCAATTCTGATACACGCCAAGGCCAATAACATGACCACTTTCCGCGTGAGATATTTTAGATCCACGGTTTTTAGTGGTTCAAACCAATGTGATTTTAAGAAACTCAACACCACGTTGAGATCCCAAGGTGCCACTGGAGGCACAACCGGGGGCTGAATATGCAGCACTCCTTTTACAATGTCTGAACTTCAGGTACTGAAGCAAATTCTTTCTGGAAGAAAATCGACAGAGCCGAGATCTGTATCTTAATGGAGCCTAATTTTAGGCCCATAGACACTCCTGCTTGTAGGAAATGCAGAAATCGACCTAGTTGAAATTCCTCTGTTGGGGCCTTTTGTGGCCTCACACCAAGCAACATATTTCCGCCATATGCGGTGATAATGTTTTGCAGTTACATCTTTCCTGGCTTGAATCAGCGTAGGAATGACTTCCTCCGGAATGCCCTTTTCCTTTAGGATCCGGCGTTCAACCGCCATGCCATCAAAACTTAGCCGCGGTAAGTCTTGGAACAGACAGGGCCCCTGCTGCAGCAGGTCCTGTCTGAGCGGCAGAGGCCATGGGTCCTCTGATATAATTTCTTGAAGTTCTGGGTACCAGGCTCTTCTTGGCCAATCCGGAACCACGAGTATCGTTCTTACTCCTCGCCTTCTTATTATTCTCAGTACCTTTGGTATGAGAGGCAGAGGGGGGGAACACATAAACCGACTGGTACACCCACGGTGTTACCAGAGCGTCCACAGCTATCGCCTGAAGGTCCCTTGACCTGGCGCAATATCTTTTATAGCTTTTTGTTGAGGCGGGACACCTTCATGTCCACCTGTGGCCTTTCCCAATGGTGTACAATCCTTTGGAAGACTTCTGGATGAAGTCCCCACTCTCTCGGGTGGAAGTCGTGTCTGCTGAGAAGATCTGCTTCCCAGTTGTCCACTCCGGGAATGAACACTGCTGACAGTGCTAACACATGATTTTCCGCCCATCGGAGAATCCTTGTGGCTTCTGCCATCGCCATCCTGCTTCTTGTGCCGCCCTGTTGGTTTACATGGGCGACTGCCGTGATGTTGTCTGATTGGATCAGGACCGGCCGTTTTGAAGCAGAGGCCTTGCCTGACTCAGGGCATTGTAAATGGCCCTCAGTTCCAGAATATTTATGTAGGGAAGTCACCTGACTTGACCAAAGTCCCTGGAAGCTTCTTCCCTGTGTGACTGCCCCCCAGCCTCAAAGGCTGGCATACATGGTCACTAGGACCTAGTCCTGTATGTCGAACCTGCGGCCCTCTTGAAGATGGGCACTCTGCAGCCACTACAGTAGAGATACCCTGGTCCTTGGAGACAGGGTTATCAGCCGATGCATCTGAAGATGTGATCCGGACCACTTGTCTAACAGGTCCCCCTGAAAAGTTCTTGCATGGAACCTGCCGAATGGGATTGCTTCGTAGGAAGCTATCATTTTTCCCAGGACTCGCGTGCAATGATGCACCGATAACTGTTTTGGCTTCAGGAGGTCTCTGACTAGAGATGACAGCTCCTTGGCTTTCTCCTCCGGGAGAAACACTTATTTCTGGTCTGTGTCCAGAACCATCCCCAGGAACAGTAGACGTGTCGTAGGAAACAGCTGTGTTTAGAATCCAACCGTGCTGTTGTAGCACTTTCCAAAATAGTGCTACCCCGACTAGCAACTGCTCCTTGGACCTCGCCCTTATAAGGAGATTGTCCAAGTACGGGATCATTAAAAACTCCCCTTTTTCGAAGGAGTATCATCATTCCGGCCATTACCTTGGTAACACCCTCGGTGCCATGTACAGTCCAAACGGCAGAGTCTGGACTTGGTAATGGTAATCCTGTACCACAAATCTGAGGTACTCCTGGCGAGGATAGTAAATGGGGACATGCAGGTAAGCATCCTTGATGTCCCGGGATACCATGTAATCCCCCTCGTCCAGGCTTGCAATAACCGCCCTGAGCGATTCCATCTTGAACTTGAATTTTTTTATGTATGTGTTCAAGGATTTTAAATATAAAAAAGGGTCACACCGAACCATGCGGTTTCGGTACCCCAAACCGTGTGGAATAGTAACCCCGTCCTTGCTGAAGTAGGGGCACCTTAAGTATTACCTGCTGGGAATACAGCTTATTAATTGCCTCTAGCACAGCCTCCCTGCCTGAGGGAGGTGTCGGCAAGGCATATTTGAGGAAACGGCGGGGGGAAGACATCTCGAATTCCAGCTTGTACCCCTGAAATACTACTTGAATGAAACAGGGATCCACCTGTGAGCGAGCCCACTGATCGCTGAAATTTTTGAGACGGCCCCCCACCGCACCTGGCTACACCTGTGGAGCCCCCGCGTCATGCTGTGGACTCAGAGGAAGCGAGAGAAGAATTATGATTCTGGGAACAGGCTGACTGGTGCAGCTTTTTCCCTCTTCCCTTGTCTCTGTACAGAAAGGAAGCGCCTTTGACCCGCTTGCTTTTCTGAAGCCGAAAGGACTATACCTGATAATACAGTGCTTTCTTAGTCTGTGAGGAAAACTGAGGTAAAAATATTTCTTCCCAGCTGTTGCTGCGGATACGAGGTCCCAGAGACCATCCCCAAATAATTCCTCACCCTTATAAGGCAGAATCTCTATGCGCCTTTTAAAGTCAGCATCACCTGTCCAGTGACAGGTCTCTAATACCCTCCTGACAGAATGGACATTACATTCATTTTGGATGCCAGCCGGCAAAATATCCCTCTGTGCATCCCTCATATATAAGACGACGTCTTTAATATGTTCTCATGTTAGCAAACTAGTATGTTTGACAGGGTCACCGACCACGCTGCAGCAGCACGCTCTGCAGGTTTCAGTCTAGTACCTGAGTGTGTAAATACAGACTTCAGGATAGCCTCCTGCTTTTTATCAACAGGTACCTTCAAAGTGGCCGTTCCTAAAACGGCAGTGCCACCTATTTTGACAACCGTGTGAGCGCCTTATCCACCCTAGGGGATATCTTCCAGCGTAACTTATCCTCTGGCGGGAAAAGGTACGCCATCAGTAACTTTTTAGAAATGACCAGTTTCTTATCAGGGGGAACCCACGCTTTTCACACACTTCATTCATTCATCTGATGGGGGAACAAAACACTGCCTGCTTTTTCTCCCCAAACATAAAAACCCATTTTTAGAGGTTAATGTCAGAAATGTGTAACACATTTTTTATTGCCAGGATCAAGTCACGGATGTTCCTAGTGGATTGTGTATATGTCTCAACCTTGTCGACACTGGAGTCAGACTCCGTGTCGACATCTGTGTCTGCCATCTGAATGAGCGGGCGTTTTTGAGCCCCTGATGGCCTTTGAGACGCCTGGGCAGGCGCGGGCTAAGAAGCCGGCTGTCCCACAGCTGTTACGTCATCCACCCTTTTATGTAAGGAGTTGACACTGTCGGTTAATACCTTTCACCTAACCATCCACTCTGGTGTCGGCCCCACAGGGGGCGACATCACATTTATCGGCATCTGCTCCGTCACTATATAAGCCTCCTCCTCAAACATGTCGACACAGCTGTACCGACACACCGCACACACAGGGAATGCTCTGACTGAGGACAGGACCCCACAAAGCCCTTTGGGGAGACAGAGAGAGAGTATGCCAGCACACACCAGAGCGCTATATAATGTGGGGATTAACACTATAACTGAGTGAATTTTCCCCCATAGCTGCTTGTATATATAATATTGCGACTAAATTTAGTGCCCCCCCTCTCTTTTTAACCCTTTGAGCCTGAAAACTACAGGGAAGAGCCTGGGGAGCTTTCTTCCAGCTGCACTGTGAAGAGAAAATGGCGCCAGTGTGTCTGAGGGAGATAGCTCCGCCCCTTTTCCGCGGCCTATTCTCCCGCTTTTTTCTGGATTCTGGCAGGGGTATTTACCACATATATAGCCTCTGGGGCTATATATTGTGGTATTTTTGCCAGCCAAGGTGTTTTTATTGCTGCTCAGGGCGCCCCCCCCCCAAGCGCCCTGCACCCTCAGTGACCGGAGTGTGAAGTGTGTATGAGAAGCAATGGCGCACAGCTGCAGTGCTGTGCGCTACCTTGGTGAAGACTGATGTCTTCTGCCGCCGATTTTCCGGACCTCTTCTTGCTTCTGGCTCTGTAAGGGGGACGGCGGCGCGGCTCCGGGACCGAACACCAAGGACTGGGCCTGCGGTCGATCCCTCTGGAGCTAATGGTGTCCAGTAGCCTAAGAAGCCCAATCCGGCTGCAAGCAGGCGAGTTCGCTTCTTCTCCCCTTAGTCCCTCGCTGCAGTGAGCCTGTTGCCAGCAGGTCTCACTGAAAATAAAAAACCTAAATCTATACTTTCTTTCTAAGGGCTCAGGAGAGCCCCTAGTGTGCATCCAACCTCGGCCGGGCACAAGATCTAACTGAGGCTTGGAGGAGGGTCATAGTGGGAGGAGCCAGTGCACACCAGGTAGTCATAAATCTTTCTAGAGTGCCCAGCCTCCTTCGGAGCCCGCTATTCCCCATGGTCCTTTCGGAGTTCCCAGCATCCACTAGGACGTCAGAGAAAGGGGTATTATGGGGAGTTGGATCCAGATACTCCACTGTGGAACTCCAAATTATTTAATGAAGTGTCCTCCTTACAGACTGATACTGTGTGGTGCACTCAGGGTGTGGTTTCTATTGGCCAATGATAGGACTCTGGTGTTCTAAAAGCTTTCTCCCAACTAAGTACTAATTTCCATTTACAGGTCTCATATTTCTATAGGTATCTCCAACTGCACCACGCATTGTCCACCCAGTTTTCTAAAAGCCACGCGCCCCCACCACCGCCACTAATGAATTCTCCAGTTAAAAAATTCCTGTTGACTGTAAGTACACAGAAACCATCTCTGGTTTAAATAGCTTTCTCCTATCCGCTCAGCATAGCGTTGATATTCCTGGTCTTCCAGATCAATGGGTAGTGGACATTGGCCCTATGAGTGATGAATCCTGAAATTTCGCCATGGCCTCTCCAAGGTATTCTACTACATCTATTAGGTTTCAACACAGCCAATTGTTTATTCTTCACAGAACTTATCTCACACCCGTAAAGCTTATGAAATCTGGTGGGAGGGCCACTGACATGATCCCCAAATGTACAGTTTGCAGGGGTACTTTCTGGCACCTGGGAAGGGAGTGTTCCATGGTAAGCATCTTTTGGCATAGTGTTACCCATGCTATAACAGGTACGGGTGTTCCAGTCTCTGTTTAACACCTACGGTTTGTGTCCTAGGATATTACCTCCCGATGTACTAGATAACTACATAAGAACACTATAACTACAGAACAACAACAAGTTCCCACTATTGGATACAATGGAGCGCCTATGTGCTACATTATATCTCGAGTGCGCCGCCTGACAGCTCAGACGCGCACAGCCAATCAGGAGAGTGCCATGACGTGGCGCTCCCTGATTGGCTCAAGGGACCCTCTTTGACAGGAGTCAAGGGGGGTCCCAGCAGTCAGGAAAAGGGGTCCCATGTGTAAACATGGAACCCCTTTCAGTGCGTGGATCGGGTTTTGCGTTTTATTATTTTGCCAAGTACGTGGATTACAAACTAAGAAGAGGACAGATCTACACAGGATTTTTGTGAGTATAATTTTATTTACAGGTACCCCATGGATTCTACGTGGAGAAGGGGACAGAGCCTCGTGTCAACATAGGTAAGTATGTGTGTATGTCGGTGTGCATGTATGTAATCAAGTTATACTGTCACGGTGTGTGTGTACTGTTTTTTTTTGGGTACTTTTTTTGCAGTAGAACTACAGGTACTAGCGGGCCCGTTTCCTCCCTGCATGCTGGTACTTGTGGTTCTGCAAGAAGCAGCTTCCGGGGGAGGCTTGCTGGGACTTGTAGTTCTGCTACAAAAAACAATATTCTTTATTTTGACACTTGGCTATCAGCCTCCCATCCGCCGCCCTTGGATGGAAGGGACAGCCTCGGGCTTCACCCCTGGCCCTTGGGTGGCTGGAGGGGGGGACCCCTTGATTTAAGGGGTCCCCACTCCTCCAGGGTACCCCGGCCAGGGGTGACTAGTTGGGGATTTACTGCCACGGCCGCAGGCACCGGTATAAAAGTGTCCCCCGGCTGTGGCATTCTCTCTCCAGCCAGTGGAGCCCGGTGCTGGTGTGAAAAATACGGGGGACCCCTACGTCTTTTGTCCCCCGTATTTTTTGCACCAGGTCCGGACGCAGAGCCCGGTGCTGGTTGTTAAAATACGGGGGATCTCCTGTTAATTTCCCCCCCGTATTTTTACAACCAGGACCGGCTCAAAGAGCCCGAGGCTGGTTATGCTTAAGAGGGGGGACCCAACGCATTTTTTTTCAGGGTTTTTAACCCATTCCCACCCCACTGAAAAACATGCTCTGATCTCTCCATATTATTTTAGTCAGTAAAAAAAAATAATAATATTATTTTAAAAAATATATTAAATAATACTTGTGGCTCCTAATAGACAAACCAAGTAGATAATCCCTTCTAATATAAATAGATATGCTATTAGCAACAAAAAAACACACACAAAAAACATGTTTTTAAAAAAATTTATTAGATCACGCCCGCATAATGAGGCGCACTGAAATTTACAAAATGACTGTCGAATAGCACTGTTGTCGAATCGACATTCTTCAGTTGAATATACTTTTGTCGAAAAGCCGCATTTTTACCATTGCAGACATGTCGAATTTGACAACTGTCGAATTGCAAAAAGTCGAATCTGAAACTGCCGTTTTTTTGTCGAAAAGTACTGTATTGCATTGTCGAATCATTTTTTTGTGTCGAAAATGCCCCGTTTTTCGACATTTGTGGCAATTCGACCGCAATTGCATATGGCCCTAAATGTTGTTATTAATCTTTGCACCTTGGCAAAACTATCCGTTTGGATGGTCGACATTAACGTGGTCGACACGGATTTTTAACTTTTTCATACTTTACCATCCACGTGGACTACTATTGGGAACGGTAACCTGTGCAGAACGCAGCGGAGCGAGGCACCTTGCGCTCGCCATGCAAGGGGACGCAGTACACTAACTGGGGTTCCTGGTCATGTTACGAAAAAAAATAATAAGAATTTACTCACCGGTAATTCTATTTCTCGTAGTCCGTAGTGGATGCTGGGAACTCCGTAAGGACCATGGGGAATAGCGGGCTCCGAAGGAGGCTGGGCACTCTAGAAAGATCTTAGACTACCTGGTGTGCACTGGCTCCTCCCACTATGACCCTCCTCCAAGCCTCAATTAGGTACTGTGCCCGGACGAGCGTACACAATAAGGAAGGATTTTGAATCCCAGGTAAGACTCATACCAGCCACACCAATCACACCGTACAACTCGTGATATGAAACACAGTTAACAGTATGAAACAATAGAGCCTCTCAACAGATGGCTCAACAATAACCTGATTTAGTTAACAATAACTATGTACAAGTATTGCAGATAAACCGCACTTGGGATGGGCGCCCAGCATCCACTACGGACTACGAGAAATAGAATTACCGGTGAGTAAATTCTTATTTTCTCTGACGTCCTAGTGGATGCTGGGAACTCCGTAAGGACCATGGGGATTATACCAAAGCTCCCAAACGGGCGGGAGAGTGCGGATGACTCTGCAGCACCGAATGAGAGAACTCCAGGTCCTCCTCAGCCAGGGTATCAAATTTATAGAATTTTGCAAACGTGTTTGCCCCTGACCAAGTAGCAGCTCGGCAAAGTTGTAAAGCCGAGACCCCTCGGGCAGCCGCCCAAGATGAGCCCACTTTCCTTGTGGAATGGGCATTGACAGATTTTGGCTGTGGCAGGCCTGCCACAGTATGTGCAAGCTGAATTGTACTACAAATCCAACGAGCAATAGTCTGCTTAGAAGCAGGAGCACCCAGCTTGTTGGGTGCATACAGGATAAACAGCGAGTCAGATTTTCTGACTCTAGCCGTTCTGGAAACATATATTTTCAGTGCCCTGACAACGTCTAGCAACTTGGAGTCCTCCAAGTCCCTAGTAGCCGCAGGCACCACAATAGGCTGGTTCAGGTGAAACGCTGACACCACCTTTGGGAGAAACTGGGGACGAGTCCTCAATTCTGCCCTATCCATATGGAAAATCAAATAAGGGCTTTTACAAGACAAAGCCGCCAATTCTGATACTCGCCTGGCAGAAGCCAAGGCCAATAACATAACCACCTTCCACGTGAGATATTTCAGATCCACGGTTTTTAGTGGTTCAAACCAATGTGATTTTAAGAAACTCAACACCACGTTGAGATCCCAAGGTGCCACGGGGGGCACAAACGGGGGCTGAATATGCAGCACTCCTTTAACAAATGTCTGAACTTCAGGTACTGAAGCTAGTTCTTTTTGAAAGAAAATTGACAGAGCCGAGATCTGTACCTTAATGGAGCCCAGTTTTAGGCCCATATTCACTCCTGCTTGCAGGAAATGCAGAAATCGACCTAGTTGAAATTCCTCCGTTGGGGCCTTTTCGGCCTCACACCATGCAACATACCTCCGCCATATGCGGTGATAATGAGTTGCTGTGACCTCTTTCCTTGCTTTAATAAGCGTAGGAATGACTTCCTCCGGAATGCCCTTTTCCTTCAGGATCCGGCGTTCAACCGCCATGCCGTCAAACGCAGCCGCGGTAAGTCTTGGAACAGACAGGGGCCCTGCTGCAGCAGGTCCTGTCTGAGCGGCAGAGACCACGGGTCCTCTGAGATCATCTCTTGAAGTTCCGGGTACCACGCTCTTCTCGGCCAATCCGGAACCACGAGAATTGTGTTTACTCCTCGCTTTCTTATTATTCTCAATACCTTTGGTATGAGAGGTAGAGGAGGGAACACATAAACTGACCGGTACACCCACGGTGTCACTAGAGCGTCCACAGCTATCGCCTGAGGGTCTCTTGACCTGGCGCAATACTTCTCTAGTTTTTTGCTTAGGCGGGACGCCATCATGTCCACCTGTGGACGACCCCATTGATTTACAATCATTTGGAAGACTTCTGGATGAAGTCCCCACTCTCCCGGGTGGAGGTCGTGCCTGCTGAGAAAGTCTGCTTCCCAGTTGTCCACTCCTGGGATGAACACTGCTGACAGTGCTAGTACATGATTCTCCGCCCATCGGAGAATTTTTGTGGCTTCTGCCATCGCCGTCCTGCTTCTTGTGCCGCCCTGTCGATTCACATGGGCGACTGCCGTGATGTTGTCTGACTGGATCAGCACCGGCTGGTGTAGGAGCAGGGATTTTGCTTGACTTAGGGCATTGTAAATGGCCCTTAGTTCCAGAATATTTATGTGAAGGGCAGTCTCCTGACTTGACCATAGTCCTTGGAAATTTCTTCCCTTTGTGACTGCCCCCCAGCCTCGTAGGCTGGCATCCGTGGTCACCAGGACCCAGTCCTGTATGCCGAATCTGCGGCCCTCCAGAAGATGAGCACTGTGCAGCCACCACAGAAGAGACACCCTGGTTCGTGGAGACAGGGTTATTAAACGATGCATCTGAAGATGCGATCCGGACCACTTGTCCAACAGGTCCCACTGAAAAATTCTGGCATGGAACCTGCCGAATGGAATTGCTTCGTAAGAAGCTACCATCTTTCCCAGGACCCGCGTGCAGTGATGCACCGATACCTGTTTTGGTTTTAGGAGGTCTCTGACTAGAGAAGACAACTCCCTGGCTTTCTCCTCCGGGAGAAACACTTTTTTCTGGGCCGTGTCCAGAATCATTCCCAGGAACATTAGACGTGTCGTGGGGACCCAGCTGTGACTTTGGGATATTCAGAATCCAGCCGTGCTGGCTCAGCACTTCCTGAGATAGTGCTACTCCCACTAACAACTGTTCCTTGGATCGTGCCTTTATTAGGAGATCGTCCAAGTATGGGATAATTAAAACTCCCTTTTTTCGAAGGAGTATCATCATTTCCGCCATAACCTTGGTAAATACCCTCGGTGCCGTGGAGAGTCCAAACGGCAGCGTCTGGAATTGGTAATGGCAATCCTGTACCACAAATCTGAGGTACTCCTGGTGAGGAGGGTAAATGGGGACATGCAGGTAAGCATCCTTGATGTCCAGTGATACCATGTAATCCCCTTCGTCCAGGCTTGCAATAACCGCCCTGAGCGATTCCATTTTGAACTTGAACCTTCGTATATAAGTGTTCAAGGATTTCAATTTTAGAATGGGTCTCACCGAACCGTCCGGTTTCGGTACCACAACCATTGTGGAATAGTAACCCCGGCCTTGTTGAAGGAGGGGTACCTTGATTATCACCTGCTGGAGTACAGCTTGTGAATTGCCGCCAGTACTACCTCCCCTCGAGGGCAGCAGGCAAGGCTGATTTGAGCTAACGGCGAGGGGGAGTCGCCTCGAACTCCAGCTTGTATCCCAGTGATACTACTTGCAGAACCCAGGGATCCACCTGTGAGCAAGCCCACTGGTCGCTGAAGTTCCCGAGACACGCCCCCACCGCACCTGGCTCCACCTGTGGAGCCCCAGCGTCATGCGGTGGACTCAAGAGGAAGCGGGGGAAGATTTTTGATCCTGGGAACTGGCTGTCTGGTGCAGCTTTTTCCCTCTTCCCTGGTCTCTGTGCAGAAAGGAAGCGCCTTTGACCCGCTTGCTTTTCTGAAGCCGAAAGGACTGTACCTGATAATACGGTGCTTTCCTAGGCTGTGAGGAAACCTGAGGTAAAAAATTTTCTTTCCCAGCTATTGCTGTGGATACGAGGTCCCAGAGACCATCCCCAAACAATTCCTCACCCTTATAAGGCAGAATCTTCATGTGACTTCTAAAGTCAGCATCGCCTGTCCACTGCCGGGTCCCTAATACCCTCCTGGCAGAATGGACATTGCATTAATTCTGGATGCCAGCCGACAAATATCCCTCTGTGCATCCCTCATATATAAGACGACGTCTTTAATATGCTCTATGGTTAGCAAAATAGTATCCCTGTCCTGACAGGGTAATAGACCACGCTGTAGCAGCACTATCCATGCTGAGGCAATTGCAGGTCTCAATATAGTACCTGAGTGTGTGTATACAGACTTCAGGATAGCCTCCTGCTTTTTATCAGCAGGCTCCTTCAAAGTGGCCGTATCCTAAGACGGCAGTGCCACCTTTTTTGACAAACGTGTGAGCGCCTTATCCACCCTAGGGGATATCTCCCAACGTGACCTATCCTCTGGCGGGAAAGGGTACGCCATCAGTAACTTTTTAGAAATGACCAGTTTCTTATCGGGGGAACCCACGCTTCTTCACACACTTCATTCACTCATCTGATGGGGGAACAAAACACTGGCTGCTTTTTCTCCCCAAACATAAAACCCCTTTTTTGTGGTACTTGGGTTAATGTCAGAAATGTGCAACACATTTTTCATTGCCGAGATCATGCAACGGATGTACCTAGTGGATTGTGTATATGTCTCAACCTCGTCGACACTGGAGTCAGACTCCGTGTCGACATCTGTGTCTGCCATCTCAGGTAGCAGGCGTTTTTGAGCCCCTGATGGCCTTTGAGACGCCTGGGCAGGCGCGGGCTGAGAAGCCGGCTGTCCCACAGCTGTTACGTCATCCAGCCTTTTATGTAAGGAGTTGACACTGTCGGTTAATACCTTCCACCTATCCATCCACTCAGGTGTCGGCCCCGCAGGGGGTGACATCACATTTATCGGCATCTGCTCCGCCTCCACATAAGCCTCCTCATCAAACATGTCGACACAGCCGTACCGACACACCGCACACACACAGGGAATGCTCTGACAGAGGACAGGACCCCACAAAGCCCTTTGGGGAGACAGAGAGAGAGTATGCCAGCACACACCAGAGCGCTATATAACACAGGGATGAACACTATAACTGAGTGATTTTCCCTTATAGCTGCTTATATATATATACTGCTGCGCCTAAATTTAGTGCCCCCCCTCTCTTTTTTACCCTTTGTAGTTTTGAAACTGCAGGGGAGAGCCTGGGAGCGATCCTTCCAGCGGAGCTGTGAGGGAAAAATGGCGCCAGTGTGCTGAGGGAGATAGCCCCGCCCCTTTTTCGGCAGACTTCTCCCGCTTTTTTATGGCTCTCTGGCAGGGGTATTTTTCACATATATAGCCTCTAGGACTATATATTGTGATTTTTTTGCCAGCCAAGGTGTTAATATTGCTGCTCAGGGCGCCCCCCCCCCAGCGCCCTGCACCCATCAGTGACCGGAGTGTGAGGTGTGCATGAGGAGCAATGGCGCACAGCTGCAGTGCTGTGCGCTACCTTGTTGAAGACCGAAGTCTTCTGACGACGATTTTCAGGACCATCTTCTTGCTTCTGGCTCTGTAAGGGGGACGGCGGCGCGGCTCCGGGACCGGACGATCGAGGTCGGGCCCTGCGTTCGATCCCTCTGGAGCTAATGGTGTCCAGTAGCCTAAGAAGCCCAAGCTAGCTGCAAGCAGGTAGGTTCGCTTCTTCTCCCCTTAGTCCCTCGCTGCAGTGAGTCTGTTGCCAGCAGATCTCACTGTAAAATAAAAAACCTAAAATATACTTTCTTTCTAGGAGCTCAGGAGAGCCCCTAGTGTGCATCCAGCTCAGCCGGGCACAAGATTCTAACTGAGGTCTGGAGGAGGGTCATAGTGGGAGGAGCCAGTGCACACCAGGTAGTCCTAAAGCTTTCTTTAGTTGTGCCCAGTCTCCTGCGGAGCCGCTATTCCCCATGGTCCTTACGGAGTCCCAGCATCCACTTAGGACGTCAGAGAAATATTATAATAGATCATATACCTTTGTGTCTGCGGGGTGGCAATAGGGACCTCAAATTACTACGTTGTGAAACCAGTTGGATTCACCAACTTGGTACTATGGCTCCAAAGGGCCTGAATGAAACTTTAGGGTTACACTGTTTCCTATGAAATTGTTATTTTCGGTTTAGTGGTGATCGATCTGTCGGTTCCATCTGTCGATACTATGTATAAAGATCTAAGTGACTGGGTATAATTGGCTTATTGAATGATCTTTGTATTCAAGTATTAGATATTTTATGCATTTTATTTTTTTGTCGCTGCGGTTGCCATGACGATTGTGTATTGTGGCATATGCAACGACTGAATAATATTGGTATCTTGTTTGCTGATGGTTTGTGCTTATACATGGTTTTTATACAGTTGTGATAATATATTATATCATTGTTTATGCCTGTCCTCTCCGAGTTTGACAGCAGCAGCACTCTGTTTATTTTTTCTTGTAGCCATGGCGCCGGCCGCCAGGTGATGGCGTCATCGGTGGGTGTCTTCATGCTGGGGAAGCGCGCCGCGGCTGACACACGTGGGGGGTGAGATGGTCTTTATAAGGTATGTTGTGTTTTTCTATGTTGTATCCTGACGAAGAAGCGGTATTAAAAGCTTTGAAACATTGAACATTTACCTGCGCTTATGAGAGTGTTTCTTACCGGGTGCCGCCTATACACGAGAGATTTTTATTTCTATTTTTTTCTATTTTATTTTATTTTTTTATTTTAGCGTTGCAAGAATCAGTGGCACTCCAAGGAATTTTTTTAAGTAAATCGATTATATTAGTGCATAGAAGTACAAGTCCACAACTGTCCACCAACGTTTCAGGGCATGGTATACCCTTTTGTCAAGGTGGCAGTTGGTGGACACAGTCGTGGACTTGTACTTCTATACACTAATATAAATCGATTTACTTAAAAAAATTCAATGATGATACAATTCTAACTTATACATTTCTGTTATGCTGTATACAGGCGACTATCAAACATGACATAAACTAACTTGATCTTAATGTAATTATATTACACACTACACAGACACAGTAACACTACATCTAATGGGCTCTACATACTGGCGGATGACCCGGCGGCGGGGGAGGATGACGGGGGAGTGAAGTTTCTTCACTCCCCCTGTCACCCGGCACCATAGCCTTGCATGCTAATATGGACGAGATTTTCCATATTGGCATGCATGTATAAACAACCCAGCACCATCGATGAATGAGCTCGAGACCTCGCATTGTTCTACGTTGGTGCATACACACTGAAAGATATGAATGATATCTTGTTCATTAATGAACAAGATCGTTCACATCTTTCAGTGTAACCGCATAGTGTGTAGAGACCTTAACCGGGATGTAGTTGCCCAATGGTGAGAATCCTGACGTTTACAATACCAGTGGTGGAATCCCGACGGGTCAAAATGCTGACAATTTAAAACGGTAAATATTAGGCTTGGGCCACACATAGCGTTTTCGCCGGACCGGTTCAACAGTAAGGGACGATGGGATTTCAACCAGAAAACAATGTGGCACAGAAGCACTGTGTGAACACACACCTTCAAATGTATGTGTTCTATTTGAAATCCAGTCGTCCTGGCATGCACCTGGATCCGGCAGGTGCGGCACTGCCGCATATGTGCAGACAGCCAGGTAGAAGACCATGTGTAGGCTCCTTCGTGTTGAATGGGTCATGCAAAACGGGTCTGGGGAAAACGCTGTGTGTGTCCTAAGCCTTAGGGTTAGGCTGCAGGAAAGGAGGGTTAGGTTACCGTTGGGGACGGTTAGGGAGTTGAGAACCTCTGCTCTATATAAAGATGACATGCAAAAACAATATTTTTGGTCAGAATAATCTGACAATATTAAGAAGCAGCACTATATATTGAAACTACTCTAGCAGTGATTTCCAAACTCAGTCCTCAAGGCACCCTTATCAGTCTAGTTTAGAGATTCTCAAACGCGGTCCTCAAGGCCCCCCCAACGGTCCAGGTTTAAGTTTATCCACAGGTGACTTAACTAGCACCTCAGTCAATTTGATTTAACCATCTGCACTGAGCCATGGATATGTTTAAAACCTGGACCGTTAGGGGGTACCTTGAGGACCGCATTTGAGAACCTTTGGTCTAGGTTTTAAGGCTATCCATTCTTGTGAACAGATGGTATAATCAAACTGACTGAGATAATAATTAAGTCACCTGTGCTTAAGCATGGATATCCTTAAAACCTGGGCTATTAGGGTGCCTTGTGGACCAAGTTTGGGAAACCCTGCCTTACAGCAGAAGTAGTCAGACTTTCAGACTCTACTCTAAAGGCAAACAATATTATAGCACAGAGGAGTTTCCCAAACTCTGCCATTACAGTCCAGGTTTTAAGGATGTCCATGCATGATCAAAGGTGATTTAAGTAGTAACTCAGTCAATTTTAATTTAGCATATGGACTCAAGCATGGATCTTCTAATGGCGGAATTTCAGAAACTTTGTCATAGTATATGTCATGGTATATAACTGAACTATTAGTTCACCCAGGCTATGAAATGTACACCTGCATCAGCAATTTACATTTTTAGCAAAATAAGCAATTGTATGTAACAAGTAAGGAGGCTCATGCAAACAAAAAAAAAAAAAAAAAAAAAATAATCTAAAAATAATAGCTTGTACTTAATCCCCAAAAATAAAACAGCGCTGAGTGGACACAATCAAATTCATTATTGTAGCCATATTGGAGACAGAATGCTCTATCAGCTTACATCTAAATAAATTAATCTAAAGAGCCCTACACACTGGCAGATCTCACTGCACAATATGAACGTTCTCAAAGAAACTTCACTCCCCCCCACCGCCCAGGTCGCCCGTCTGCCGTATCAGCGGTCGGGCAGCTCGGCGGCGGGTCGCCCAGTCTGTAGGGCCCTTAAGCATGGTAGCAAACAGAATAGACAAATGTTCCAATTTATTATGAAACAAATGAGAATCAAAATGTCAACTCAAACTCTGCAGTATCCACACTAAGGAGATACCATTGTACAGTCTTGATCGAGTGTGCTGGTCACTATCAATTGCTTGACCACCTCTGAGCTTTGCCCATTTCTGCCAACAGTCTTTTAAGTGTTGTGGGCAGAAATGGGAAAACATTTAGACTGGAAATAGAGAAATCCTTAGAGGAAGATATAATTATTAAGAAGAAGCACATAATAAAATGATTCTAAAGGTCCATACACCCAGGGCGTTTGTTTCCAGCGTGTATACACAGCGATGATCGCTGACATCGCTGGGCTGAAAAGCGCTCAGTGCAGTGCAGAGCTATTTCCCCCCCTGCCCAGCGATGTCAGCAGGGGTGAACGGGACCCATAGCAGGACGCTATGGAAAGCCGCTCACCCTGCCGTTCACCTACTGGTAATACCAGATGAACGCCGGCCACTGGCGATGAAGCGGGAGCGCGCATCAGCGCTCATTGTCTGGCCATACACACTGGGCGGCTTTGAGCTGAAAGCAGCTCAACACAACAAAATCGCCCAGTGTATATGGGCCTTAAGTATTCCTTAAAGACTTTCAAACGCAGTTTTTTACTCTGACAAAAATACCAATTACTAGGTTTATACAGACACAGTATTCTCCCCATTCAGCTCATATGTGATCTATGCCTACTAGAGAAAAGGTACAGAAGACACAAACATCACCTATCTATCCAACGAATGACCACAATCTCAGCAGATACTTAATGGAAGGGACACAAAGATCTATGCATCTAATTTGGTGTCATCTTGGTGGGGACATGGATTTCTTTCCCCCAGTTTCTCCCTTCTGTTTACATGAAACACGCAAGTGGAAACTGTCTGTAAAGTACTGGCTTGGTCATTTCAATTAATTGCCCAGCCATCACAAATTTCTAATGACAGGGATATAAAAACATTTACTTGCCTTGTGCATGATGATAAGAATAATAAAGCAGAGAGTGTACACAAAAGGGGCTGCAAGATAAAAGTTAAGCTGGGTACACACTAGACAAGTGGTTCTCAAACCGGTTGCCGTGCCACCCTGGGGTGCCTCGGGAGACAAGCAGGGGTGCCTTGGATTGGTAGTCCAGGACCAATTCAAATTATGTATGATTAATGCAATAGGCAAAACCAGTGCTGGTGGCTGTCAATCAAAATATGTGGACAAACAGAAACAAATCTTGTCCCCACCACACAACTAAACCTAATGATAATGTATAAAAACAATGTTCTTAATATATTTATTTTTCAATTTCTCAATAACAAACTTATGGCCAAGGGGTGCCGTGAACAAAATTCTGATACTCTAGGGCGCCGTGATTCAAAAAACGTTTGAGAACCATTGCACTAGACTAGACGATATTTTGGATGATTTGTCTCATGTCCTGCATATTCAGATCCGCCATACATGCAGGCCAAGCTGACAATATTGTCTATGATTCTGTTCAAAACATGCAGCACATAAGCACTTCCTACATATATATCTTATATCATTAACAAACTACACAATCTATATCGTTCGGTCATTTGATAGACGGCAGGCACAGTGTGTACGCACTGTATCGTTTTCCCAGGTGTTCAAGGGAAATTGTCTGTGTACCCATGTGTACCTCATTTTAGTAAGTGGGGACAAATACAGATTGTTGGGGGAGAGATGAAATATACTTAGCACATGGGTCTTCAACTTGCGGCCCTCCAGCTGTCCTGGAACTGCACACCCCAGGATGCCCTGCCTCAGTTTTAGCATGCCTTAATAGCAAAACTGTGGCAGGGCATGCTGGGATGTATAGTTCCACAGCAGCTGGAGGTCCACAGGTTGAAGACCCATGACTTAGCAGCTGGTCATAATAATAACTACAGTAAGCCTCTGATCAGACCAGTTACCATTGTGCAAACATGACCATCATACAGACCAGTCACCACTATCCTGTAACATCCACATGTTGCCATGTACACTACAGACAGCTTAGGGGACCTGTGTGACCAGCCCAAGCACCACTGGGTGCAGCTGCTGTGATGAAGGTAATGGTGTCAGGGAGTGGCAGATACAGGATAGGCCCAGTGACAGGCCGGGCAGTGGTTGCACGTGTAATGGACACTTACTATTGTCACACTAATGGTTTTACAGTGAGTGGCCCCTAGGGGGTCCATCCAGTTCAGACCAGACGGCGCCGGGGCGGCCCTCGCACCACCCCAGCCCCGACCCCGCCCACTTCCCCAGCTGCCTCTATCCGGCTCGGACCGGTTCCCGCCAGTCTGGGCGCGGGGCACTGCGCGTGACTCACGCCTCCCGCTGACGTCAGTCGTCTAGTGCCGTGGTTTTTTTTTACGTACGTGTAGTGCTGAGGCTTCTCGGGCTGCGCCTGGAGCGCTCCGCCGGCCGCTGCTGCCGGAGAGGCAGAGGAAGCGGACGGGGAGCTTGGGACAGGGCCCTTTGACATCCTGCACTCTCCCTCCTCCGTTCCTTTTATTTCTGGGTCTACGCGGAACGCCGCGGTGGGGGGCGAGCGCGCGTGCGCCGACGCCATGAAAGGAAATGAAAGAAGTGCTTCCGAGGGACAAAGGATGCGGCACGCTGTGCGCGGAGGAGCCGCTAGAGGGCGCCGGCGGCATAGACCGCGCTACAAAACCAGAGAGAAACCGATACACTCCATCCGCACTGCACTCTGGGAGCCGTAGTTTTGTGTGTGCGTGTGCTTAGATTAATCTGTGATGTCTGTATTAACTGTGGCACAGTGGGGGTCATTACGAGTTGATCGTAGCTGTGCTAAATTTAGCACAGCTACGATCAGGCACTAGGACATGCAGGGGGACGCCCAGCACAGGGCTAGTCCGCCCGTCGTGTCAGTGCCGGCTCTCCCCCGCAGAAATGCAAAAGCATCGCACAGCGGCGATGCTTTTGCATCCCAGGAGTTGCTCCCGGCCAGCGCAGCTCCTGCGGCTGGCCGGAAGAACCTCTTCACTGCCCCGAGTCGCAGCGGCTGCCGCGGCCCGCTCCCCCAACGGTCCGGCCACTCCTGCGTTGGCCGGACCGTGCCCCCTAAATGGCAGCTTAACGCCGCCGTCCCTCCCGCTCAGCGACCGCCTCTGCGTCAGAGGCGATCGCTAGGGAACGACGGCTGACCGGCGCAGATCCGACCCGATCGCTGCGATAAACTGCAGCGAGCGATCGCAGGCAGTCAGTCACTCACTCAGACCTCTGGGAGTGGGTTTATTGTTCAGCTGTACTGGATGAATCTGATCCATCTCCACTGTATCTGCATAAGGCTCACAGGCAGGGTTATGGCTAGGGATGGCCATCAACCATTGATGATTTAAAATCATTGATGGTTTATGGCCGATGTAGAATACTTTTTCCATCGACGGAGAACCAGATGGTTTCCCTCCATTGATGGAAATGTATAACCAAATAAAAAAAATTTATGTGGTGCTAGGACACGAAGCATAGCTCTGCCCCCTGACACATTTGGAGCCCCACCCCTTTATTCTGATCGGCCCAGGAGCCAGTCAGTGAAAAAACAGTGATGACCATAGATAATGGGAACCATCCATGGTTATCCACTGCAAAGTTGGCGGCCATCAATGGTTATTTCTCTGACGTCCTAAGTGGATGCTGGGGACTCCGTCAGGACCATGGGGATTAGCGGCTCCGCAGGAGACAGGGCACAAAAGTAAAAGCTTTAGGATCAGGTGGTGCACTGGCTCCAACCCCCATGACCCTCCTCCAAGCCTCAGTTAGATTTTTGTGCCCGGCCGAGAAGGGTGCAATCTAGGTGGCTCTCCTAAAGAGCTGCTTAGAGTAAAAGTTTGTTAGGTTTTTTATTTTCAGTGAGTCCTGCTGGCAACAGGCTCACTGCTACGAGGGACTTAGGGGAGAGAAGTGAACTCACCTGCGTGCAGGATGGATTGGCTTCTTAGGCTACTGGACACCATTAGCTCCAGAGGGAGTCGGAACACAGGTCTCACCCTGGGTGGTCTTCTGTTTGCCGGCGGTCGGGCTCCCGGCGCTCAGTATACCGGCGCCGGGAGCCCGACAGCCGGCATACCGACACTTATTTTCCCTCGTGGGGGTCCACGACCCCCATAGAGGGAGAATAAATTAGTGTGGCGCGCGTAGCGCGCCACCGTGCCTGTAGCGTGGCGAGCGCAGCGAGCCCGCAAGGGGCTCATTTGCGCTCGCCAAGCTGTCGGTAAGCCGGCGGTCGGGCTCCCGGCGCCGGGATGTTGGTCGCCGGGAGCCCGACCGCCGGCCAGCCGTAGTGAACCCCTCACCCTGGGGTTCGTCCCGGAGCCGCGCCGCCGACCCCCCTTGCAGATGCCGAAAAGTGAAGGTCCAGAAACGGCGGCAGAAGACTCTTCAGTCTTCATAAGGTAGCGCACAGCACTGCAGCTGTGCGCCATTGTTGTCAGCACACTTCATAGCAGCGGTCACTGAGGGTGCAGTGCGCTGGGGGGGGGGCGCCCTGGGCAGCAATGATAGTACCTTATTCTGGCTAAAAATACATCACATATAGCCCCTGGGGGCTATATGGATATATTTAACCCCTGCCAGGTCTCAGAAAAACGGGAGAAGAAGCCAGCCGAAAAGGGGGCGGGGCCTATTCTCCTCAGCACACAGCGCCATTTTCCCTCACAGAAATGCTGGTGGGAAGGCTCCCAGGCTCTCCCCTGCACTGCACTACAGAAACAGGGTTAAAACAGAGAGGGGGGGCACTTATTTGGCGATATGTATATATATATTAAAATGCTATAAGGGCAAAACACTTATATAAAGGTTGTCCCTGTATAATTATAGCGTTTTTGGTGTGTGCTGGCAAACTCTCCCTCTGTCTCCCCAAAGGGCTAGTGGGGTCCTGTCCTCTATCAGAGCATTCCCTGTGTGTGTGCTGTGTGTCGGTACGTGTGTGTCGACATGTATGAGGACGATGTTGGTGAGGAGGCGGAGCAATTGCCTGAAATGGTGATGTCACTCTCTAGGGAGTCGACACCGGAATGGATGGCTTATTTAAGGAATTACGTGATAATGTCAACACGCTGCAAGGTCGGTTGACGACATGAGACGGCCGGCAAACAAATTAGTACCTGTCCAGGCGTCTCAAACACCGTCAGGGGCTGTAAAACGCTCATTTACCTCAGTCGGTCGACACAGACACGGACACTGACTCCAGTGTCGACGGTGAAGAAACAAACGTATTTTCCTTTAGGGCCACACGTTACATGTTAAGGGCAATGAAGGAGGTGTTACATATTTCTGATACTACAAGTACCACAAGAAGGGTATTATGTGGGGTGTGAAAAAACTACCTGTAGTTTTTCCTGAATCAGATAAATTAAATGAAGTGTGTGATGAGGCGTGGGTTTCCCCCGATAGAAAATTATTGGCGGTATACCCTTTCCCGCCAGAAGTTAGGGCGCGTTGGGAAACACCCTTTAGGGTGGATAAGGCGCTCACACGCTTATCAAAACAAGTGGCGGTACCGTCTCCAGATAGGGCCGCCCTCAAGGAGCCAGCTGAGAGGCTGGAAAATATCCTAAAAAGGTATATACACACATACTGGTGTTATACTGCGACCAGCGATCGCCTCAGCCTGGATGTGCAGCGCTGGGGTGGCTTGGTCGGATTCCCTGACTGAAAATATTGATACCCTTGACAGGGACAGTATTTTATTGACTATAGAGCATTTAAAGGATGCATTTCTATATATGCGAGATGCACAAAGGGATATTTGCACTCTGGCATCAAGAGTAAGTGCGATGTCCATATCTGCCAGAAGATGTTTATGGATACGACAGTGGTCAGGTGATGCAAATTCCAAACGGCACATGGAAGTATTGCCGTATAAAGGGGAGGAGTTATTTGGGGTCGGTCCATCGGACCTGGTGGCCTCGGCAACAGCTGGAAAATCCACCTTTTTTACCCCAAATCACATCTCAGCAGAAAAAGACACCGTCTTTTTAGCCTCAGTCCTTTCGTCCCCATAAGGGCAAGCGGGCAAAAGGCCAGTCATATCTGCCCAGGGATAGAGGAAAGGGAAGAAGACTGCAGCAGGCAGCCCATTCCCAGGAACAGAAGCCCTCCACAGCTTCTGCCAAGTCCTCAGCATGACGCTGGGGCCGTACAAGCGGACTCAAGTGCGGTGGGGGGTCGTCTCAAGAGTTTCAGCGCGTAGTGGGCTCACTCGCAAGTGGACCCCTGGATCCTACAAGTAGTATCCCAGGGGTACAGACTGGAGATTCGAGACGTCTCCCCCTCGCAGGCTCCTGATGTCTGCTTTACCAACGTCTTCCTCCGACAGGGAGGCAGTATTGGAAACAATTCACAAGCTGTATTCCCAGCAGGTGATAATCAAAGTACCCCTCCTACAACAAGGAAAGGGGTATTATTCCACACTATATTGTGGTACTGAAGCCAGACGGCTCGGTGAGACCTATTCTAAATGGGAAATCTTTGAACACTTACATACAAAGGTTCAAATCAAGATGGAGTCACTCAGAGCAGTGATAGCGAACCAGGAAGAAGGGGACTATATGGTGTCCCTGGACATCAAGGATGCTTACCTCCATGTCCCAAATTGCCCTTCTCACCAAGGGTACCTCAGGTTCGTGGTACGGAACTGTCACTATCAGTTTCAGACGCTGCCGTTTGGATTGTCCACGGCACCCCGGGTCTTTACCAAAGTAATGGCCGAAATGATGATTCTTCTTCAAAGAAAAGTCGTCTTAATTATCCCTTACTTGGACGATCTCCTGATAAGGGCAAGGTCCAGAGAACAGTTGGAAGTCGGAGTAGCACTATCTCAAGTAGTTCTACGACAGCACGGGTGGATTCTAAATATCCAAAATCGCAGCCGTTTCCGACGACACGTCTGCTGTTCCTAGGGATGGTTCTGGACACAGTCCAGAAAAAGGTGTTTCTCCCGGAGGAGAAAGCCAGGGAGTTATCCGAGCTAGTCAGGAACCTCCTAAAACCAGGAAAAGTGTCAGTGCATCATTGCACAAGAGTCCTGGGAAAAATGGTGGCTTATTACGAAGCGATTCCATTCGGCAGATTCCACGCAAGAACTTTTCAGTGGGATCTGCTGGACAAATGGTCTGGATCGCATTTTCAGATGCATCAGCGGATAACCCTGTCTCCAGGGACAGGGGTGTCTCTCCTGTGGTGGTTACAGAGTGCTCATCTTCTAGAGGGCCGCAGATTCGGCATTCAGGATTGGATGCTGGTGACCACGGAGGCCAGCCTGAGAGGCTGGGGAGCAGTCACACAGGGAAAAAATTTCCAGGGAGTGTGATCAAGTCTGGAGATTTTTCTCCACATAAATATACTGGAGCTAAGGGCAATTTACAATGCTCTAAGCTTAGCAAGACCTCTGCTTCAAGGTCAGCCGGTATTGATCCAGTGGGACAACATCACGGCAGTCGCCCACGTAAACAGACAGGGCGGCACAAGAAGCAGGAGGGCAATGGCAGAAACTGCAAGGATTTTTCGCTGGGCGGAAAATCATGTGATAGCACTGTCAGCAGTGTTCATTCCGGGAGTGGACAACTGGGAAGCAGACTTCCTCAGCAGGCACAACCTCCACCCGGGAGAGTGGGGACTTCATCGGGAAGTCTTCCACATGATTGTGAACCGTTGGAAAAGACCAAAGGTGGACATGATGGCGTCCCGCCTGAACAAAAAACTGGACAAGTATTGCGCCAGGTCAAAAGACCCTCAGGCAATAGCTGTGGACGTTCTGGTAACACCGTGGGTGTACCAGTCGGTGTATGTCTTCCCTCCTCTGCTTCTCATACCCAAGGTATTGAGAATTATAAGACGTAGAGGAGTAAGAACTATACTCGTGGCTCCGGATTGGCCAAGAAGGACTTGGTACCCGGAACTTCAAGAGATGCTCACAGAGGACTCATGGCCTCTGCCGCTAAGAAGGGACTTGCTTCAGCAAGTACCATGTCTGTTCCAAGACTTACCGCGGCTGCGTTTGACGGCATGGCGGTTGAACGCCGGATCCTAAAGGAAAAAGGCATTCCGGAAGAGGTCATTCCTACCCTGGTCAAAGCCAGGAAGGAGGTGACCGCACAACATTATCACCACATGTGGCGAAAATATGTTGCGTGGTGTGAGGCCAGGAAGGCCCCATGAAGAAATTTCAACTCGGTCGTTTCCTGCATTTCCTGCAAACAGGAGTGTCTATGGGCCTCAAATTGGGGTCCATTAAGGTTCAAATTTCGGCCCTGTCGATTTTCTTCCAGAAAGAATTGGCTTCAGTTCCTGAAGTCCAGAAGTTTGTCAAGGGAGTACTGCATATACAACCCCCTTTTTGTGCCTCCAGTGGCACTGTGGGATCTCAACGTAGTTCTGGGATTCCTAAAATCACATTGGTTTAAACCGCTCAAATCTGTGGATTTGAAATATCTCACAGGGAAAGTGACCATGCTGTTGGCCCTGGCCTCGGCCAGGCGAGTGTCAGAATTGGCGGCGTTTGTCTCAAAAAGCCCATATCTGATTGTCCATTCGGACAGGGCAGAGCTGCGGACTCATCCCCAGTTTCTCCCTAAGGTGGTGTCAGTGTTTCACCCGAACCAGCTTATTGTGGTACCTGCGGCTACTAGGGACTTGGAGGACTCCAAGTTGCTAGATGTTGTCAGGGCCCTGAAAATATAGTTTCCAGGACGGCTGGAGTCAGGAAGACTGACTTGCTGTTATCCTGTATGCACCCAACAAACTGGGTGCTCTTGCTTCTAAGCAGACGATTGCTAGTTGGATGTGTAGTACAATTCAGCTTGCACATTCTGTGGCAGGCCTGCCACAGCCAAAATATGTAAATGCCCATTCCACAAGGAAGGTGGGCTCATCTTGGGCGGCTGCCCGAGGGGTCTCGGCTTTACAACTTTGCCGAGCTGATACTTGGTCAGGGGCACACCCTGACTGAGGAGGACCTGGAGTTCTCTCATTCGGTGCTGCAGAGTCATCCGCACTCTCCCGCCCGTTTGGGAGCTTTGGTATAATCCCCATGGTTCTGACAGAGTCCCCAGCATCCACTTAGGACGTCAGAGAAAATAAGAATTTACTTACCGATAATTCTATTTCTCGTAGTCCGTAGTGGATGCTGGGCGCCCATCCCAAGTGCGGATTGTCTGCAATACTTGTACATAGTTATTGTTACAAAAATCGGGTTATTATTGTTGTGAGCCATCTTTTCAGAGGCTCCGCTGTTATCATGCTGTTAACTGAGTTCAGATCACAGGTTGTACAGTGTGATTGGTGTGGCTGGTATGAGTCTTACCCGGGATTCAAAATCCTTCCTTATTGTGTACGCTCGTCCGGGCACAGTATCCTAACTGAGGCTTGGAGGAGGGTCATGGGGGGAGGAGCCAGTGCACCACCTGATCCTAAAGCTTTTACTTTTGTGCCCTGTCTCCTGCGGAGCCGCTAATCCCCATGGTCCTGACGGAGTCCCCAGCATCCACTACGGACTACGAGAAATAGAATTATCGGTAAGTAAATTCTTATTTCTCTATCGTCCTAAGTGGATGCTGGGGTTCCTGAAAGGACCATGGGGAATAGCGGCTCCGCAGGAGACAGGGCACAAAAAAGTAAAGCTTTTACCAGATCAGGTGGTGTGCACTGGCTCCTCCCCCTATGACCCTCCTCCAGACTCCAGTTAGATTTTGTGCCCGAACGAGAAGGGTGCAATCTAGGTGGCTCTCCTAAAGAGCTGCTTAGAGAAAGTTTAGCTTAGGTTTTTTACTTTACAGTGAGTCCTGCTGGCAACAGGATCACTGCAACGAGGGACTTAGGGGAGAAGTAGTGAACTCACCTGCGTGCAGAGTGGATTTGCTGCTTGGCTACTGGACACTAGCTCCAGAGGGACGATCACAGGTACAGCCTGGATGGTCACCGGAGCCGCGCCGCCGGCCCCCTTGCAGACGCTGAAGAGAGAAGAGGTCCAAAATCGGCGGCTGAAGACTCCTGAGTCTTCATAAAGGTAGCGCACAGCACTGCAGCTGTGCGCCATTTTCCTCTCAGCACACTTCACACAACAGTCACTGAGGGTGCAGAGCGCTGGGGGGGGCGCTCTGAGAGGCAAATAAAAACCTTATTAGAGGCAAAAAATACCTCACATATAGCCCACAGAGGCTATATGGAGATATTTAACCCCTGCCTAACTTCAAAAATAGCGGGAGACGAGCCCGCCGAAAAAGGGGCGGGGCCTATCTCCTCAGCACACAGCGCCATTTTCTCTCACAGAAAAGCTGGAGAGAAGGCTCCCAGGCTCTCCCCTGCACTGCACTACAGAAACAGGGTTAAAACAGAGAGGGGGGGCACTGATTTTGGCGATATTGTATATATATATAAAAGATGCTATAAGGGAGAAACACTTATATAAGGTTGTCCCTATATAATTATAGCGTTTTTGGTGTGTGCTGGCAGACTCTCCCTCTGTCTCCCCAAAGGGCTAGTGGGTCCTGTCCTCTGTCAGAGCATTCCCGGTGTGTGTGCTGTGTGTCGGTACGTGTGTGTCGACATGTATGAGGACGATGTTGGTGAGGAGGCGGAGAAATTGCCTGTAATGGTGATGTCACTCTCTAGGGAGTCGACACCGGAATGGATGGCTTATTTAGAGAATTACGTGAGAATGTCAACACGCTGCAAGGTCGGTTGACGACATGAGACGGCCGACAATCTATTAGGACCGGTCCAGGCGTCTCAGAAACACCGTCAGGGGTTTTAAAAACGCCCATTTACCTCAGTCGGTCGACACAGACACAGACACGGACACTGAATACAGTGTCGACGGTGAATAAACAAACGTATTTCTCATTAGGGCCACACGTTAAGGGCAATGAAGGAGGTGTTACGTGTTTCTGATACTACAAGTACCACAAGAAAGGGTATTATGTGGGAGTGAAAAAACTACCTGTAGTTTTTCCTGAATCAGATAAAATAAAATGAAGTGTGTGATGATGCGTAGGGTTACCCCGATAGCAAATATTGGCGTTATACCCTTTCCCGCCAGAAATTAGGGTACGTTGGGAAACACCCCTTAGGGTGATAAGGCGCTCACACGCTTATCAAGTGGCGTTACCGTCTCCAGATACGGCCGCCCTCAAGGAGCCAGCTGATAGGAAGCTGGAAAAATATCCTAAAAAGTATATACACACATACGGTGGTTATACTGCGACCAGCGATCGCCATCAGCCTGGAGATGCAGTGCTGGGTTGGCTTGGTCGGATTCCCTGACTGAAAATATTTTATTCATGTAGAGCATTTAATAGGATGCATTCTATATATATGTATGTGAGATGCACAGAGGGATATTTGCTCTCTGGCATCAAGATAAGTGCGTTGTCCATATCTCCCAGAAGATGTCAGGGACACGACAGTGGTCAGGTGATACAGATCCCACACGGCAGATGGAAGTATTGCTGTATAAAGGGAAGGAGTTATTTGGGGGTCGGTCCATCGGACCTGGGGACCACAGCAACAGCTGGGAAATCCAACCCTTTTTTACCCCAAGTTACATCTCAGCTAAAAAAGACACCGTCTTTTCAGCCTCAATCTTTCCTTTCCCATGAGGGCATGCAGGCAAAAGGCCAGTCATATCTGCCCAGACATAGAGGTAAGGGAAGTAGACTGCAGCAGGCAGCCCTTTCCCAGGAAAAGAAGCCCTCCACCGCGTCTGCCAAGTCCTCAGCATGACGCTGGGGCCGTGCAAGCGGACTCAAGGTGGGGGGGTAGTCTCAAGAGTCTCAGGGCGCAGTGGGATCACTCGCAAGTTGACCCCTAGATCGTACGAGTATTATCCCAGGGGTAAAGATTGGAGAGTCGAGACATCTTCTCCTCGCAGGTTCCTGAAGTCTGCTTTACCAACGGCTCCCTCCGACAGGGAGGCAGCATTGGAAACAATTCACAAGCTGTATATCCAGCAGGTGATAATCAAAGTACCCCTCCTACGACAAGGAAAAGGGTATTATTTTTCCACACTATATTGTGGTACTGAAGCCAGCCGGCTTGGTGACACATAGTCTAAATCTAAAATGTTTTGAACACTTACATAAAAGGTTCAAATCGAGATAAAGTCACTCAGAGCAGTGATAGCGAACCGGAAAAAAGGGGACTATATGGTGTCCCTGGACATCAAGGATTACCTCCATGTCCAAATTTTGTCCTTCTCATCAAGGGTACCTCTGGTTCGTGGTACAGAACTGTCAATATCAGTTTCAGACGATGCCGTTTGAATTATCCACGGCACCCCGGGCCTTTTTACCAAGGTAATGGCCGAAAAGATGTTTCTTCAAAGAAAAAAGGCATCTAAATTATCCCTTACTTGCACGACCTAAAAAGGGCAAGTTCCAGAGAACAGTTGGAGGTCGGAAGAGCACTATCTAAAGTAGTTCTTCGACGGCACGACTGGATTCTAAATATTCCAAGAATCGCAGCTGTTTTCCGACGATACGTCTGCTGTTCCTAGGGATGATTCTGGACACGGTTCAGAAAAAGGTTTTTCTTCCCGAGGAAAAAGCCAAGGAGTTATCCGACCTGTCAGGAACCTCCTAAAACCAGGAAAGGTGTCTGTACATCAATGCACAAGAGTCCTGGGAAAAATGGTGGCTTTTTACGAAGCAATTCCATTCGGCAGATTCCATGCAAGAATTTTCCAAAGGGATCTGTTGGACAAATGGTCAGGGTCGCATCCTCAGATGCACCTGCGAATAACCCTGTCGCCAAGGACAAGGGTATATCTTCTGTGGTGGTTGCAAAAGGCTCATCTATTGGAGGGCCGCAGATTCGGCATACAGGATTTGATCCTGGTGACCACGGACGCCAGCCTGAGAGGTTGGGGAGCAGTCACACAAGGAAGAAACTTCCAGGGGGTATGGACGAACCTGGAAAAGTCTCTTCACATAAACATTCTGGTACTAAGAGCAATCTAAAACGCTCTAAGCCAGGCGGAACCACTCCATGCAAGGAAAACCGGTGTTGATTCAGTCGGACAACATCACGGCGGTCGCCCATGTAAACAGACAGGGCGGCACAAGAAGCAGGAGTGCAATGGCAGAAGCTGCCAACATTCTTCGCTGGGCGGAGAATCACGTAATAGCACTGTCAGCAGTGTTCTTCCCGGGCGTGGACAACTGGGAAGCAGACTTCCTCAGCAGACACGATATTCACCCGGGAGAGGGGGGTCTTCATCCAGAAGTCTTCCACATGCTAATAAACTGTTGGGAAAGACCAATGGTAGACATGATGGCGTCTCGCCTCAACAAGAAACTGGACAAGTATTGCGCCAGGTCAAGAGATCCACAGGCAATAGCTGTGGACGCACTGGTAACACCTTGGGTGTACAAATCAGTATATGTGTTTCCTCCTCTGCCTCTCATACCAAAGGTATTGAAGATTATACGGTGAGGAGGAGTAAGAACAATACTAGTGGCTCCGGATTGGCCAAGAAGGACTTGGTACCCGGAACTTCAAGAGTTGGTCACGGACGACCCGTGCCCTCTACTTCTGAGAAGGGACCTGCTATAACAGGGTCCCTGTCTCTTTCAAGACTTACCGCGGCTGCGTTTGACGGCATGGCGGTTGAACGCCAGATCCTAAAAGGGAAAGGCATTCCAGAAGAAGTCATTCCTACCTTGATTAAGGCAAGGAAGGAAGTCACCGCGAAACATTATCACCGCATTTGGCGAAAATATGTCGCGTGGTGCGAGGATCGGAGTGTTCCGACGGAGGAATTTCAACTGGGTCGTTTCCTACATTTCCTACAATCAGGATTGTCTATGGGTCTCAAATTGAGATCTATTAAGGTTCAAATTTCGGCCCTGTCAATATTCTTCCAAAAAGAATTGGCCTCAGTTCCTGAGGTACAGACTTTTGTTAAAGGAGTACTGCATATACAGCCTCCTGTGGTGCCTCCGGTGGCACCGTGGGATCTAAATGTAGTTTTAGATTTCCTCAAATCCCATTGGTTTGAACCATTGAAAAAGGTGGATTTTAAATATCTCACATGGAAAGTGACTATGTTACTGGCCCTGGCTTCCGCCAGGAGAGTATCTGAATTGGCGGCTTTATCTTATAAAAGCCCTTATCTAATCTTCCATTCGGATAGGGCAGAACTGAGGACTCGTCCGCATTTTCTCCCTAAGGTGGTATCAGCGTTTCACCTGAACCAACCTATTGTGGTGCCTGCGGCCACTGGCGACTTGGAGGACTCCAAGTTGTTGGACGTTGTCAGAGCCTTAAAAATATACATTTCAAGGACGGCTGAAGTCAGAAAATCTGACTCGCTGTTGATACTATATGCACCCAACAAGTTGGGTGCCCCTGCTTCTAAGCAGACGATTGCTCGTTGGATTTGTAACACAATTCAACTTGCTCATTCTGTGGCAGGCCTGCCACAGCCTAAATCTGTTAAGGCCCATTCCACAAGGAAGGTGGGCTCATCTTGGGCGGCTGCCCGAGGGGTCTCGGCATTACAATTCTGCCGAGCAGCTACGTGGTCGGGGGAAAACACGTTTGTAAAATTCTACAAATTTGATACCCTGGCAAAAGAGGACTTGGAATTCTCTCATTCGGTGCTGCAGAGTCATCCGCACTCTCCCGCCCGTTTGGGAGCTTTGGTATAATCCCCATGGTCCTTTCAGGAACCCCAGCATCCACTTAGGACGATAGAGAAAATAAGAATTTACTTACCGATAATTCTATTTCTCGGAGTCCGTAGTGGATGCTGGGCGCCCATCCCAAGTGCGGATTATCTGCAATACTGTACATAGTTATTGTTAACAAATTCGGGTTATATTGTTAAGGAGCCATCTTTAAGAGGCTCTTTCTGTTATCATACTGTTAACTGGGTTTAGATCACAAGTTGTACGGTGTGATTGGTGTGGCTGGTATGAGTCTTACCCGGGATTCAAATTGCCTCCCTTATTGTGTACGCTCGTCCGGGCACAGTACCTAACTGGAGTCTGGAGGAGGGTCATAGGGGGAGGAGCCAGTGCACACCACCTGATCTGGTAAAAGCTTTACTTTTTTGTGCCCTGTCTCCTGCGGAGCCGCTATTCCCCATGGTCCTTTCAGGAACCCCAGCATCCACTACGGACTCCGAGAAATAGAATTATCGGTAAGTAAATTCTTATTTTCTCTATCGTCCTAGTGGATGCTGGGGTTCCTGAAAGGACCATGGGGAAATAGCGGCTCCGCAGGAGACAGGGCACAAAAAGTAAAGCTTTAGGATCAGGTGGTGTGCACTGGCTCCTCCCCCTATGACCCTCCTCCAAGCCTCAGTTAGATTTTTGTGCCCGGCCGAGAAGGGTGCAATCTAGGTGGCTCTCCTAAAGAGCTGCTTAGAAAAGTTTAGCTTAGGTTTTTTATTTTACAGTGAGTCCTGCTGGCAACAGGATCACTGCAACGAGGGACTTAGGGGAGAAGAAGTGAACTCACCTGCGTGCAGGATGGATTGGCTTCTTGGCTACTGGACATTAGCTCCAGAGGGACGATCACAGGTACAGCCTGGATGGTCACCGGAGCCTCGCCGCCGGCCCCCTTGCAGATGCTGAAACGAGAAGAGGTCCAGAATCGGCGGCAGAAGACTCCTCAGTCTTCTTAAGGTAGCGCACAGCACTGCAGCTGTGCGCCATTTTCCTCTCAGCACACTTCACACGGCAGTCACTGAGGGTGCAGGGCGCTGGGAGGGGGGCGCCCTGGGAGGCAAATGAAAACCTTTTTTGGCTAAAAATACCTCACATATAGCCTCCGGGGGCTATATGGAGATATTTAACCCCTGCCAGAATCCGTTAAGAGCGGGAGACGAGGCCGCCGAAAAAGGGGCGGGGCCTATCTCCTCAGCACACAGCGCCATTTTCCCTCACAGAAAGGCTGGAGGGAAGGCTCCCAGGCTCTCCCCTGCACTGCACTACAGAAACAGGGTTAAAACAGAGAGGGGGGGCACTAATTTGGCGTTAGAAATATATAAAAAAGATGCTATAAGGGAAAACACTTATATAAGGTTGTCCCTATATAATTATAGCGTTTTTGGTGTGTGCTGGCAAACTCTCCCTCTGTCTCTCCAAAGGGCTAGTAGGTCCTGTCCTCTATCAGAGCATTCCCTGTGTGTGTGCTGTGTGTCGGTACGTGTGTGTCGACATGTATGAGGACGATGTTGGTGAGGAGGCGGAGCAATTGCCTGTAATGGTGATGTCACTCTCTAGGGAGTCGACACCGGAATGGGTGGCTTATTTAGGAATTACGTGATAATGTCAACACGCGCCAAGGTCGGTTGACGACATGAGACGGCCGACAAACAATTAGTACCGGTCCAGACGTCTCAAAAACACCGTCAGGGGTTTTAAAACGCCCGTTTACTTTAGTCGGTCGACACAGACACAGACAGGGACACTGAATCCAGTGTCGACGGTGAATAAACAAACGTATTCCTTATTAGGGCCACACGTTAAGGGCAATGAAGGAGGTGTTACATATTTCTGATACTACAAGTACCACAAAAGAGGGTATTATGTGGGATGTGAAAAAACTACCGTAGTTTTTCCTGAATCAGATAAATTAAATGAAGTGTGTGATGATGCGTGGGTTCCCCCCGATAGAAAATATGGGCGGTATACCCTTTCCCGCCAGAAGTTAGGGCGCGTTGGGAAACACCCCTTAGGGTGGATAAGGCGCTCACACGCTTATCAGAACAAGTGGCGGTACCGTCTATAGATAGGGCCGTCCTCAAGGAGCCAGCTGACAGGAGGCTGGAAAAATATCATAAAAAGTATATACACACATACTGGTGTTATACTGCGACCAGCGATCGCCTCAGCCTGGATGTGCAGAGCTGGGGTGGCTTGGTCGGATTCCCTGACTAAAAATATTGATACCCTTGACAGGGACAGTATTTTATTGACTATAGAGCATTTAAAGGATGTATTTCTATATATGCGAGATGCACAGAGGGATATTTGCACTCTGGCATCAAGAGTAAGTGCGATGTCCATATCTGCCAGAAGATGTTTATGGACACGACAGTGGTCAGGTGATGCAGATTCCAAACGGCACAAAGGTGTATTGCCGTATAAAGGAAGAGGAGTTATTTGGGGTCGGTCCATCGGACCTGGTGGCCACGGCAACTGCTGGAAAATCCACCGTTTTTACCCTAAGTCACATCTCTGCAGAAAAAGACACCGTCTTTTCAGCTTCAGTCCTTTCGTCCCTATAAGAGTCATATCTGCCCAGGGATAGAGGAAAGGGAAGAAGACTGCAGCAGGCAGCCCATTCCCAGGAACAGAAGCGTTCCACCGCTTCTGACAAGCTCTCAGCATGACGCTGAGACCGTACAGGACCCCTGGATCCTACAAGTAGTATCCCAGGGGTACAGTTTGGAATGTCGAGACGTTTCCCCTGCGCAGGCTCCTGAAGTCTGCTTTACCAAGGTCTCCCTCCGACAAGGAGGCAGTATGGGAAAAAATTCACGAGCTGTATTCCCAGCAGGTGATAATTAAATTACCCCTCCTACAACAAGAAAAGGGGGTATTATTCCACACTATATTGTGGTACTGAAGCCAGAAGGCTAGGTGAGACCTATTCTAAATCTAAAAAAATTTGAACACTTACAAAGGTTCAAATCAAGATGGAGTCACTCAGAGCAGTGATAACGAACCGGGAAGAAGGGGACTATCTGGTGTCCCGAGACATCAGGGATGCTTACCTCCATGTCCCAAATTTGCCCTTATCACTAAGGGTACCTCAGGTTCGTGGTACAGAACTGTCACTATCAGTTTCAGACGCTGCCGTTTGGATTGTCTACGGCACCCCGGGTCTTTACCAAGGTAATGGCCGAAATGATGGTTCTTCTTCGAAGAAAAGGCGTCTTAATTATCCCTTACTTGGACGATCTCCTGATAAGGGCAAAGTCCAGGGAACAGTTGGAGGTCGGAGTAGCACTATCTCGGATACTGTTACAACAGCAGGGGTGGATTCTAAATATTCCAAAATCGCAGCTGATCCCGACAACAAGTCTCCTGTGCTTAGGGATGATTCTGGACACAGTCCAGAAAAAGGTGTTTCTCCCGGAAGAGAAAGCCAGGGAGTTATCCGAGCTAGTCAGGAACCTCCTAAAATCAGTGCATCATTGCACAAGGGCCATGGTAAAAAAATGGTGACTTCCTTCGAAGCAATTCCAGTCGGCAGATTTCATGCAAGAACTTTTCAGTGGGATCTGCTGGACAAATGGTCCGGATCGCATCTTCAGATGCATCAGCGGATAACCCTATATCCAAGGACAAGGGTGTCTCTCCTGTGGTGGTTACAGAGTGCTCATCTTCTAGAGGGCCGCAGATTCGGCATTCAGTTTTGGATGTTGGTGACCACGGAGGCCAGCCCGAGAGGCTGGGGAGCAGTCACACAAGGAAAAAATTTCCAGGGAGTGTGATCAAGTCTGGAGATTTTTCTCCACATAAATATAGCTAAGGGTAAATTTATAATGCTCTAAGCTTAGCAAGACCTCTGCTTCAAGGTCAGCCGGTATTGATCCAGTGGGATAAAGCATCACGGCAGTCGCCCACGTAAATAGACAGGGCGGCACAAGAAGCAGGAGGGCAGTGGCAAAAACTGCAAGGACTTTTCGCTGGGCGGAAAATCATGTGATAGCACTGTCAGCAGTGTTTCATTCCGGGAATGGAAACTGGGAAGCAGACTTCCTCAGTAGGCACGACCTCCACCCGGCAGAGTGGGAACTTCATGGGGAAGTTTTCCACATAATTGTAAACCGTTGGGAATTACCAAAGGTGGACATGATGGCGTCCCGTCTGAACAAAAAACGGGACAGGTATTGCGCCAGGTTAAGAGACCCTCAGGCAATAGCTGTGGACGTTCTGGTAACACCGTGGGTGTACCAGTCGGTGTATGTGTTCCATCCTCTGCTTTTCATACCTAAGGTACTGAGAATTATAAGACGTAGAGGAGTAAGAACTATACTCATGGCTCCGGATTGGCCAAGAAGGACTTGGTACCCGGAACTTCAAGAGATGCTCACAGAGGACTTATGGCCTCTGCCGCTAAGAAGGGACTTCTTTCAGCAAGTACCATGTCTGTTCCAAGACTTACCGCAGCTGCGTTTGACGGCATGGCGGTGGAACGCCGGATCCTAAGGGAAAAGGCATTCAGGAAGAGGTCATTCCTACCCTGGTCAAAGCCAGAAAGGAGGTGACCGCACAACATTATCACCACATGTGGCGAAAATATGTTGCGTGGTGTGAGGCCAGGAAGGCCCCACGAAGAAATTTCAACTCGGTCGATTCCTGCATTTCTTGCAAACAGGAGTGTCTATGGGCCTCAAATTGGGGTCCATTAAGGTTCAAATTTGGGCCCTGTCGATTTTTCTTCCAGAAAGAATTGGCTTCAGTTCCTGAAGTCCAGAAGTTTGTCAAGGGAGTATTGCATATACAACCCCCTTTTGTGCCTCCAGTGGCACTGTGGGATCTCAACGTAGTTCTGGGATTCCTCAAAACACATTGGTTTAAAACCAGTCAAATCTGTGGATTTGAAGCATCTCACATGAAAAGTGAACATGCTCTTGGACCTGGCCTGGACCAGGCGAGTGTCAAATTGGTGTTTTTTTTCTCAAAAAAAAGCCCATATCTGTTTGTCCATTCGGACAGGGCAGAGCTGCGGACTCGTCCCCAGTTCTCTCCCTAAGGTGGTGTCAGTGTTTCACCTGAACCAGCTTATTGTGGTGTCTTGCGCCTACTAGGGACTTGGAGGACTCCAAGTTGCTAGATGTGGTCAGGGCCCTGAAAATATAGGTTCCAGGACGGCCGGAGTCAGGAAAACTGACTTGCTGTTATCCTGTATGCACCCAACAAACTGGGTGCTCTTGCTTTTAAGCAGACTTTTGCTAGTTGGATGTGTAATACAATTCAGCTTGCACATTCTGTGGCAGGCCTGCCACAGCCAAAATATGTAAATGCCCATTCCACAAGGAAGGTGGGCTCATCTTGGGCGGCTGCCCGAGGGGTCTCGGCTTTACAACTTTGCCGAGCGGCTATTTAGTCAGGGGCAAACACGTTTGTAAAATCCTACAAATTTGATACCCTGGCTAAGGAGGACCTGGAGTTCTCTCATTCGGTGCTGCAGAGTCATCCGCACTCTCCCGCCCGTTTGGGAGCTTTGGTATAATCCCCATGGTCCTTTCAGGAACCCCAGCATCCACTAGGACGATAGAGAAAATAAGAATTTACTTACCGATAATTCTATTTCTCGGAGTCCGTAGTGGATGCTGGGCGCCCATCCCAAGTGCGGATTATCTGCATTACTTGTACATAGTTACAAAAATCGGGTTATTATTGTTGTGAGCCATCTTTTCAGAGGCTCCGCTGTTATCATACTGTTAACTGGGTTCAGATCACAGGTTGTACAGTGTGATTGGTGTGGCTGGTATGAGTCTTACCCGGGATTCATAAATCCTTCCTTATTGTGTACGCTCGTCCGGGCACAGTACCTAACTGAGGCTTGGAGGAGGGTCATAGGGGGAGGAGCCAGTGCACACCACCTGATCCTAAAGCTTTACTTTTTGTGCCCTGTCTCCTGCGGAGCCGCTATTTCCCCATGGTCCTTTCAGGAACCCCAGCATCCACTACGGACTCCGAGAAATAGAATTATCGGTAAGTAAATTCTTATTTTTTCCATATTGCCATCGATGGTAACCATCGATCGCAACCACACCGATGGTCATCCCTAGTTATGGCTAAAACCAAGTTGGGGAAAGGACCTCTGACGTCACCAGGGGAAGGAGCAAGCTCCGAACAGGGTACCCCAAATGTACCCTCGCAGACTCGCCATGCTTCATGCTCGGTGGCTCACTTTGCTCCGCTCGCCACTGGGTTACTAAAGGGAGCAGTAAGTGGCGTGGGTAGTGAAAGTACTATCCCGCCGACCTAGCTCCTCCCACTTATGTCAGTGGCGCTTTAGCCTACTTAATTCTAGCATCTACCCACAGGCAGCCTGGCACAGCAGCAGCCCTAACCATGAGCAGCATCACACTGCTCCCTCCCAGGGGGTGTCAACCGGGAGTGCTGCCAGACAATCACTGACTGAGAAAAGCTACTGGGGCTGACACCAAACTGGGAGTGTCTCGAATCATTCAAACTTCTACATGATTTGAGTCATTGAGGTCAATCCAATTAGCTTTGAAGGATGCGAAGTGTCATTGCAACAGCATTTAAACACTGGCAATGGCACCCGATCTCGCACCCTTCACGGCCTCTAATCTTCACCAATTCGCACAAAACTGCTCGGACCTCTATGGCGTGGCGAGCAGTTTTGTGCAAATTTGGCCTGCTGTAAATTGCGGCCCCTGTCGTGACGATTCACAGCTGCGATGCTATTGCATCTAATTAGATTGACCCCATTGTGTTGAGACATGCACTCAGTAGCCATCTCTAACACGCACTTCCTCACACGTACATTATCACCAGTCCAGGGAGGGCTGTACTCGGGTGCGGTCATGGTGCTGGAGAGTGTGCTAGGGATGGCCATCGGCGGAATAACCATTGATGGTTAGCCACAATGGTATGAAACCAGCTTGGGGGGAGACTGCGATGATTTTACGGCATTACAGTACATAAAATGCCACACCCTCCACAGTTAATTTAACATGCTTTGTAATGGCATGTAGATATCAGTGGATATTTGCTGCACACAAGTAATGGCATCTAGATTTTGCGCATGCGCAAAAGGTGTTATGCAGCGGACACTTTCCAGGGTGTGCGCCACTTCATCTGATAAGTATAACAAAAATAGTAAACTAGCGCTGGCTGTAAAAAATATATATATGAAAAATCTGTACGGTTTGTTAAAATATAGTAAACAGTTGATCAATGAACAAGAAAAAAAAATATATATAATATATATATCTATAAGGGTATATATATATGGATAAAAACTGGTAAAATGTGCACAATGCCATGTAGTAGTTTAAATTGGTACTACCAACAAATTAAAATTAGGATTTTAATACCTACCGGTAAATCCTTTTCTCTTTGTCCGTAGAGGATGCTGGGGACTCCATAAGGACCATGGGGTATAGACGGGATCCGCAGGAGACATGGGCACACTATAAGACTTTGAATGGGTGTGAACTGACTCCAACCTCTATGCCCCTCCTCCAGACCTCAGAAAACTGTGCCCAGGGAGACGGACATTTCGAGGAAAGAATTTATTGTTTAAACACAGTGAGTGTCATACCAGCTCACACTACGAACATACCGTAGAACGTGGCATTCAATAGAACACTAGCCAACGGCATGAAAAAATACACAGCTACAAGCTGATAAATATGTAACACAACCAGTGTGTCAACCCAACCAATAATCATAATACACTGCATGCCATGGCATGAACAACGTCAGCAACAGCCTGACAGAAAAGAAACACCACAAGAGTGTAACCAATAACTGCAAACACAGGCCCTCATTCCGAGTTGATCGGTCGCAAGGCGAATTTAGCAGAGTTACACACGCTAAGCCTACGCCTACTGGGAGTGTATCTTAGCTTCTTAAAATTGCGACCGATGTAATCGCAATATTGCGATTACAAACTACTTTGCAGTTTCTGAGTAACTTCAACCTTACTCTGCCTGTGCGATCAGTTCAGTGCTTGTCGTTCCTGGTTTGACGTCACAAACACACCCAGCATTCGCTCAGACACTCCCCCGTTTCTCCAGCCACTCCTGCGTTTTTTCCGGAAACGGTAGCGTTTTCAACCACACGCCCATAAAACGCCGTGTTTCCGCCCAGTAACACCCATTTCCTGTCAATCACATTACGATCGCCGGAGCGATGAAAAAGCCGTGAGTAAAAATACTATCTTCATTGTTAAATTACTTGGCGCAGTCGCAGTGCGAATATTGCGCATGCGTACTAAGCGGATTTTCATTGCGATGCGATGAAAAATACAGAGCGAACGACTCGGAATGAGGGCCACAGTACGCACTGGGACGGGCGCCCAGCATCCTCTACGGACTAAGAGAAAAGGATTTACCGTTAGGTATTAAAATCCTATTTTCTCTAACGTCCTAGTGGATGCTGGGGACTCCGAAAGGACCATGGGGAATAGCGGCTCCGCAGGAGACTGGGCACAAAGTAAAAGCTTTAGGACTAGCTGGTGTGCACTGGCTCCTCCCCCTATGACCCTCCTCCAAGCCTCAGTTAAGATTTTGTGCCCGAACGAGAAGGGTGCAATCTCGGTGGCTCTCCTGAGCTGCTTAGAGTAAAAGTTTAAATAGGTTTTTTTATTTTCAGTGAGACCTGCTGGCAACAGGCTCACTGCATCGAGGGACTAAGGGGAGAAGAAGCGAACTCACCTGCGTGCAGAGTGGATTGGGCTTCTTAGGCTACTGGACATTAGCTCCAGAGGGACGATCACAGGCCCAGCCATGGATGGGTCCCGGAGCCGCGCCGCCGGCCCCCTTACAGAGCCAGAAGAGTGAAGAGGTCCGGAAAATCGGCGGCAGAAGACGTCCTGTCTTCAATAAGGTAGCGCACAGCACCGCAGCTGTGCGCCATTGCTCTCAGCACACTTCACACTCCGGTCACTGAGGGTGCAGGGCGCTGGGGGGGGGGGCGCCCTGGGACGCAATGAAAATACCTTAAATGGCTAAAAATACATCACATATAGCTCCTGGGCTATATGGATGTATTTAACCCCTGCCAGTTTTCCACAAAAAAGCGGGAGAAAGGCAGCCGAAAAAGGGGCGGAGCCTATCTCCTCAGCACACAAGCGCCATTTTTTCCTCACAGCTCCGTTGGAGGAAGGCTCCCTGACTCTCCCCTGCAGTCCTGCACTACAGAAACAGGGTAAAACAAGAGAGGGGGGGCACTAAATTATTTATATAATATTAATATATACAGCAGCTATATTAGGGAAAAACACTTATATAAGGTTATCCCTATATATATATATAGCGCTCTGGTGTGTGCTGGCAAACTCTCCCTCTGTCTCCCCAAAGGGCTAGTGGGGTCCTGTCCTCTGTCAGAGCATTCCCTGTGTGTGTGCTGTGTGTCGGTACGCTGTGTCGACATGTATGAGGAGGAAAATGGTGTGGAGGCGGAGCAATTGCCTCTGTTAGTGATGTCACCCCCTAGGGAGTCGACACCTGACTGGATGGTCTTATGGAAAGAATTACGTGATAGTGTCGGCACTTTACAAAAGACTGTTGACTACATGAGACAGCCGGCAAATCAGTTAATACCTGTACAGGCGTCTCAAACACCGTCAGGGGCTATAAAACGCCCGTTACCTCAGGTCGATACAGACACTGACACGGACACTGACTCCAGTGTCGACGGTGAGGAAACAAACGTATTTTCCAGTAGGGCCACACGTTACATGATCACGGCAATGAAGGAGGTTTTGAACATTTCTGATACTACAAGTACCACAAAAAAGGGTATTATGTGGGGTGTGAAAAAACTACCCGTAGTTTTTCCTGAATCAGATGAATTAAATGAGGTGTGTGATGAAGCGTGGGTTTCCCCCGATAAAAAACTGCTAATTTCTAAAAATTATTGGCATTATACCCTTTCCCGCCAGAGGTTAGGGCGCGTTGGGAAACACCCCCTAGCGTAGATAAGGCGCTCACACGCTTATCAAAACAAGTGGCGTTACCGTCTCCTGATACGGCCGCCCTCAAGGAACCAGCTGATAGGAAGCTAGAAAATATCCTTAAAAGTATATACACACATACTGGTATTATACTGCGACCAGCAATCGCCTCAGCCTGGATGTGCAGTGCTGGGGTGGCTTGGTCGGATTCCCTGACTGAAAATATTGATACCCTGGACAGGGACAATATATTATTGACTATAGAGCATTTAAAGGATGCATTTCTATATATGCGAGATGCACAGAGGGATATTTGCACTCTGGCATCAAGAGTAAGTGCGATGTCCATTTCTGCCAGAAGAGGATTATGGACGCGACAGTGGTCAGGGGATGCGGATTCCAAACGGCATATGGAAGTATTGCCGTATAAAGGGGAGGAGTTATTTGGGGTCGGTCTATCGGACCTGGTGGCCACGGCAACGGCTGGAAAATCCACCTTTTTACCCCAAGTCACCTCGCAGCAGAAAAAGATACCGTCTTTTCAGGCTCAGTCCTTTCGTCCCCATAAGGGCAAGCGGGCAAAAGGCCACTCATATCTGCCCCGGGGCAGAGGAAGGGGAAAAAGACTGCAGCAAATAGCCTCTTCCCACGAACAGAAGCCCTCCCTCGCTTCTGCCAAGTCCTCAGTATGACGCTGGGGCCTTACAAGCGGACTCAGGCACGGTGGGGGCCCGTCTCAAGAATTTCAGCGCGCAGTGGGCTCACTCGCAAGTGGACCCCTGGATCCTGCAGGTAGTATCTCAGGGGTACAAATTGGAATTCGAGACGTCTCCCCCTCGCCGGTTCCTGAAGTCTGCTTTACCAACGTCTCCCCCCGACAGGGAGGCGGTATTGGAAGCCATTCACAAGCTGTATTCCCAGCAGGTGATAATCAAGGTACCCCTCCTACAACAGGGAAAGGGGTATTATTCCACGCTGTTTGTGGTACCGAAGCCGGACGGCTCGGTGAGACCCATTTTAAATCTGAAATCCTTGAACACTTACATAAAAAGGTTCAAGTTCAAGATGGAGTCACTCAGAGCAGTGATAGCGAACCTGGAAGAAGGGGACTATATGGTGTCTCTGGACATCAAGGATGCTTACCTCCATGTCCCAATTTGCCCTTCTCACCAAGGGTACCTCAGGTTTGTGGTACAGAACTGTCACTATCAGTTTCAGACGCTGCCGTTTGGATTGTCCACGGCACCCCGGGTCTTTACCAAGGTAATGGCCGAAATGATGATTCTTCTTCGAAGAAAAGGCGTCTTAATTATCCCTTACTTGGACGATCTCCTGATAAGGGCAAGGTCCAGAGAACAGTTAGAGGTCGGAGTAGCACTATCTCAAGTAGTACTACGACAGCACGGATGGATTCTAAATATTCCAAAATCGCAGCTGATTCCGACGACACGTCTGCTGTTCCTAGGGATGATTCTGGACACAGTACAGAAAAAGGTGTTTCTCCCGGAGGAGAAAGCCAAGGAGTTATCCGACCTAGTCAGGAACCTCCTAAGACCAGGCCAAGTGTCAGTACATCAATGCACAAGGGTCCTGGGAAAGATGGTGGCTTCTTACGAAGCGATTCCATTCGGCAGATTCCACGCAAGAACTTTTCAGTGGGATCTGCTGGACAAATGGTCCGGATCGCATCTTCAAATGCATCAGCGGATAACTCTGTCTTCAAGGACAAGGGTGTCTCTCCTGTGGTGGTTACAGAGTGCTCATCTCCTAGAGGGCCGCAGATTCGGCATTCAGGATTGGGTCCTGGTAACCACGGATGCCAGCCTGAGAGGCTGGGGAGCAGTCACACAGGGAAGAAATTTCCAGGGCTTGTGGTCAAGCATGGAAACGTCACTTCACATAAATATCCTGGAGCTAAGGGCCATTTACAATGCCCTAAGTCAGGCAAGACCTCTGCTTCAGGGTCAGCCGGTGTTGATCCAGTCGGACAACATCACGGCAGTCGCCCACGTAAACAGACAGGGCGGCACAAGAAGCAGGAGGGCAATGATGGAAGTGGCAAGGATTCTTCGCTGGGCGGAGAATCATGTGATAGCACTGTCAGCAGTCTTCATTCCGGGAGTGGACAACTGGGAAGCAGACTTCCTCAGCAGACACGATCTTCACCCGGGGGAGTGGGGACTTCACCCAGAAGTCTTCCACATGATTGTGAACCGTTGGGAAAAACCAAAGGTGGACATGATGGCGTCCCGCCTCAACAAAAAACTGGACAGATATTGCGCCAGGTCAAGGGACCCTCAGGCAATAGCTGTGGACGCTCTGGTAACACCGTGGGTGTACCAGTCAGTGTATGTGTTCCCTCCTCTTCCTCTCATACCAAAAGTACTGAGAATCATAAGAAGGAGAGGAGTAAAGACTATACTCGTGGCTCCGGATTGGCCAAGAGGGACTTGGTACCCGGAAATTCAAGAGATGCTCACGGAAGACCCGTGGCCTCTACCTCTAAGAAAGGACCTGCTCCAGCAGGGACCATGTCTGTTTCAAGACTTACCGCGGCTGCGTTTGACGGCATGGCGGTTGAACGCCGGATCCTGAAGGAAAAAGGCATTCCGGATGAAGTCATCCCTACCTTGATCAAAGCCAGGAAGGATGTAACCATACAACATTATCACCGTAATTGGCGAAAATATGTTGCGTGGTGCGAGGCCAGGAAGGCCCCTACAGAGGAATTTCAACTGGGTCGTTTCCTGCATTTCCTGCAAACAGGACTGTCTATGGGCCTCAAATTAGGGTCCATTAAGGTTCAAATTTCGGCCCTGTCAATATTCTTCCAAAAAGAACTGGCGTCTGTTCCTGAAGTTCAGACGTTTGTCAAGGGAGTACTGCATATACAGCCTCCTTTTGTGCCTCCAGTGGCACCTTGGGATCTCAATGTAGTTTTGGGATTCCTAAAATCACATTGGTTTGAACCACTCACCACTGTGGACTTAAAATATCTCACATGGAAAGTGGTAATGCTGTTAGCCCTGGCTTCAGCCAGGCGTGTCTCAGAATTGGCGGCTTTATCCTATAAAAGCCCTTACCTAATTTTTCATACGGACAGGGCAGAATTGAGGACTCATCCTCAATTTCTCCCTAAGGTGGTTTCAGCATTTCACTTAAACCGGCCTATTGTGGTGCCTGCGGCTACTAGGGACTTGGAGGATTCCAAGTTGCTGGACGTAGTCAGGGCCCTGAAAATATATGTTTCCAGGACGGCTGGAGTCAGGAAATGTGATTCGCTGTTTATCCTGTATGCACCCAACAAGCTGGGTGCTCCTGCTTCTAAGCAGACGATTGCTTGTTGGATTTGTAGTACAATTCAGCTTGCACATTCTGTGGCAGGCCTGCCACAGCCAAAATCTGTAAAAGCCCATTCCACACGGAAAGTGGGCTCATCTTGGGCGGCTGCCCGAGGGGTCTCGGCTTTACAACTTTGCCGAGCAGCTACTTGGTCAGGGGCAAACACGTTTGCTAAATTCTACAAATTTGATACCCTGGCTGAGGAGGACCTGGAGTTCTCTCATTCGGTGCTGCAGAGTCATCCGCACTCTCCCGCCCGTTTGGGAGCTTTGGTATAATCCCCATGGTCCTTTCGGAGTCCCCAGCATCCACTAGGACGTTAGAGAAAATAAGAATTTACTTACCGATAATTCTATTTCTCATAGTCCGTAGTGGATGCTGGGCGCCCATCCCAAGTGCGGATTGTCTGCATTACTTGTACATAGTTATTGTTACAAAAATCGGGTTATTGTTGTTGTGAGCCATCTTTTCAGAGGCTCCTTCTGTTATCATGCTGTTAACTGGGTTCAGATCACAAGTTGTACGGTGTGATTGGTGTGGCTGGTATGAGTCTTACCCGGGATTCAAAATCCTTCCTTATTGTGTACGCTCGTCCGGGCACAGTATCCTAACTGAGGCTTGGAGGAGGGTCATAGGGGGAGGAGCCAGTGCACACCAGCTAGTCCTAAAGCTTTTACTTTGTGCCCAGTCTCCTGCGGAGCCGCTATTCCCCATGGTCCTTTCGGAGTCCCCAGCATCCACTACGGACTATGAGAAATAGAATTATCGGTAAGTAAATTCTTATTTTCTCATACGTCCTAGAGGATGCTGGGGACTCCGTAAGGACCATGGGGTTTATACCAAAGCTCCAGACCGGGCGGGAGAGTGCGGACGACTCTGCAGCACAGATTGAGCAAACATGAGGTCCCCATCAGCCAGGGTATCAAACTTGTAGAGCTTAGCAAGTGTTTGAACCCGACCAAGTAGCCTCTCGGCAAAGATGAACCGCCGAGACTCCTCGGGCATCCGCCCAAGAAGAGCCCATCATCCTAGTAGAATGGGTCTCCACCAACTTCGGTAACGGAAATCCAGCTGTAGAACAAACACGCCGAATCGTATCATAGATCCAGCGTGTAACAGACTGCATAGAGGCAGGCGCCCCAATCATGCTGGGAGCATACCGGACAAACAGCGCCTCTGTTTCCCCAATCTGAGCCAAATTGGCGACATAAAAATTCAAAACCCCGACTACCTCGAGAGACTTTGAATCAGCCACAGACATCAAAATAGGCAGGTTTCTGCGAAACACAGAAACCACTTTTGGCAGCACTATTATCCGAGTTCTAAATTCCACTCTATCCACATGGAAAATCAAACAGGGCTCTTGTGAGACAAAGCCGCTACTTCCGACACCCGCCTTGCGGACGCCAAAGCCAATAGCATGACCACTCTTCAAGAGAGAAACTTTAACACAACCATTCATAAAGGTTCCAATCAGTGTGACACAAGAAACGCAACACCACGTCAAGGTCCCACGGTGCCAATGGGGGCACAAATGGAGGTTGGATGTACAGTACTCCTTTCACGAAAGCCCGAACTTCCAGAAAGGTGGCCAATTCTTATTTTTTTTTTTTTAAAGAAAATTTATAAGGCCAAAACTGCACTGAAATGGAGCCTAATTTTAGGCCTGCATCCACACCTGCTTGCAAAGAATGGAGAGGAACGACCCAGCTGAAAATCTTCCGTAGGAGCCTTCTTGGATTCGTACCAAGACACCTATTTACGCCAAGTACGGTGTAAAGCTTTACCGTTACTTCCTTTCTAGTTTGAAGAAGTGTGAAAACAACTTCACTGGGAATACTCTTTCGGGCTAGGATATGGCATTCAACCGCCACGCCGTCAAACGCAGCCACGGTAAGTCTTTATACACGCCCGGATCTTGTTGTAACAGTTCCTCCCATAGAGGAAGATGCCAGGAATCTTCTATGTGTAAATCTTGAAGAACTGGATACCAAGCTCTCCTTGGCTAGACTGGAACAATGAGGATCGCCTGAACCCTTGTTCTTCTTACGATTATCACCTTCAGAAAGAGTGAAAGTGGAGAGGACACATAGACCGACTGAGAACACCCAAGGTGTCATGAGGGCGACCATTGCTATAGCTTGAGTGTCCCTTGACTTGGAACAACAGCCCTGAGGCCTCTCGTTGAGGCGAGACGCCAACATGTCCAATCGAGGCACTCCTCAAAGACTTGTCACTTCTGTGAAAACTTCTCGATGACGATTGTATTTCTCCTGGATGGAGATCGCGGCTGCAGAGGAAATCTATTTCTCCGTCCTTTACATCCGGAACGAAGACTGCTAAGATAGTGTTTACCAGTCTTTCCACCCAGCGGCAAACCTTTGCAACTTCTGCCATTGCCGCTTTGCACCTCGTTCCGCCCTAGCGGCTTACTTACGCCACTGCTGTCAATCTGTCCGATAGAGCTAACACAGGCAGATCACCAAGAATATGTTTGTCGAAAATAGCTCTTAATTCAAGAAAGCTTATTGCAGACAAGCTTCCCAGCTTGACCTTTTCCTCTGGAAATACTTTCCATGCAAGGACAGCTCCCCAGCCTCGGAGATCTGCATGCATTGACACCAGGATCTAATCCTGGATCCCGAACCTTCGTCCCTCAAGAAGGTGAGAACCGAGCGGACACCACAGGAGCGATATCCTGGCCATTAGGATTATATTCCTATGCATGAGAAGGTGAGACCCGGACCACATTTCCAACCGGTCCCTTGAAAACCACTCCAGCATTTGACCTGCTCACCGAAAAGGCCTCTTAGGCCGCACCCATCTGCTTCAACAACAGAACATATTGATGGATTGTCACTGCAAATCTGATCCAACTCTGGAGCCTCAGACCTCTTTCCACAGGAAAAACACAGAACCTCCACCGTTCAGTATCTACTCTGATACCCACCTCCGACATCTGCGTCGTTAGGAACAACAGCCATTCCCTGTGTTGAAGAACAGTCAGAGAGAAACAGCGATTTGCACCACTTGTTTCTTGACCTCGCCTTAATCAGGAGAGCGTCTCAGTACGGAATAACAATGGCTCTTACTATTGAAAGAAAACCATCATACTACCCTCACTCCAGTGAAACGGCAAAGACCATCCTGGATATCCACCCAGGTAATCTGAATGCGGAGAACAACGCATTAAAACCTCTTAGTTTTTTTTTAGGGTTTTTTTTTTTTTTTTTTAACAGGGACAGCAGGACAATGCCCTGAACCTGACGCACCTCTGGTATGGCGTCGCGTACTACCTCCCCTTCCAGAGGGGAAACGGCAAATCTATTAAAAAATCAGTGAGGGGAAACATCTGTAACTCCAGAATGTCCCCCTTTGGATTTTATAATTAACTCACAGGTCCTAGTCTATTCCCGGACTAACTGAAAAGTAGTAGACGAGTCCCCACCAGAGTGGGGTCCAGCCCGATAGACTCCGCGACATGTGGTGGATGTGTTACAAACAGAAAACGATATCCGCCTCTGCGAACCTAACAAGGCTGCAGAACTCTTACCTTTTCACCTTCCACTGTCTGCACAGAAAAGGAAAAAATGGCAGTATCGAACCGGTTAAAACGACTGCATCCCACAAAAGAATGCGTCACCAACCGTTGTGAGGGAATCTAACTCACGAAGTTCGATTTACCAGCAGTATCCGCCGAGATTGACTGAACTGAGGCATTCCCAAACAGCGGTACACCGTCCCAGGGAAAAACTCCAGTATCTCTCGGAGTCAGCCTCAGCATTCCCCCGGCCACACCTCCTGTATACGTACAGCAGCCTGCTGCAATGTTATAGAGAAGAACCAACATAAGAAACATCCCCTCTCTCTTTAGGGTAATTCTATCGGATGTCTTTCCGAATATAAACACTCCTACATGTGCATGTAATGCAAATAAGACCAAAGCATAGAAATAAAATATCACTTAGCTTCCTGTATACGATCCTTTTAGACAGGGCCCCGTGTCGACCAGGAGTTGACTTTCACCGTATTCTATCCGCAGCGGGAAAAGAATAAACATTCGGACTCCTTGAGAGGATCTGAGACCAACTCGTCACGGCCGACCTAGAGCTTTATCAACAGAGCGACCAGCACATGAAAAGGAATACTGTTACTTCAGCATTCAGTATAAATCATAATATGAATATACAAAATGTAATACACAATTACACACATATCCCAATATATATATATATATATATATAACATACATATAAGCGGATTGTCCGGAGCCTTCTGGTCCCTAGTGACATCAATGTGTTCTGAATGTGTATGACTATGTACTGAATGCCCCAGTTGTGGATCTACCAGGAAACATTATAGTCGACAGAAAACCTAGTATTCGTCGACAGCAGGGAGTAGTAACCAGGCAAAATAACATTCTTGCGACCCCGAGGGGTCCAAGGGAAGTATACCTATATAATTTTAATATCGCTCCCCCACAAAACATACCATGTCTGTGCACGAGCTACAGGCCCATGGAACCGTACCATACATATAAATATATATACAGGTATATGTTAGTTACAGCATGTCAATTTACACCCAGTAATAACAGTTGGTGCCGACAGAGTCACCCACATACTACTGTGTCTCCCATACAGTGTTTACTTTTAACAAGCATACCACTACCGACCTGTTGACTTAGCATCTACTGTATCAAGTACCAAACAGGCGTTGGCGATGCCGACAGTGAACCCCATAGGTGTTTGTGACAGAACACTCAAGCATGTCGACACAAGTGAACTATAGAGGTTATATCTGACAGGGAGCACACAGAATATACACAACAATGATTACATGCCCATTTCTAAAAGCAAATAGTGTTATATATCCCTCAACATAACACTAAATGTATGTGCCCCCCCCCACCCCCCCTTGTTTGTGCTGTACACATATTTTGGCGGGGACAGTGAGAAAATGGCGCTGAACACTGTGTGTGAGGGCTAAGCCCCGCCCCTCATCGGCGCGCTTCAGCCCCGTTATATTATCCTTCTATAAGCAGGCAGGGGACCGTATAAAGGGGGTAATTCTGAGTTGATCGCAGCAGCAAGTTTGTTAGCAATTGGGCAAAACCATGTGCACTGCAGGGGAGGCAGATATAACATGTGCAGAGAGAGTTAGATTTGGGTGGGTTATTTTGTTTCTACTGAGGTCTCGTTGGGACTGGCAAAAGAGCAGAATCGGGCCCCGGGCACAGCGTACGATACCCCCGCCAGTCCATAGCAGCGGTCGCGCTGCGCGCCAGTGCTCCTACGCACCAACGGTTTTACTTCGGTGCAGGGCGCAGGAAAGGGCGCCCTGGACAGCAATTTGTTTATTGTTTCAGGAGGTATATAGTGTATATACACTATTGGGGTAATTCCAAGTTGATCGCAGCAGGAAATTTGTTAGCAATTGGGCAAAACCATGTGCACTGCAGGGGAGGCAGATATAACATGTGCAGAGAGAGTTAGATTTGGGTGGGTTATTTTGTTTCTGTGCAGGGTAAATACTGGCTGCTTTATTTTTACACTGCAATTTAGATTGCAGATTGAACACACCACACCCAAATCTAACTCTCTCTGCACATGTTATATCTGCCTCACCTGAACTGCACATGATTTTGCCCAACTGCTAAAAAATTCCTGCTGCGATCAACTTGGAATTACGACCGCTGCTATGGACTGGCGGGGGTATCGTACGCTGTGCCCGGGGCCCGATTCTGCTCTTTTGCCAGTCCCAACGAGACCTCAGTAACTGCTGTCCAGGGCGCTCCCCCCCCAGCACCCTGCACCCTGTGAGTGCCGTTGGTGTGTGGGAGCATGAACCTCCGTTACTGAAGTCTTCTGCCGTCTGACGCCTTCTGTTCTTCTCATACTCACCCGGCTTCTTCTGGCTTCTGTGAGGGGGGTGACGGCGCGGCGCCGGGAACAAGCAGCTAGGCAAACCAAGTGATCGAACCCTCTGGAGCTAATGGTGTACAGTAGCCTAAGAAGCAGAGCCCTTGAACTAAGAAGAAGTAGGTCTCACTTCTCTCCCCTCAGTCCCACAATGCATGGAGCCTGTAGCCAGCAGGTCTCCCTGGAAAAAAAAAACTAACAATAAAGTCTTTAGAGAAACTCAAGAGAGCTCCCCTAGTGTGTGTCCAGTCACTCCTGGGCACAGAGTCTAACTGAGGTCTGGAGGAGGGGCATAGAGGGAGGAGCCAGTTCACACCCAATCAAAGTCTTATAGTGTGCCCATGTCTCCTGCGGATCCCGTCTATACCCCATAGTCCTTACGGAGTCCCCAGCATCCTCAAGAACGTATGTCTCAGCCGATCCACCAAGTAGGCTCCTGTAAATGAATCCTCATAGGCTAGGACCGCCTCCAAATAATAACAGTCAGCAATAAGCAATGGACATTGGTGGTCATTCCAAGTTGGTCGCAGTCAGCAACTTTTAGCTGCTGCTGCGATCAACAGTCCACGCCTATGGGGGAGTGTATTTTAGCTTAGCAGGGCTGCGATCGCTTGTGCAGCCCTGCTAAGTAAAAAAAAAAATTCAAGCAGAAGAGTAGCCCTATACCTATTTACCCTGTGCGATGGACCCAGCAATGATGGGCCCGGCTTTGACGTCACTCCTCCGTCACGCCTGCGTTATACTCACCACTCCCCGAAAACGCTCACCAACGGTTCGGATCCGCCCCCCCCCCCCCCCCCACGCCTCCTTGCTGTCAATTTTCTTAGCGGTCGCTGCTGCGACCGCTCCCGTCGGAAGCCGTAACGTAACCCGGCGACCCCTGCTGCCGGGCAACGTCGCGCACGCGCCCTGCGCCCGTTGCGCTTGATTATTGCGCACCCGTTCGCACAGCAGCGAAAATACGCTGCGTGCGAACGGGTCGGAATGACCCCCATTACCAGAAGAAATGGAATCATCCCTTGATGTGCTGTCAGCCTTAGGAAATGTCCATTTATGGCCAAAGGGAAGTCCAAAGGATGGTGCTTGAGCTGAATCCAAGTGGCGGAGTATGGTGTCCAATTGATGCCAAAATATCAGGAGTCCAATGTAGCTGATGTGGTACCGGCTCACAAAAACAGGCTCTACGCGTTTCGCTGGGAGCATATGCTCCTGATGAAGCTGGATGTCCTCTAACCAGCGGATCGGCTGAGACATAATCATTTTCATTTGTTGGTAGTAACAATTTAAACTACTACATGGCATTGTGCACATTTTACCAGTTTTTATCCATATATATATATATATATATATATATATAATGAAGCGAGGTAAGCAGGCGGCACTCATCAGACTGTATAAACGTGGTTACTTTATTGGCTGAAGGCCGACATGTTTCGGAGATAGCTTCTCCGTCCTCAGGGCCTCTGGCCCTGAGGACGGAGAAGCTATCTCCGAAACATGTCGGCCTTCAGCCAATAAAGTAACCACGTTTATACAGTCTGATGAGTGCCGCCTGCTTACCTCGCTTCATTATCTGATGGGAATCACTTCTCCATGAGGAAGGCACCTCAGCAAGTTGTCACCTTTTAAGAGAGTGCCGGAAGTTACACTGGACGCTATATATATATATATATATATATATATAGTATGTAGAATGAAGGCGGCACTCAGACAGGCTATGTTAGTGAAGAAAAGTCAGCTTTATTCGACCGACATGTTTCGGGGCTCAACCGACATGTTTCGGGGCTCAACCATTGAGGCCCTGAGGAAGGGGTTGAGCCCCGAAACATGTCGGTCGAATAAAGCTGACTTTTCTTCACTAACATAGCCTGTCTGAGTGCCGCCTTCATTCTACATACTCTATGGAGGATTTGTTCCCCTGGGAAGGCACCGCAGCATTATAATCAGTTCCAGACGAGTGCCGGGAGTTTTGCAAGTATATATATATATATATATATATATATATATATATATATATATATATATATATATACATATATTTTTTTTTCTTGTTCATTGATAAACTGTTTACTATATTTTAACAAACCGTTCAGATTTTTCATATATATATTTTTTACAGCCAGCGCTGGTTTCTGTACTATTTTTGTTATATATATATATCTAAGGGAACTTGACCATCCCTATACCAGCGGCTGCTGACAGCGCACTTGTATACAATATATTATGGTTTCATCTGATAAGTCATTGCATAACTTCTTTCAATGAGCCATTGGAAGGAGTCATGCAATGGTTGCCATTGCAGTCCTGGCACTGAATGGAAAAACTATTTTCATCAAACCATGAACATTGATGGCAATCATCCATTGGCTTCCGATGTCCATCCCGATGCTGAAGTGGTGGATGGATAGCTCCCTTGTAACGGTAGGAACACTTCGTAGTTCTGGTATTGTGGGTACTCACTACAAACATAAATGGTTTTTCCAGTAGTCAACTTTATTAAACTGTTTTGAGAGCCAACCACATGTCCTGGATGACCTCAACATCACTCAAGAACAGAGCAGTCTGGGACTTATCTGAATTTAAAGCATGGCACCTGCAGCCCTCCAGCCATTATGAAAGCCTTTTAGAGCCTACACTGGACTTTATGCTTTGTCACTGTCATGGTACCCCTTTGTACTTCTACAGGACTATGGGACTAAGGGGGGAATTAAAATAGGTGCTGTGAGGATTCACCTGCCGAATGCTCCCAACACTGCTGCACTTTATAACAGCAGGGATCTTGCTTAAAAGTGCTCACTCTTCCATAGGCAGTGAGCACTTTTTAGCGAGTTCCACGTTTGGCTGGATATGCAAAGAGGGTGGATGGGGCTACCGTTGCCGGCATTGAAACACAGCAACGGTATAATGTTTTCTGAGACCACAGTAACTGATTAAATAGAATGCCACTGATCGCATAGGTTTTCTTGGTCACAACTCCCCGGTTAAAAGGAAGAAGATACTCATGTATCTGAATAAACTTAATATTGATGTGGCTTTTAACCAGGAAGCACATCTACTACCTCCTGAAAGCGTTAAACTAAATATGTTATGTTGGTCGGTACTGGCTTCCTCTACAAATTCCTCCAAAGTTAGGGGTGTAGTGATCTTAGTTAAACAAAGCTTACCTGCTACAATAAACTCCATTGTCACTGACCCTTAGGGTAGATATGTAATTGTTGATGTATCTATTGACACTGCAAAATACGTGTTTTGTAATATTTATGCACCTAACTCGAACTCCATGGATTTTCTTTTACATGTCATATCTCGATTGTATCGTCATACAGATGCATCTCCCATAGTTGGGGCCGATTTTAATTTGATTTCCTCTGGTACGTTGGATAGAAGTGCATCTTCTGGTAAAAATGTCTATGTGCCGAAAGTAGGTGTCCCCTATATGTCTCGGGAGCTGGGGGTGGTCGATGTGTGGAGAGCTCACCAACCTTTAGAACATGACTACACGTGTTTATCAGCAGCACGGGGCACTCTCTCAGGCATCGACAATCTGCTGCTCTGAGAGCGCATCTTTTCCAGGGTTATAGATTCTAAGATATAGTTAATTTATCTCTCTGTGCTGGATAAAACTTTCTGTTTTCTGCTGCGGGGTACACTGGGCTCCACAAGTCTGGACAATGGGGTGTAGAGTAGGATCTTGATCTGAGGCACCAACAGGCTCAAAGCTTTGACTGTTCCCAGAATGCACAGCGCCGCCTCCTATATCACCCCGCCTCCCAGCACAGGAGCTCAGTTTGTTAGTTGGTGCTGCAGTAAGCAGGCTCTTAACAGAGGGGCTGCTCCATGCAGTACTAAAAAGGCTTTTTTTTCTGAAGAAAAAGTGAAGACTTCAGGGCAGCAGCAGGGGTAAATGTCTTCTGACATTCTCTGCTGCAGCTCCAGCTCTCCCCAGCGGCGCTGTACACTCCCGAGCCCTGGTTGCCGGGTACCTACAGCGGAGGCTCCGGTTTACTTCATGTTAGGCACACACGGCTGGGGCTCTCCAGGATCGCGTGGCCGCGCTTCGGGAGGTGGTAAGTGGGTCCCGCTCGCGGGACCCGGTCTTTATCGTGATCCGGCGCGGTCAGTGGGAGGCGGGCCGCGCGCGCTGGCGATGGACACTGTGGCAGTACAGGCGATCCCACTAGATCACCAGGGCATGGGCGCAGGTCAGGTTTTCTCTTAAAACCGATTTCCCTGACGTCCTAGTGGATGCTGGGAACTCCGTAAGGACCATGGGGAATAGACGGGCTCCGCAGGAGACTGGGCACTCTAAAAGAAAGATTAGGTACTATCTGGTGTGCACTGGCTCCTCCCTCTATGCCCCTCCTCCAGACCTCAGTTAGAATCTGTGCCCGGCCAGAGCTGGGTGCTCCTAGTGGGCTCTCCTGAGCTTGCTAGAAAAGAAAGTATTTGTTAGGTTTTTTATTTTCAGTGAGATCTGCTGGCAACAGACTCACTGCTACGTGGGACTGAGGGGAGAGAAGCAAACCTACCTGCTTGCAGCTAGCTTGTGCTTCTTAGGCTACTGGACACCATTAGCTCCAGAGGGTTCGAACACAGGGCCTGACCTCGATCGTCCGGAGCCGCGCCGCCGTCCCCCTTGCAGAGCCAGAAGACAAAAGAGAAGCGATGAAATCGGCTGCAGAAGACTCCTGTCTTCATTAAGGTAGCGCACAGCACCGCAGCTGTGCGCCATTGCTCCCACAGCACACCACACACTCCGGTCACTGTAGGGTGCAGGGCGCTGGGGGAGGGCGCCCTGGGCAGCAATTATAATACCTTTTGGCACTTAAAATACACATAATACAGTCTGAAAACTGTATATGTGTAAAAACCCCCGCCATTAAGTTACATAAAACGCGGGACAGAAGCCCGCCGCTGAGGGGGCGGGGCCTTCTTCCTCAGCACACCAGCGCCATTTTCCCTTCACAGCTCCACTGGAAGCAGCTCCCCAGGCTCGCCCCTGCAGTATCCTGATACAAGAAGGGTAAAAAAGAGAGGGGGGGCACATAAATTTAGGCGCAAATAAGATATTTAAGCAGCTATTGGGTAAATCACTTTTTATAGTGTAAATCCCTGTGTTATATAGCGCTGTGGTGTGTGCTGGTATACTCTCTCTCTGTCTCCCCAAAGGACTTTGTGGGGTCCTGTCCTCAGTCTGAGCATTCCCTGTGTGTGTGCGGTGTGTCGGTACGGCTGTGTCGACATGTTTGATGAGGAGGGTTACGTGGAGGCGGAGCAGGGGCAGATAAGTGTGGTGTCGCCCCCGACGGGGCCGACACCTGATTGGATGGATATGTGGAAGGTCTTAACCGACAGTGTCAACTCCTTACATAAAAGGTTCGATGACGCAGCAGCCTTGGGACAGCCGGGGTCTCAGCCCGCGCCTGCCCAGGCGACTCAGAAGCCGTCAGGGGCTCATAAATGCCCGCTAGCTCAGATGGTAGACACAGATGTCAACACGGAGTCTGACTCCAGTGTGGATGAGGATGAGACAAATGTACAGTCTACAAAAGCCATCCGATGCATGATTACTGCAATGAAAGATGTATTGCACATTTCTGATATTAACCCGGTTACCACCAAGAGGGGTATTATGTTTGGGGAGAAAAAGCAGCCAGTGACTTTTCCCCCATCTGATTAATTAAATTATTTGTGTGAAGAAGCGTGGAGTTCCCCTGATAAGAAACTAGTGATTTCTAAGAGGTTACGTTGGGAAACATCCCCTAGGGTGGACAAGGCGCTGACACGCTTATCTAAAAGGGTGGCACTGCCGTCTCAGGATACGGCCGCCCTAAAGGAGCCTGCGGATAGAAAGCAGGAAGCTATCCTGAAGTCTGTGTATACACAACCTCAGGTTCCCTCACAGCCTAAGAAAGCACCGTATTATCAAGTGCAGTCCTTTCGGCCTCAGAAAGGCAAGCGGGTCAGAGGAGCATCCTTTCTGGCCAGAGGCAAGGGTAGAGGAGGCAGCCAGTTCCCAGGAACAAAAATCCTCCCCTGCTTCCACTAAGTCCACCGCATGACGTTGGGGCTCCACAGGCGGAGCCAGGTGCGGTGGGGGCGCGTCTCCGAAACTTCAGCAACCAGTGGGTTCGCTCACAAGTGGATCTCTGGGCTGTACAAGTTGTATCTCAGGGATACAAGCTGGAGTTCGAAGCGACTCCCCCTCGCCGTTACCTCAAATCAGCCTTGCCAGCTGCTCCCAGGGAAAGGGAGGTAGTACTGGCGGCAATTCACAAGCTGTACCTCCAGCAGGTGATAATCAAGGTCCCCCTCCTTCAACAGGGCAGGGGTTACTATTCCACAATGTTTGTGGTACCGAAACCGGACGGTTCGGTGAGACCCATTTTGAATTTAAAATCCTTGAACACTTATATAAAGAAGTTCAAGTTCAAAATGGAATCGCTCAGGGCGGTTATTGCAAGCCTGGAAGAGGGGGATTTTATGGTGTCGCTGGACATCAAGGATGCTTACTTGCATGTCCCCATTTACCCACCTCACCAGGAAAACCTCAAGTTTGTGGTACAGGACTGTCATTACCAATTCCAGACGTTGCCGTTTGGTCTCTCCATGGCACCGAGAATATTTACCAAGGTAATGGCCGAAATGATGATACTCCTTCGGAAGAAGGGAGTTATAATTATCCCGTACTTGGACGATTTCCTCATAAAGGCGAGGTCCAGAGAGCAGTTGTTGGTCAGCGTAGCACTCTCTCAGGAAGTGTTGCAACAGCACGGCTGGATTCTGAATATCCCAAAGTCGCAGCTGATTCCTGCGACGCGTCTGCTTTTCCTGGGCATGATTCTGGACACAGAACAGAAGAAGGTGTTTCTCCCGGTGGAGAAGGCCCAGGAATTGTCATCTCTGGTCAGGGATCTCCTGAAACCAAAACAGGTGTCGGTGCATCACTGCACGCGAGTCATGGGAAAGATGGTGGCTTCTTACGAAGCAATTCCCTTCGGCAGGTTCCATGCAAGGATCTTTCAGTAGGATCTGTTGGACAAATGGTCCGGATCGCATCTTCAGATGCATCGGTTGATCACCCTGTCCCCAAGGGCCAGGGTGTCTCTGCTGTGGTGGCTGCAGAGTGCTCATCTTCTCGAGGGCCGCAGGTTCGGCATACAGGACTGGGTCCTGGTGACCACGGATGCAAGCCTCCGAGGATGGGGGGCAGTCACTCAGGGAAGAAACTTCCAAGGACAGTGGTCAAGTCTGGAGACTTCACTACACATAAATATACTGGAACTAAGGGCCATTTACAACGCCCTGAGTCAAGCAGAGCCCCTGCTTCAAAACCACCCAGTACTGATTCAATCAGACAACATCACGGCGGTCGCCCATGTAAACCGCCAGGGCGGCACGAGAAGCAGGATGGCAATGGCAGAAGCCACAAGGATTCTTCGATGGGCGGAGAATCACGTGCTAGCACTGTCAGCAGTTTTCATTCCGGGAGTGGACAACTTGGAAGCAGACTTCCTCAGCAGGCACGACCTCCACCCGGGAGAGTGGGGACTTCATCAAGAAGTCTTCACACAGATTGTAAATCGCTGGGAACTGCCACGGGTGGACATGATGGCGTCCCGCCTCAACAAAAAGCTAAAAAAATATTGTGCCAGGTCAAGGGACCCTCAGGCGATAGCTGTGGACGCACTAGTGACACCGTGGGTGTACCAGTCGGTTTATGTGTTCCCTCCTCTTCCTCTCATACCCAAGATACTGAGGATAGTAAGAAAGAGAGGAGTAAGAACTATACTCATCGTTCTGGATTGGCCAAGAAGAACTTGGTACCCAGAACTACAAGAAATGATCTCAGAGGACTCATGGCCTCTGCCTCTCAGACAGGACCTGTTACAGCAGGGGCCCTGTCTGTTCCAAGACTTACCGCGGCTGCGTTTGACGGCATGGCGGTTGAACGCCGGATCCTAACAGAAAATAAGATTTTACTTACCGATAAATCTATTTCTCGTAGTCCGTAGTGGATGCTGGGGACTCCGTCAGGACCATGGGGATTAGCGGCTCCGCAGGAGACAGGGCACAAAAATAAAGCTTTAGGATCAGGTGGTGTGCACTGGCTCCTCCCCCTATGACCCTCCTCCAAGCCTCAGTTAGGATACTGTGCCCGGACGAGCGTACACAATAAGGAAGGATTTTTGAATCCCGGGTAAGACTCATACCAGCCACACCAATCACACCGTACAACTTGTGATCTGAACCCAGTTAACAGTATGACAACGTAGGAGCCTCTGAACAGACGGCTCACAACAATGGCCCTCATTCCGAGTCGTTCGCTCGTTCTTTTTTTTCGCATCGCAGTGAAAATCAGCTTAGAGCGCATGCGCAATGTTCGCACTGCGACTGCGCTAAGTAATTCTGCTATGAAGAAAGGATTTTTACTCACGGCTTTTTGTTCGCACCGGCGAACGTAGTGTGATTGACAGGAAATGGGTATTACTGGGCGGAAACACGGCGTTTTATGGGCGTGTGGCTGAAAACGCTACCGTTTCCGGAAAAAACGCAGGAGTGGCCGGAGAAACGGGGGAGTGTCTGGGCGAACGCTGGGAGTGTTTGTGACGTCAAACCAGGAACGACAAGCACTGAACTGATCGCACAGGCAGAGTAAGTCTGGAGCTACTCTAAAACTGCTAAGTTTTTTTTGTTCGCAATATTGCGTAAACTTCGTTCGCACTTTTAAGATGCTAAGATACACTCCCAGTAGGCGTAGACTAAGCGTGTGTAACTCTGCTAAATTCGCCTTGCGACCGATCAACTCGGAATGAGGGCCAATAACAACCCGATTTCTTTGTAACAATAACTATGTACAAGTATTGCAGACAATCCGCACTTGGGATGGGCGCCCAGCATCCACTACGGACTACGAGAAATAGATTTATCGGTAAGTAAAATCTTATTTTCTCTAACGTCCTAGTGGATGCTGGGGACTCCGTCAGGACCATGGGGATTATACCAAAGCTCCCAAACGGGCGGGAGAGTGCGGATGACTCTGCAGCACCGAATGAGAGAACTCCAGGTCCTCTTTAGCCAGGGTATCAAATTTGTAGAATTTTACAAACGTGTTCTCCCCCGACCACGTAGCTGCTCGGCAGAGTTGTAATGCCGAGACCCCTCGGGCAGCCGCCCAGGATGAGCCCACCTTCCTTGTGGAATGGGCCTTGACAGATTGAGGCTGTGGCAGGCCTGCCACAGAATGTGCAAGTTGAATTGTGCTACAAATCCAACGAGCAATCGTCTGCTTAGAAGCAGGAGCACCCAGCTTGTTGGGTGCATACAGTATAAACAGCGAGTCAGATTTTCTGACTCCAGCCGTCCTTGAAATATATATTTTCAATGCCCTGACAACGTCCAGCAACTTGGAATCCTCCAAATCGCTAGTAGCCGCAGGCACCACAATAGGCTGGTTCAGGTGAAACGCTGACACCACCTTAGGCAGAAAATGAGGACGCGTCCGCAGTTCTGCCCTGTCCGAATGGAAAATCAGATATGGGCTTTTATACGATAAAGCCGCCAATTCTGACACTCTCCTGGCTGAAGCCAGGGCCAGTAGCATGGTTACTTTCCATGTAAGATATTTCAAATCCGCCGATTTGAGTGGCTCAAACCAATGGGATTTGAGAAAATCCAAAACTACATTAAGGTCCCACGGAGCCACTGAGGGCACAACCGGGGGCTGTATATGTAGTACTCCTTTTACAAAAGTCTGGACTTCAGGAACTGAAGCCAATTCTTTCTGGAAGAAAATCGACAGGGCCGAAATTTGAACCTTAATGGACCCCAACTTGAGGCCCATAGACAATCCTGTTTGCAGGAAATGTAGGAATCGACCCAATTGAAATTCCTCCGTGGGGGCCTTCCTGGCCTCACACCACGCAACATATTTTCTCCAAATGCGGTGATAATGTTGTGCAGTCACCTCCTTCCTGGCTTTTACCAGTGTAGAAATGACCTCTTCCGGAATGCCTTTTTCCCTTAGAATTCGGCGTTCAACCGCCATGCCGTCAAACGCAGCCGCGGTAAGTCTTGGAATAGACACGGTCCCTGCTGAAGCAGGTCCCGTCTTAGAGGTAGAGGCCACGGATCTTCCGTGAGCATCTCCTGAAGTTCCGGGTACCAAGTTCTTCTTGGCCAATCCGGAGCCACGAGTATCGTTCTTACTCCCCTTTGCCGTATAATTCTCAGTACTTTTGGTATGAGAGGCAGAGGAGGAAACACATACACTGACTGGAACACCCACGGCGTTACCAGAGCGTCCACAGCTATTGCCTGAGGGTCTCTTGACCTGGCGCAATACCTGTCCAGTTTTTTGTTGAGGCGAGACGCCATCATGTCCACCTTTGGTTTTTCCCAACGGTTCACAATCATGTGGAAGACTTCTGGATGAAGTCCCCACTCTCCCGGGTGTAGATCGTGTCTGCTGAGGAAGTCTGCTTCCCAGTTGTCCACTCCCGGAATGAACACTGCTGACAGTGCTATCACATGATCTTCCGCCCAGCGAAGAATCCTTGCAGCTTCTGCCATTGCTCTCCTGCTTCTTGTGCCGCCCTGTCTGTTTACGTGGGCGACTGCCGTGATGTTGTCCGACTGGATCAACACCGGCTGACCCTGAAGCAGGGGTTTTGCCAGGCTTAGAGCATTGTAAATCGCTCTTAGCTCCAGTATATTTATGTGAAGAGACATCTCCAGGTTTGACCATACTCCCTGGAAGTTTCTTCCCTGTGTGACCGCTCCCCAGCCTCTCAGACTGGCATCCGTGGTCACCAGGACCCAGTCCTGTATGCCGAATCTGCGACCCTCTAACAGATGAGCACTCTGCAACCACCACAGAAGAGACACCCTTGTCCGTGGCGACAAGGTTATCCGCTGATGCATCTGCAGATGCGATCCGGACCATTTGTCCAGCAGATCCCACTGAAAAGTTCGTGCGTGGAATCTGCCGAATGGAATCGCTTCGTAAGAAGCCACCATCTTTCCCAGGACTCTTGTGCATTGATGCACAGACACTTTCCCTGGTTTTAGGAGGTTCCTGACAAGTTCGGATAACTCCTTGGCTTTCTCCTCCGGAAGAAACACCTTTTTCTGAACCGTGTCCAGAATCATTCCCAGGAACAGCAGACGTGTCGTCGGGGTCAATTGAGATTTTGGAAAATTCAGAATCCACCCGTGCTGTTGCAGCACTATTTGGGTTAGTGCTACTACGTCCCCCAGCTGTTCCCTGGACCTTGCCCTTATCAGGAGATCGTCCAAGTAAGGGATAATTAATACGCCTTTTCTTCGTAGAAGAAACATCATTTCGGCCATTACCTTGGTAAAGACCCGAGGTGCCGTGGACAATCCAAACGGCAGCGTCTGAAACTGATAATGACAGTTTTGCACCACGAACCTGAGGTACCCTTGATGTGAAGGGCAAATTGGGACATGCAGGTAAGCATCCTTGATGTCCAGGGACACCATAAAGTCCCCTTCTTCCAGATTCGCTATCACTGCTCTGAGTGACTCCATCTTGAACTTGAATTTTTGTATGTACAGGTTCAAAGATTTCAGATTTAGAATAGGTCTTACCGAGCCGTCCGGCTTCAGTACCACAAATAGTGTGGAATAATACCCCTTTCCCTGTTGTAGGAGGGGTACCTTGACTATCACCTGCTGAGAATACAGCTTGTGAATGGCTTCCAATACCGTCGCCCTGTCTGAGGGAGACGTTGGCAGAGCAGACTTTAGGAACCGGCGAGGGGGAGACTTCTCGAATTCCAACTTGTAACCCTGAGATATTATCTGCAGGATCCAGGGGTCCACCTGTGAGTGAGCCCACTGTGCGCTGAAATTCTTGAGTCGACCCCCCACCGCCCCTGAGTCCGCTTGTAAAGCCCCAACGTCATGCTGAGGGCTTTGCAGAAGCCGGGGGGGGCTTCTGCTCCTGGGAAGAAGCTGCTTGGTGCACTCTCTTACCCTTTCCTTTGCCTCGGGGCAAATATGACTGTCCTTTCGCCCGCTTGTTCCTATAGGAACGAAAGGACTGCGGCTGAAAAGACGGTGTCTTTTTCTGTTGGGAGGGGACCTGAGGTAAAAAGGTGGATTTCCCGGCTGTTGCCGTGGCCACCAAATCCGATAGACCGACCCCAAATAATTCCTCCCCCTTATACGGCAATACTTCCATATGCCGTTTGGAATCCGCATCACCTGACCATTGTCGCGTCCATAAACTTCTTCTGGCAGATATGGACATCGCACTTACTCTCGATGCCAGAGTGCAAATATCCCTCTGTGCATCTCGCATATATAGAAATGCATCCTTTAAATGCTCTATAGTCAGTAAAATACTGTCCCTATCCAGGGTATCAATATTTTCAGTCAGGGAATCCGACAAAACCACCCCAGCACTGCACATCCATGCAGAGGCGATGGCTGGTCGCAGTATAACACCAGTATGAGTGTATATACTTTTCAGGGTAGTTTCCAGCCTCCTATCTGCTGGATCCTTGAGGGCGGCCGTTTCAGGAGACGGTAACGCCACTTGTTTTGATAAGCGTGTGAGCGCCTTATCCACCCTAGGGGGTGTTTCCCAGCGCGCCCTAACCTCTGGCGGGAAAGGATATAATGCCAATAACTTCTTTGAAATTAGCAGTTTTCTATCGGGGTTAACCCACGCTTCATCACACACTTCATTCAATTCGTCTGATTCAGGAAAAACTACAGGTAGTTTTTTCAGACCCCACATAATACCCCTTTTTGTGGTACATGCAGTATCAGAGATATGTAAAGCCTCCTTCATTGCCGTGATCATATAACGTGTGGCCCTACTGGAAAATACGTTTGTTTCTTCACCGTCGACACTAGATTCGGTGTCCGTGTCTGGGTCTGTGTCGACCGACTGAGGTAAAGGGCGTTTTACAGCCCCTGACGGTGTCTGAGACGCCTGTACAGGTACTAACTGGTTTTCCGGCCGTCTCATGTCGTCAACTGATTTTTGTAATGTGCTGACATTATCACGTAATTCCATAAATAAAGCCATCCATTCCGGTGTCGACTCCCTAGGGGGTGACATCACCATTACCGGCAATTGCTCCGCCTCCACACCAACATCGTCTTCATACATGTCGACACACACGTACCGACACACAGCAGACACACAGGGAATGCTCTTATCGAAGACAGGACCCCACTAGCCCTTTGGGGAGACAGAGGGAGAGTTTGCCAGCACACACCCAAGCGCTATAAATATATAGGAACAACCCTATAGAAGTGTTGTCTCCCTTATAGCAGCTTAATATATATCAAAAACGCCAAAAAAAGTGCCCCCCCCCTCTCTTTTTTACCCTGTTTCTGTAGTGCAGTGCAGGGGAGAGTCCTGGGAGCCTTCCTCGCAGCGGAGCTGAGCAGGAAAATGGCGCTGTGTGCTGAGGAGATAGGCCCCGCCCCCTATTTCGGCGGGCTCTTCTCCGGAGTTTGTGAGACCTGGCAGGGGTTAAATACATCCATATAGCCCCAAGGGCTATATGTGATGTATTTTTTAGCCAGAACAAGGTATTCTCATTGCTGCCCAGGGCGCCCCCTGCAGCGCCCTGCACCCTCCGTGACCGCTGGTGTGAAGTGTGTGACAACAATGGCGCACAGCTGCAGTGCTGTGCGCTACCTCATGAAGACTGAAAAGTCTTCTGCCGCCGGTTTCTGGACCTCTTCGCTTTTCGGCATCTGTAAGGGGGTCGGCGGCGCGGCTCCGGGACCGGACTCCATGGCTGGGCCTGTGTTCGATCCCGCTGGAGCTAATGGTGTCCAGTAGCCTAAGAAGCCAATCCATCCTGCACGCAGGTGAGTTCACTTCTTCTCCCCTAAGTCCCTCGTTGCAGTGAGCCTGTTGCCAGCAGGACTCACTGAAAATAAAAAACCTAAAAACTTTTTCTAAGCAGCTCTTTAGGAGAGCCACCTAGATTGCACCCTGCTCGGACGGGCACAAAAACCTAACTGAGGCTTGGAGGAGGGTCATAGGGGGAGGAGCCAGTGCACACCACCTGATCCTAAAGCTTTATTTTTGTGCCCTGTCTCCTGCGGAGCCGCTAATCCCCATGGTCCTGACGGAGTCCCCAGCATCCACTAGGACGTTAGAGAAAAGGGCATTCCAGATGAAGTGATTCCTACGCTGATAAAAGCTAGGAAGGATGTGACAGCAAAGCATTATCACCGCATATGGCGGAAATATGTCGCTTGGTGTGAGGCCAGGAAGGCCCCAACAGAGGAATTCCAGCTGGGTCGATTTCTGCACTTCCTACAGTCAGGGGTGACTATGGGCCTAAAATTGGGGTCCATAAAGGTCCAGATTTCGGCCCTATCTATTTTCTTTCAAAAAGAACTGGCTTCACTGCCTGAAGTTCAGACGTTTGTAAAGGGATTGCTGCATATTCAGCCCCCTTTTGTGCCTCCAGTGGCACCTTGGGATCTTAACGTTGTGTTGGATTTCCTGAAATCACACTGGTTTGAGCCACTTAGGACCGTGGAGCTAAAGTATCTCACGTGGAAGGTGGTCATGCTGTTGGCCTTAGCTTCAGTTAGGCGTGTGTCAGAATTGGCGGCTTTGTCATGTAAAAGCCCGTATCTGATCTTCCATATGGACAGGGCAGAATTGAGGACTCGTCCCCAATTTCTCCCAAAGGTGGTATCAGCGTTTCATTTGAACCAACCTATTGTGGTGCCTGCGGCTACTCGGGACTTGGAGGATTCCAAGTTGCTGGACGTAGTCCGGGCTTTGAAAATGTATGTTTCCAGGACGGCTGGAGTCAGGAAAACTGATTCGCTATTTATCCTGCATGCACCCTTACGGAGTTCCCAGCATCCACTAGGACGTCAGAGAAAATAAGAATTTACTCACCGGTAATTCTATTTCTCGTAGTCCGTAGTGGATGCTGGGCGCCCGTCCCATGTGCGGACTCTCTGCAATACATGTATATAGTTATTGCTTCACTAAAGGGTTCTTGTTATGAGCCATCCGTAAAAGGAGGCTCAGTTGTTGTTCATACTGTTAACTGGGTATGGTTATCACAAGTTGTACAGTGTGATTGGTGTGGCTGGTATGAGTCTTACCCTGGATTCTAAATCCTTTCCTTGTTGTGTCAGCTCTTCTGGGCACAGTTTCCCTAACTGAGGTCTGGAGGAGGAGCATAGAGGGAGGAGTATATGGCCCTCAATTCCAGTATGTTGATGTGTAGACAAGCCTCCTGGCTTGACCATAGTCTCTGAAAATTTCTTCCTTGAGTGACTGCACCCCATCCTCGGAGGCTCGCGTCCGTGGTCACCAGAACCCAGTCTTGAATGCCGAACCTGCGACCCTCTAGAAGGTGAGCACTCTGCAGCCAGCACAGGAGAGACACCCTGGCCCTGGGGGACAGGGTTATTTTCTGATGTATTTGTAGATGGGACCCGGACCACTTGTCCAGAAGGTCCCACTGAAAAGTCCTCGCATGAAACCTGCCGAAGGGGATGGCCTCGTAGGCTGCCACCATTCTTCCCAGAACTCGAGTGCATTGATGAACAGACACTCTTTTTGGTTTTAGCAGGTCTCTGACCATGTTCTGGAGATCCTGGGCTTTTTCCAATGGGAGAAAAACCCTCTTTTGTTCTGTGTCCAGAACCATGCCTAGGAATGATAGCCGAGTCGTTGGAACCAATTGTGACTTTGGCAGATTGAGAATCCAACCGTGCTGTTGCAGCACTCTCAGGGAGAGCGACACGCTCTTCAGCAATTGATCTCTCGATCTCGCCTTTATCAGGAGATCGTCCAAGTATGGGATAATTGTGACTCCCTGCCTGCGCAGGAGCACCATCATCTCCGCCATTACCTTGGTGAAAATCCTCGGGCCGTGAAAAGCCCAAACGGCAACGTCTGAAACTGGTAATGACAGTCCTGTACAGCGAATCTCAGCTACTCCTGATGAGGGGTATATATGGGGACATGAAGGTATGCATCCTTTATGTCTAGTGACACCATAAAATCCCTCCCTTCCAGGCTGGATATTACAGCTCGGAGCGATTCCATCTTGAATTTGAACTTTTTCAAGTACAGGTTTAGGGATTTTAGATTTAAAATGGGTCTGACCGAACCATCCGGCATCGGGACCACAAACAGGGTTGAATAATACCCTTTTCCCTGTTGGACCAGGGGAACCTTGACAACCACTTGCTGTTGACACAGCTTTTGAATTGCAGCTAACACTACTTCCCTCTCCGGGGGTGAAGCTGGCAAGGCCGACTTGAAAAATCGGTGAGGGGGCACCTCTTCGAATTCCAGCTTGTAGCCTTGGGAAACAATTTCCATCGCCCAAGGATCCACGTCTGAAAGAACCCAGATCTGGCTGAAAAGTCGAAGGCGTGCCCCCACTGGTGCGGACTCTCTTAGGGGAGCCCCAGCTTCTTGGACAGGCATGTTAAAGCCTTGTCCACCCTGGGAGCGGATTCCCAACGTACCCTGTCCTGTGCAGGGAAAGGATACGCCATAAGAACCCTTTTGGGTATCTGCAGTTTTTTATCTGGAGTTTCCCAAGCTTTTTCAAATAACTCGTTAAGCTCATGGGATGGGGGAAAGGTTACCTCAGGTTTCTTTTCCTTATACATGCGCACCCTCATGTCAGGGACAGAGGGGTCATCAGTGATATGCAAAATATCTTTTATTGCAATAATCATACACAGAATACTTTTTGACACCCTTGGGTGTAATTTTGCATCATCGTAGTCGACACTGGAGTCAGAATCCGTGTCGGTACCAGTGTCTACTATTTGGGATAGGGGACGTTTTTGAGACCCAGAGGGGCCCTGTGACCCAGTCCAATCCGTGGATTGACTCCCTGCTTTCTCCCTGGACTCTGCTTTGTCCAGTCTCTTATGTAATGAGGCCACACTTGCATTTAACATATGCCACATGTCCATCCAATCATGAGTCGGCGTTGCCGACGGAGACACACCACTCATCTGCTCCACCTCCTCCTTGGACGAGCCTTCCGCTTCAGACATGCCGACACGCACGTACCGACACCCCCACACACACAGGGATATATCTATAAGGGGACAATTCCCCAACAAGGCTCTTTGGAGAGACAGAGAGAGAGTATGCCAGCACACACCCAGCGCCAACTGACACTGGAATAAAACCCAGATAGCGCTTTTTATATATATAATCAATGTGTATACACTCACTGCGCCTTAAAAGTGCCCCCCCCCCTCTTTTCAGCCCTCTGTCACCGAGTTCAGCAGGGGAGAGTCCAGGGAGCCAGCTTCTCTGCAGCGTTCTGTGGAGAAAATGGCGCCGTTAGTGCTGAGGGATCAAGCTCCGCCCCCTCCAGCGGCGGGCTTCGGTCCCGCTTCAATATACAAAAAATGGCGGGGGATCTCTGCATTTACTGCCTCCGCAGCCTAATGTACCCTTATTGCCAGTCCAGAGGTTTATTGCTGCCCAGGGCGCCTTCCCTGCGCCCTGCACCCATCAGTGCCTGTTCCGTGTGTGTAGTGTGTGGGAGCAATGGCGCGCAGCGTTACCGCTGTGCGCTTACCTCAGTGAAGATCTGAAGTCTTCTGTCGTCTGAAGTCTTTTCTTCTTATACTCACCCGGCTTGTACCTTCCGGCTCTGCGAGGAGGAAGGCGGCGCGGCTCTGGGACGAACGGCGGGGTGAGACTTGCGTTCTGACTCCCTCTGGCGCTAATGGTGTCCAGTAGCCTAAGAAGCAGAGCCTATCACTTAAGTAGGTCTGCTTCTCTCTCCTCAGTCCCACGATGCAGGTAGCCTGTTGCCAGCAGTGCTCCCTGAAAATAAAAAACCTAACAAAATTCTTTGTCAGAGAAACTCAGGAGAGCTCCCCTGTAGTACACCCAGTCTCCTCTGGGCACAGGATCTAACTGAGGTCTGGAGGAGGGGCATAGAGGGAGGAGCCAGTGCACACCCATACTAAAAGTTCTTTATAGTGCTCATGTCTCCTGCGGAGCCCGTCTATACCCCATGGTCCTTACGGAGTCCCCAGCATCCTCTAGGACGTAAGAGAAATTGCGACTTTATCTGATGTTCATACTTTCACTCAGGGTGTGTTGCGTATCCAACCTCCCTATGTCCCGCCTGTGGCTCCTTGGGACTTGGTGGTTTTGGAGGCGTTGCAGGAGCCTCCATTTGAACCTCTTGGTTCAGCTGACCTTAAGTGGCTTTCCCTTAAGGTGGTGTTCTTGCTGGCTATTGCCTCTGCTAGAAGAGTGTTGGATCTGGGTGTCTTGTCTTGTAGTTCCCCATATCCGATTTTTCACCGTGACCGGGCGGTTCTTAGGACTCGTCCCGGATATTTACCTAAGGTGGTTTCTTCGTTCCACCTTAATCAGGAGATTGTGGTTCCAGCCTTTGTCTCTCCTGATTTGTCTCCCAAAGAGCGGTCTTTGGATGTATCTATGTGAAGAGAACTGCTTCTAGTCGAAAATCTGATTCTCTCTTTGTTTTGTTTGGATTTCACAAACGTGGCTGGCCTGCTCACAAGCAAACCCTGGCCAGATGGATTAGAATGGTGATTGCACATACTTATGTGCAGGCTGGTCGGTCAGCTCCTGCTCACATTACGGCCCATTCTACTCGGGCTACGTGGTCCTCCGGGAACACGTTCATTAGGTTCTATGCCTTCGATACTGCCGCTTCCCAGGATGCTTCCTTTGGACGCCGGGTTCTTGTGCCCGCTACAGTGCGTCCCCTCCCATAAGGAACTGCTTTAGGACATCCCCATTGTCCAGACTTGTGGAGCCCAGTGTACCCCGCAGCAGAAAACGAGTTTTATGGTAAGAACTTACCTTTGTTAAAACTCTTTCTGCGAGGTACACTGGGCTGCACAAGGCGCCCACCCTGACGCACTTAGCTTCTTTGGGTTCATATGGCATTAGCCGCTGACACTTCTCCTGTCGTGAGAGTGTGGTGTATGTGGCTACTAACCGTTGTTGTCTCTTTTCCTGCTACTGCATTGGGCTGGTTAACTAAGCTGAGCTCCTGTGCTGGGAGGCGGGGTGATATAGGAGGCAGCGCTGTGCATTCTAGGAACAGTCAAAGCTTTGAGCCTGTTGGTGCCTCGGATCAAGATCCTACTCTACACCCCATTGTCCAGACTTGTGGAGCCCAGTGTACCTCGCAGAAAGAGTTTTAACAAAGGTAAGTTCTTACCATAAAACTCGTTATTTCTGATAAAGGTCCCATTCGTCAGTGGAGGTTCCTTTCTCATTTATCCAACTCCTTGACAGTCCGCCCCACATGCCTTTGCACCTGCCGAGTAGGTCCCTGCCTACACATCGTCTACGTATGACATCACGTAGCCACCGCATCTCCCCCCCCCCCCCTGCACGCGGTCTGGACACACCTGCAGTGTGCCGGACCACACCCTGAAAATGCTGCCGCAACGCCGTCAACACGCCCCGCCCTGTCCTCGCATCTCACTGTTGCTCTCATTCCGAGTTGATCGCTCGCTAGCTGCTTTTAGCAGCAGTGCAAACGCTAAGCCGCCACCCTCTGGGAGTGTATCTTAGCTTAGCAGAAGTGCGTACGAAAGGTTAGCAGTTCTGCTATTAAAAAATTTCATGCAGTTTTAGAGTAGCTCGAAACTTACTCCTACCTTGCAATCTCTGCAGACTGTTTAGTTCCTGGTTTGACGTCACAAACGCGCCCTGTGTTCGGCCAGCCACTCCCCCGTTTCTCCACACCTGTGTTTTTTAGCACTCTCCCGGAAAACGGTCAGTTTCCACCCAGAAACACCCCTTTCCTGTCAATCACTCAACGATCACTCAAGCGACTGAAAAGCGTCGCTCGACCTTGTGCAAAACTGCATAGTTTTGTGTGAAAGTACTTAGCGCGTGCGTTCTGCGGCCCATATGCATGCGCAGAAATGCTGATTTTTAGTTTCATCGCTATGCTGCGAAAAACAGCAACGAGCGATCAACTCGGAATGACCCCCTGTGTGCGCACGTGCAGCGCAGCTGCTGCGCACACAGCACAGGGCTTCAGCCTGAATTAGGCCCTTAATACTACTCTGTGGTTTTTGCCATGTACACGGTGGAGCCTGACCAATTTATTTTTGTCAATGGATTGGTCATATGTTTAATGATACTTAGGTATGGAGTATACGCCTTCAATGTTCTGTATATGTCAACTTTATGTATTTCTTATTGTCAACTGATATGTCTATATTGTCATATTGCGAAAATGTAAAAGCTTATATGGTATGCTGTTTTGACTTGTATACTTTGAAAAAATCAAATAAAATGTTTGGAAAAAAAACTAATTAAGAACCCTTACCCTTACTGGTAAAGTCAACCCCGCTCATGTGGTAAGTCCGTAAACACTATTTCTCTTACGTCTTAGAGGATGCTGGGGTCCACATTAGTACCATGGGGTATAGACGGGTCGACCAGGAGCCATTGGCACTTTAAGAGTTTTAGAGTGTGGGTTGGCTCCTCCCTCTATGCCCCTCCTACCAGACTCAGTTTAGAAAATGCGCCCGGAGGAGCCGGTCACAGCTAGGGGAGCTCTCCTGAGCTTTTCTAGTAAAAGTTTTTTTAAGAGTTTGTTTTTTTACAGGAGGCTGTTGGCAACAGCCTGCCTGCAGCGAGGGACTAAGGGAGGGAGCAGTGTCCGCCCTGCGGGGTCTGAGCCACTGACTCTGCTGACTGGACACTGAGCTCCAGAGGGGTCGGATCGGTCTCCGCCACAGGGGAACCGCTCGCCCCAGCAGCATGCCATCAACCCCTTACAGAGCTGAAGAAAGTGGGGAGTTAGTCACCGACCCCCCTAGCAAGCGGGGGGCCAGTGTGAAGATGGCGGCAATGGGGAGGGAGCGTAGTATTAACTGTGCTCCTGGGACGGTACCAGAGGCACATAGTGAGGGGCGCCCTGGGCCAGCGCTTACCCCCCACACTGGTCAGCAAGCCTGTTGGGGTCCGCGGATCTCAGCCAGCAACTTTACTCAGGCCAGTATAATCATCTGAAGAGCGGGAAGACAGGGCCATTAAGGGGGCGGAGCTTCTCCTTAGAGCGGACCCAGCAGTATCCAGCGCCATGTTCCTGCCTGCACAGCGCTGGATGGAAGATCAGGTCCCTCCACAGCAGCTCTACTGACTGTACACGGTACCAGGGGGTTGTAGAAGGGAGGGGAGGCTGCAAAACGACTGTGTCTCCTATTAAGGGACACAGGGGGTAATTCCAAGTTGATCGCAGCAGGAATTTTTTTAGCAGTTGGGCAAAACCATGGCCCTCATTCCGAGTCGTTCGCTCGGTATTTTTCATCGCATCGCAGTGAAATTCCGCTTAGTGCGCATGCGCAATATTCGCACTGCGACTGCGCCAAGTATCTTTGCTATGAAGAAAGTATTTTTACTCACGGCTTTTTCATCGCTCCGGCGATCGTAATGTGATTGACAGGAAATGGGTGTTACTGGGCGGAAACACGGCGTTTTATGGGCGTGTGGCTGAAAACGCTACCGTTTCCGGAAAAAACGCAGGAGTGGCCGGAGAAACGGGGGAGTGGTTGGGCGAACGCTGGGTGTGTTTGTGACGTCAAACCAGGAACGAAAAGCACTGAACTGATCGCACAGGCAGAGTAAGTCTGAAGCTACTCTAAAACAGACTCTGTCTGCCCCACCTGTGTGTGTGTGGAGTGTTTGGTGGTCTCCTTTAGCTATGTCCAGGGACACGTGTCATATGCTGCAGAGGCTTTATCCTCCCAGGATGATCCCATTCCATGTAATCAGGTTAGCACTGGTTTAGCACAGATACCTGCAAGGGAACCAGAGTGGTTTTCCTCTATCAAAACTTGGATTTCTCAGATTTCTGACAGGGGGGGGTCATTCTGAGTTGTTCGCTCGCAAGTGGATTTTAGCAGATTTGCTCATGCTAAGCCGCCGCCTACTGGGAGTGAATCTTAGCATCTTAAAATTGCGAACGATGTATTCGCAATATTGCGATTACACACTTTGTAGCAGTTTCTGAGTAGCTCCAGACTTACTCGGCATCTGCGATCATTTCAGTGCTTGTCGTTCCTGGTTTGACGTCACAAACACACCCAGCGTTCGCCCAGACACTCCCCCGTTTCTCCGGCCACTCCTGCGTTTTTTCCGGAAATGGTAGCGTTTTTTCCCACACGCCCATAAAACGGCCTGTTTCCGCCCAGTAACACCCACTTCCTGTCAATTACATTACGATGAAAAAGCCGTGAGTAAAATTCCTAACTGCATAGCAAATTTACTTGGCGCAGTCGCAGTGCGGACATTGCGCATAAGCATTAAGCGGAAAAACACTGCGATGCGAAGATTTTTACCGAGCGAACAACTCGGAATGACCCCCAGGGTTGCTAGTAATGAATCTGCAACCCAGGTATTACAGAGCTCCATGGCTGTATGGCCCATGTCTGGTACCTCAGGACACCCCGCTATATACCCCCACAAGACGACACGGATACCGATTCTGACACGACAGATGGTGATGGGGATGTGTTAAGGGGGTCCGCATCTCTTGCAAGTGGGGTGCAATTGTTGATAGAGGCTATCAGGGATGTGTTAAATGTTAATGATACCACTCCTGAGCAGGTTGAGGAGGCTTTTTTCACTGAAAATAAAAAAGCCTTGCTAACCTTCCCTGTGTCAAAAGAGTTGTATGCTATATTTGAAAAAGCATGGGTAAACCCTGAAAAGAAGTTTCAGATCCCTAAGAGAGTTCTGGTGGCTTTCCCTGAGGAGGATAGGAAAAAGTGGGAAAACACTCCGATTGTTGACGCAATCAGACTCTCAAAAAAGGTGGTTTTACCTGTTCCGGGATCTACCGCCTTAAAGGAGCCAGCAGATAGGAAGACTGATAACACACTTAAGTCAGTGTATACTGCTTCTGGGGCCATATTACGTCCCACTATTGCTAGTGCATAGATTGCAAAGGCAATAGTGAAGTGGTCGGCTACCTTGTTTGAGGATTGGGATACGATGGCTAGGGATGACATTGCATTATATTTATGCAACATTCATGATTCTGCAGGTTTTATGGTAGAATCCATGAAAGACCTGGGTTCCAAGGCTGCGGGAATTTCTTCCATGTCTGTTTCAGCTCGTCGGGGACTGTGGCTGCGACAGTGGTCGGCTGACGCAGAATCCAGAAGAAGTGTGGAGTCGCTACCCTATACAGGTCAGGCTTTCTATAGGGAAGCTCTAGACGCGTGGATATCCACCGCTACAGCGGGTAAGTCTCCGTTTCTTCCCTCAGCAGCACCTGCTCCAAAGAAATCCTTCTTCTCAGCTGGGCAGCAGTCCTTTCGGCCTAACAAGCCTAGAAAGGCCAGAACATCCAATACCTTCTTTAAGGGAGGTAGGGTTAAGTCCAAGAAACCTGCTGCTGCAGGTTCCCAGGAACAAAAGCCTTCTTCAGGTACCCCAAAGTCCTCCGCATGACGGTGGACTGCACTGCCCGGTGGTGAGGCCTGAGGGAGCGAGACTCAGACATTTCAGTCATGGTAGTAGATATTGTGTCTCAGGGATACAGGCTGGAATTCCAAAGTCTCCATCCTCATCGTTTTTTTCAAGTCTGGCTTACCAACTCTGTTGAAGTACAGCGCAGTACTTCAAGACGCTGTCCAGAAGCTGGTAGAGGCACAAGTCATTGTGCCAGTACCACCTCACATGGTGAAAAAAGGTTACTATTCGAACCTTATTGTGGTACCCAAACCGGATGGTTCGGTCAGGCCCATTCTGACCCTAAAGTTATTGAATCCCTTTCTAAAAGAGTTCAAGTTCAAGATGGAGTCTCTCAGGGCGGTGATATCAGGTCTGGAAGAGGGGGAATTCTGGACGATCTCCTGATAAAGGCATCGTCCAAGTGGAAGCTGCTGCAGTCCATTGTTCTCACAACGCGACTGCTCCAGAGTCACGGGTGGATTCTGAATTTTCCAAAGTCACATTTGGAACTAACCCAGAGATTGTCATTTCTGGGAATGATCCTGGATACGGAAGTGCAGCGGGTGTTTCTTCCGTGGGACAAGGCGTTGGTGATCCAATCCATGGTCCGGGATGTCTTGAAGCCACCCTGGGTGTCGGTTCATCAATGCATTCGCCTATTGGGAAAGATGGTGGCCTCCTACGAGGCTCTCCGGTATGGGAGGTTCCATGCTCTGACCTTCCAACTGGATCTCCTGGACAAGTGGTCGGGATCTCACCTCCACATGCATCAGAGAATTCGTCTGTCGCCAAGGGCGAGGATTTCACTCCTCTGTGGCTCCAATTGCCTCACCTCCTGGAAGGCCGCAGATTCGGGATTCAGGACTGGGTCCTGCTAACAACGGATGCGAGCCTCAGGGGCTGGGGAGCAGTCACTCAAGTAGTGATCTTCCAAGGACGGTGGTCAAGCCTGGAAGCCGGCCTGCCCATCAACATTCTAGAACTAAGAGCCGTCTACAACGGTCTTCTTCAAGCGGCCCCTCTTCTAAGAAACCGGGCCATTCATGTGCAGTCGGACAACGTAACAACAGTGGCTTACATAAACCGACAGGGCGGAACGAAGAACAGAGCGGCAATGTCAGAGGTGACAAGAATACTCCTCTGGACAGAAAAGCACGCGTTGGCGCTGTCAGCCATCTTCATTCCGGGAGTAGACAACTGGGAAGCAGACTTCCTCAGCAGACACGATCTCCATTCAAGAGAGTGGGGACTCCATCCAGAGGTGTTGAAGGAAGTAACAGATCTTTGATGTCTACCTCAAATAGACATGATGGCCTCTCGTCTCAACAAGAAGCTTCGGCGTTATTGTTCCAGGTCGAGGGATCCACAGGCAGTGGAAGTGGACACCCTGGTGTCTCCGTGGGTGTTCCAGTCAGTGTACGTGTTTCCACCACTCCCACTCATCCCAAGAATCCTAAAGCTCATAGGGAGAACAAGGGTTCAAGCGATCCTCATTGCCCCAGACTGGCCAAGAAGGGCTTGGTACGCGGACCTTCTGAATCTACTGCAAGAAGAGCCGAGGCCTCTTCCTCTTCGGGAGGACCTGCTACAGCAGGGGCCGTTCGACTATCAAGACTTACCGCGGCTACATTTGACGGCATGGGCATGGAAGTTGAGCGCCTGATTCTTGCTCGGAAGAGTATTCCGACGAAAGTTAATCCTACCCTCATACAGGCTAGGAAAGGGGTAATGTCTAAACATTACCATCGTATTTGGAAGAAATATGTCTCTTGGTGTGAGTCCAAGAAGTTTCCTACGGTGGAGTTTCAACTGGGATGTTTCCTCCTCTTCCTGCAAGCAGGAGTGGATATGGGTCTGCGGTTGGGATCTGTGAAGGTCCAGATCTCAGCCCTGTCAATTTTCTTTCAAAAACAATAGGCTGCCCTCCCTGAGGTTGACCTTTTTGAAGGGAGTCCTGCATATCCAACCTCCCTTTGTACCACCTACGGCGCCATGGGAACTTAACGTGGTGTTGCAGTTCCTCCAATCGGATTGGTTTTAGCCTCTACAGGAGGTAGAGCTCAAGTTTCTCACTTGTAAGGCTGTCACTTCGTTGGCCTTAGCTTCTGCTAGACGTGTGTCCGAGCTGGGGGCTTTATCATGTAAAAGCCCTTACTTAATCTTCCATGAAGATAGAGCTGAGCTCCGGACTCGTCAGCAGTTTCTTCGAAGGTTGTGTCGGCATTTCATATCAACCAACCTATTGTGGTGCCAGTGGCTACTGACTCCTCAATTACATCAAAGTCCTTGAACGTCGTAAGGGTTCTGAAGATATATGTGAAGAGAACTTCTCGTCACAGGAAGTCGGACTCTCGGTTTGTCCTATATGATCCCAAGAAAATTGGGTGTCCTGCTTCTAAGCAGTTAAACTCTCGCTGGATCAGGTTCACTATCCAGCATGCTAATTCTACGGCAGGACTGCAGTGTCCAAAATCTGTTAAGGCCCACTCTACTCGTAAGGTGGGGACTTCCTGGGTGTCTCGGCAGTGCAAGTTCGATACTTTGGCCTCTGATGATCTGAAGTTCATTCAATCAGTTCTGCAGGAGCCTCCGCGCTCTCCCTCCCGTTTTGGGAGCTTTGGTACATCCCCATGGTACTAATGTGGACCCCAGCATCCTCTAGGATGTAAGAGAAAATAAGAATTTACTCACCGGTAATTCTATTTCTCGTAGTCCGTAGTGGATGCTGGGAACTCCGTAAGGACTATGGGGAATAGACGGGCTCCGCAGGAGACTGGGCACTCTAAAGAAAAGATTAGGTACTATCTGGTGTGCACTGGCTCCTCCCTCTATGTCCGTCCTCCAGACCTCAGTTAGGGAAACTGTGCCCGGAAGAGCTGACATTACAAGGAAAGGAAATTTGGAATCCAGGGTAAGACTCATACCAGCCACACCAATCACACTGTACAACTTGTGATAACCTTACCCAGTTAACAGTATGAACAACAACTGAGCCTCACTCAACGGATGGCTCATAACAATAACCCTTAGTTAAGCAATAACTATATACACTTATTGCAGAAAATCCGCACTTGGGACGGGCGCCCAGCATCCACTACGGACTACGAGAAATAGAATTACCGGTGAGTAAATTCTTATTTTCTCTGACGTCCTAGTGGATGCTGGGAACTCCGTAAGGACCATGGGGATTATACCAAAGCTCCCAAACGGGCGGGAGAGTGCGGATGACTCTGCAGCACCGAATGAGCAAACACAAGGTCCTCCTCAGCCAGGGTATCAAACTTGTAGAACTTTGCAAATGTGTTTGAACCCGACCAAGTAGCTGCTCGGCAAAGTTGTAAAGCCGAGACCCCTCGGGCAGCCGCCCAAGAAGAGCCCACCTTCCTTGTGGAATGGGCCTTCACCGATTTTGGATGCGGCAATCCAGCCGCAGAATGAGCCTGCTGAATCGTGCTACAGATCCAGCGAGCAATAGTTTGCTTTGAAGCAGGAGCACCCAGCTTGTTGGGTGCATGCAAGATAAACAGCGAGTCAGTCTTCCTGACTCCAGCCGTTCTGGAAACATATATTTTCAAAGCCCTGACTACGTCCAGCAACTTGGAGTCCTCCAAGTCCCGAGTAGACGCAGGCACCACAATAGGTTGGTTCAAATGAAACGATGACACCACCTTTGGGAGAAATTGGGGACGAGTCCTCAATTCTGCCCTGTCCATATGGAAGATCAGATATGGGCTTTTACATGACAAAGCCGCCAATTCCGACACACGCCTAGCCGATGCTAAGGCCAACAGCATGACCACTTTCCACGTGAGATACTTTAGTTCCACGGTCTTAAGTGGCTCAAACCAGTGGGATTTCAGGAAATCCAACACCACGTTAAGATCCCAGGGCGCCACTGGCGGCACAAAAGGGGGCTGAATATGCAGCACTCCCTTAACAAATGTTTGAACCTCAGGCAGTGAAGCCAGTTCTTTTTGAAAGAAAATGGATAGGGCCGAAATCTGGACCTTTATGGACCCCAATTTTAGGCCCATAGTCACCCCTGACTGTAGGAAGTGCAGGAAACGACCCAGTTGGAATTCCTCTGTAGGGGCCTTCCTGGCCTCACACCAAGCAACATACTTCCGCCATATACGGTGATAATGTTTTGCTGTCACGTCTTTCCTAGCCTTTATCAGCGTAGGAATAACTTCATCCGGAATGCCTTTTTCCGCTAGGATCCGGCGTTCAACCGCCATGCCGTCAAACGCAGCCGCGGTAAGTCTTGGAACAGACAGGGCCCTTGTTGCAGCAGGTCCTGTCTGAGAGGCAGAGGCCATGGGTATTCTGTGCGCATTTCTTGTAGTTCCGGGTACCAAGTCCTTCTTGGCCAGTCCGGAACAATGAGTATTGTTCTTATTCCTCTCTTTCTTACTATTCTCTGTACTTTTGGTATGAGAGGAAGAGAAGGAAACACATATACCGACTGGTACACCCACGGTGTCACTAGGGCGTCCACAGCTACCGCCTAAGGGTCCCTTGACCTGGCGCAATATCTTTTTAGCTTTTTGTTGAGGCGGGACGCCATCATGTCCACCTGTGGCAGTTCCCATCGGTTTGCAATCAGTTGGAAGACTTCTTGATGAAGTCCCCACTCTCCCGGGTGGAGGTCGTGTCTGCTGAGGAAGTCTGCTTCCCAGTTGTCCACTCCCGGAATGAACACTGCTGACAGTGCTTGCACGTGATTCTCCGCCCATCGAAGAATCTTTGTGGCTTCCGCCATTGCCATCCTGCTTCTTGTGCCGCCCTGGCGGTTTACATGGGCGACCGCCGTGATGTTGTCTGACTGAATCAGCACTGGTTGGTTTTTCGAAGCAGGGGCTCTGCTTGACTCAGGGCGTTGTAAATGGCCCTTAGTTCCAGTATATTTATGTGGAGAGAAGTCTCCAGACTTGACCACAGCCCTTGGAAGTTTTTTCCCTGAGTGACTGCCCCCCATCCTCGTGGTCACCAGGACCCAGTCCTGTATGCCGAACCTGCGGCCCTCGAGAAGGTGAGCACTCTGCAGCCACCACAGAAGAGACACCCTGGCCCTTGGGGACAGGGTGATCAGCCGATGCATCAGAAGATGCGATCCGGACCACTTGTCCAACAGATCCCACTGAAAGATCCTTGCATGGAACCTGCCGAAGGGAATGGCTTCGTATGAAGCCACCATCTTTCCCAGGACTCGTGTGCAGTGATGCACCGATACCTGTTTTGGTTTCAGGAGGTCCCTGACCAGAGATGCTAATTCCTGGGCCTTCTCCACCGGGAGAAACACCTTCTTCTGTTCTGTGTCCATAATCATGCCCAGGAAAAGCAGACGCGTCGTAGGAATCAGCTGCGACTTTGGAACATTCAGAATCCAGCCGTGCTGTTGCAACACTTCCTGATCAACAACTGCTCCCTGGACCTCGCCTTTATGAGGAGATCGTCCAAGTACGGGATAATTATAACTCCCTTCTGCCGAAGGAGTATCATCATTTCGGCCATTACCTTGGTAAATATTCTCGGTGCCGTGGACAGGCCAAACGGCAACGTCTGGAATTGGTAATGACAGTCCTGTACCACAAATCTGAGGTACTCCTGGTGAGGTGGGTAAATGGGAACATGCAAGTAAGCATCTTTGATGTCCAGCGACACCATAAAATCCCCCTCTTCCAGGCTTGCAATAACCGCTCTGAGCGATTCCATTTTGAACTTGAATTTCTTTATATAAGTGTTCAAGGATTTTAAATTCAGAATGGGTCTCACCGAACCGTCCGGTTTCGGTACCACAAACATTGTGGAATAGTAACCCCTTCCCTGTTGAAGGAGGGGGACCCTGACAATCACTTGCTGGAGGTACAGCTTGTGAATTGCCGCCAGTACTACCTCCCTTTCCATGAGGGAAGCTGGCAAGGCTGATTTGAGGTAACGGCGGGGGGGAGTCGCTTCGAATTCCAGCTTGTATCCCTGAGATACAATCTGTATAGCCCAGAGATCCACCTGTGAGCGAACCCACTGGCTGCTGAAGTTTCAGAGACGCGCCCCCCACCGCACCTGGCTCCGCCTGTGGAGCCCCAACGTCATGCGGTGGACTTAGTGGAAGCAGGGGAGGACTTTTGTTCCTGGGAACTGGCTGCATGGTGCAGCTTCTTACCTCTACCCCTGCCTCTGGCAAGAAAGGATGCGCCCCTGACCCTCTTGCCTTTTTGGGAACGAAAGGACTACATTTGATAATACGGTGCTTTCTTAGGCTGTGAGGAAACCTGAGGCAAGAAAGTCTACTTTCCAGCTGTCGCTGTAGACACGAGGTCCGACAGACCGTCCCCAAACAATTCCTCACCCTTATAAGGCAAAACCTCCATGTGTTTTTTAGAATCAGCATCTCCTGTCCATTGCCGAGTCCATAAGACCCTCCTGGCAGAAATGTACATAGCATTAATTCTAGAGCCCAGCAGGCAAATGTCCCTCTGAGCATCCCGCATATATAAGACGACGTCTTTGATATGGCCCAGGGTTAGCAAAACAGTATCTCTGTCGAGGGAATCTATGTCGTCTAACAGAGTATCTGTCCACGCTGCTACAGCACTACACATCCAGGCTGAAGCAATAGCAGGTCTCAGTAGAGTACCAGAGTGTGTATACACTGACTTCAGGATAGCTTCCTGCTTTCTATCCGCAGGCTCCTTTAGGGCGGCCGTATCCTGAGACGGCAGGGCCACCTTTTTAGATAAGCGTGTCAGCGCCTTGTCCACCCTAGGGAATGTTTCCCAACGTAACCTGTCCGTTGGCGGGAAAGGGTACGCCATCAGTAACCTCTCAGAAATCACTAGTTTCTTATCAGGGGAACTCCACGCTTCTTCACATAATTCATTTAATTCATCAGATGGGGGAAAAGTCACTGGCTGCTTTTTCTCCCCAAACATATAAACCCTCTTGGTATTAACCGGGTTACTCTCAGAAATGTGTAATACATCTGTCCCAAGGCTGCAGCGTCATCAAACCTTTTATGTAAGGAGTTTACATTGTCATTTAAGACCTTCCACATATCCATCCAATCAGGTGCCGGCCCCGACGGGGGCGATACCACACTTATCTGCCCTTGCTCCGCCTCCACGTAACCTTCCTCATCAAACATGTCGACACAGCCGTACCGACACACCGCACACACACAGGGAATGCTCAGACTGAGGACAGGACCCCACAAAGTCCTTTGGGGAGACAGAGAGAGAGAGTATGCCAGCACACACCACAGCGCTATATAACACAGGGATTTTCACTGCTAATAAGTGATTTACCCAATAGCTGCTTTTTTTTTGTATTGTTTTGCGCCTAAATTTATGTGCCCCCCCTCTCTTTTTAACCCGTCTTGTACCTGGATACTGCAGGGGAGAGCCTGGGGAGCTGCTTCCAGCGGAGCTGTGAAGGGAAAATGGCGCTGGTGTGCTGAGGAAGAAGGCCCCGCCCCCTCAGTGGCGGGCTTCTGTCCCGCTTTCCATGTAAAAAAAAAATGGCGGGGTTTTTTACATATATACAGTGCTAGACTGTATATATGTATGTTTTTATGCCAAAGGTACTTCAATTGCAGCCCAGGGCGCCCCCCCCAGCGCCCTGCACCCTACAGTGACCAGAGTGTGTAAGTGTGCTGGGAGCAATGGCGCACAGCTGCGGTGCTGTGCGCTACCTTAATGAAGACAGGAGTCTTCAGCCGCCGATTTCGTCGTCTTCAAGCTTCTGTTCTTCTGGCTCTGCAAGGGGGACGGCGGCGCGGCTCCGGGAAAGGACGATCGAGGACAGGTGCCTGTGTTCGAACCCTCTGGAGCTAATGGTGTCCAGTAGCCTAAGAAGCACAAACTAGCTGCAAGCAGGTAGGTTTGGTTCTCTCCCCTTAGTCCCACGTAGCAGTGAGTCTGTTGCCAGCAGAAGCTCACTGAAAATAAAAAACCTAATAAATACTTTCTTTACTAGTAAGCTCAGGAGAGCCCACTAGGAGCACCCAGCTCTGGCCGGGCACAGATTCTAACTGAGGTCTGGAGGAGGGGCATAGAGGGAGGAGCCAGTGCACACCAGATAGTACCTAATCTTTTCTTTAGAGTGCCCAGTCTCCTGCGGAGCTCGTCTATTCCCCATGGTCCTTACGGAGTTCCCAGCATCCACTAGGACGTCAGAGAAAATAGGATTTTGGTACCTACCGGTAGATCCTTTTCTCGTAGTCCATAGAGGATGCTGGGCGCCCGCCCAGTGCTTCGTTTTTCTGCAATTTTTATTTAGTTCAGTAAAACTTCGTTTTAGTTGGGTACTGCATTGTTACTTGGTAAGTAAAGTTTCAGCTGTTGCTGAGTAGTTCAAGCTAGTTGGCTTGACGTGCCTTGTATGTGTGAGCTGGTATGAATCTCACCACTATCTGTGTTAAGGCCTTCTCTAGAAGTATGACGTCTGCTCGGGCACAGTTTCTAGACTGAGTCTGGTAGGAGGGGCATAGAGGGAGGAGCCAGCCCACACTCTAAAACTCTTAAAGTGCCAATGGCTCCTGGTGGACCCGTCTATACCCCATGGTACTAATGTGGACCCCAGCATCATCTACGGACTACGAGAAAAGGATTTACCGTTAGGAACCAAAATCCTATTTACTGGGACTTTCAGTTCCTCATTATTTAGTAATGAATTCATTTATTCAGACCTGATCGCAGCAGCAACATTTTTCTCTAATGGGCAAAACCATGTGCAGTGCAGGTGGGACAGACGTAACATGTGCAGAGAGAGTTAGATTTGGGTGGGTTATATATTTTTTTCATGTTAAAAGGAGCAATCCTAAATGACAAAAGGCTAATGCTGCTCCTCACCTCTATGGGGGAATTCAAGTGTTTTGCACAGCGGCGGCGACTAGATGCCAACCGACAGAGCAATTCAAGTGTTTCTCCATTTGGGCGCACTTGTAACAATGGCCCTCATTCCGAGTTGATCGCTCGCTAGCTATTTTTTCAAGAGCAGCGATCAGATAGTCGCCGCCTATAGGGGAGTGTATTTTCGCTTTGCAAGTGTGCGAACGCTTGTGCAGCCGAGCGGGACGAAAAAGTTTTTTGCAGTTTCTGAGTAGCTCTGGACTTACTCAGCCCTTGTGATTACTTCAGTCTTTCTGCTGCGGGGTACACTGGGCTCCACAAGGATTAACATCGGGGTGTAGAGTAGGATCTTGATCCGAGACACCAACAGGCTCAAAGCTTTGACTGTTCCCAAGATGCACAGCGCCGCCTCCTCTATAACCCAGCCCTCTATAACCCTCTATAACCTGTGCACAGGAGCTCAGTTTGTAAGTTGGTTCCATGCAGTAAGCAGGCAATCAACAGGGGGGCTGCCTTTGCAGCCCATATTATAGCTTTTAGAAGAGAAGAAAACTTCAAGGGCTGCAGCGTATAAGGTCTGACAGACATACTTAGCAGCAGCTCCATCACCCCCAGCGGCGCTGTATACTCCCGTGCCCTGGTTTCCGGGTCACTACAGCGGAGGCTCCAGTGTGCTTCTGGTTAGTTACACACACATACCTCCCAACATGACCCTCTCCAGGAGGGACAGAATGCTCTGCTCCTGGACTTTTCTCTTAATTTATGATTGCCAGTACCTGTGCTGAAATACCTTTCTTATCCATTAACCTGTTCAACACAGGTGCCGGCAAGCATAGATTAAGAGAAAAGTCCAGAAACAGAGCATTGTGTCCCTCCTGGAGAGGGTAATGGCCCTCATTCCTAGTTGTTCGCTCGTTAGTGGTTTTCGCAACGGAGCGATTTGTCACAAACTGCGCATGCGCAATGTTCGCAGTGCGTCTGCGCCAAGTAAATTTGCCAAAAAGTTAGGTATTTTACTCACGGCTTAAGGAAGAAATTTCTTCGTTCTGGTGATCTGAGTGTGATTGACAGGAAGTGGGTGTTTCTGGGCGGAAACTGGCCGTTTTATGGGAGTGTGCGGAAAAACGCTGCCGTTTCTGGAAAAAACGCAGGAGTGTCTGGAGAAACGGGGGAGTGTCTGGGCGAACGCTGGGTGTGTTTGTGACGTCAAACCAGGAATGAAACTGACTGAACTGATCGCAGTGGCAGAGTAAGTCCCGAGCTACTCAGAAACTGCAAAGAAATTTCTATTCGCAATTATGCGAATCTTTCGTTCGCAATTCTGCAAAGCTAAGATTCACTCCCAGTAGGCGGCGGCTTAGCGTGTGCAAAGCTGCTAAAAGCAGCTAGCGAGCGAACAACTCGGAATGAGGGCCAATGTTGGGAGGTATGCACACACCCACCGCTGCCCTCCGGGATCGCGTGGCCGCAGGTACATGGGAAGGTAAGGGGTCTCTTTGGCAGCTGTTTTTCAAGATCCGGCGCGGCCGTGGGAGGCGGGTTGCGCGCGCGCTGGTGTGGACACTGTTACTGGGCAGCCGCTCCACTAGCCACCAGGGACACTGGGCACAGGTATGGGAGCTTTTCTTCTATAAAGCCCCGTTTTTTTATAGCCCGCAGCACCCGGTGGGGATGCCAGCAGGGGGAGTAGGCCCAACCTGTAGCCCCTACCCCAGCCCCAGGGCGCCATTTCTGTGAATGTTCCCGCCCTGGAGCTGCATATCTCTCCTTCACTCCCTGTCAGCAGCCATCACATCGGAGCTGAGCTGTTCCTGGGACTGCTGGGGCAAATCCTCCTCTGTACAGCCGTCTGATCGCTAGCGCTGTGCATTTTACAGGACACTCAAGTATTCTACCTGTCACTGGGACAGTGTTAGTTAAGAAAGAGTGCATACATTCAGGGTTGTGTAGGTACAAACACCCTGTGCTATACATCCAGTTTCTGCTGTGCTTTGTTATATCTATTGTTGACACATATAGCTATATATAGGTACAGGGGGTTCCTTACCCCCCAGTGAGTCTGTAGCACCGGGGGCAACAAATGACCCACCTTGGGCTACCTTTTCCACGCTGTTAAACACGCTTGTGGGACCACCTGTGCCAATGCAGCAGTTCATGGTCCCTGCTATTAATCCGCCATGGGCAGATCAAATCTCCACTCAGTTACAGCAATTGAACCGGTCACTGACTAAATATAAGGGTAAATTTACTAAGATGGGAGTTCTATTTAAGATGGGATGTTGCCCATAGCAACCAATCAGATTCCAGGTATCATCTTCTAGAGCAGGCCTGGCCAACCTGTGGCTCTCCAGCTGTTGTGAAACTACACATCCCAGCATGCCTTGCCACTGTTTTAGCATTCCCTAATAGCAAAGACTGTGGCAAAGCATGCTGGGACTTGTAGTTTCACAACAGCTGGAGAGCCACAGGTTGGCCAGGCCTGTTCTAGAGGGTACTAGATAAATGAGAAGTAGAATCTGATTGGTTGCTATGGGCAACATCCCATCTTAAATAGAACTCCCATCTTAGTAAATTTCCCCCTAAGTGTCACTCTCGCCTGCCTAAGACTAAGACGTCTTCTAAATGGGCTATTACCTCCTCAGAATTCACTGCTATCCAAGACACGTCCTCTGAGGAGGATGGTGCTTATACTGATCCCACAGACACTGACTCAGATGCTTCTGATGGGGAAGGGAAGTCATTGGTCGATGTCCCTGACTTCATTGAGGCAATTAGGCTCATTCTTCAGCTCTCTGATGAGCCTGAGGCTGTCTCTAAAAAGCCGAACAGATTTAAACGTAAGAAGGTGGTTAAACAAGTTTTACCTCATTCTCAACATCTGGCTGATATACGTCAGGAGTCCTGGGAAAACCCGGGGACGAAATTCACACCGAATAAGAGACTGTTGGCTCGCTATCCTCTCTCTGCGGAGCTATGTAAAAATTGGGAAACTCCTCCACCTGTAGATTCTCATGTGGCGCGCATGTTAGTTTTCTCTGCTTTGCCAGTAACTACTGTCACCTCTCTGAAGGAACTGACGGATAGACATGTGGAGGGTTGTTTGAAAGCAATTTAAACCCTAACGGGGGCGGTTCATAGGCCAACCATTGCAACAACTTGAGCTGCTGAAGCTGTTGAGGCGTGGGCTCAGGAGCTAGAGGCGGAGTTGCCTTCTAATGCATCTGAGCATGCCCCACTGTCAGGTTCGGTTTTGCTTGTGTCCCCGGAGGGGGCGCTAGTGGGTCAGTGGAGGTAGGATGGAAGAAGTGAGGAGGCTGGATTGGGTTTCTGCGCATCAGCGCAATGGTGTTTTATTAACATAAAAGTTCACACAATAAGGCAGCAGAATAACGTGCAGGAATAAACAATAAAAAGTATGCAATGGAAATGGTGCAGCTTGGAAGCTGAAAGTCTATGGAGGAAATGGTAATGATGGATAAGTTCACTGGTGTGAGAACCAGAATGGTTTAAAACGTGGAGCCAGCAGAGATGGTAATAAATGTGTAGCAAACCTGGTAGCAGATGCAGGAGACTCAGGTGGAAGTTCACAGAGCAGTTCGTTAAGCACAGGCAGCTAGCAAGCTGCTTCACAGGTGAGGTGATGGAATGCACCTGGAGAGAGTCTCTACTGCAGAGGCTGAAGCACACTGCGGTTGTAGTTAGGTGTGGAGCCAAATACAGATGCAGGGGTTGCTGATGCTTGTAGTTCCACGGAGATGTAGGAAGGTAACCAGGAACACGGAGGAACAGGTAGGTAACCAGGAACACGGAGGATCCAGGAAGGTAACCAGGAACACGGAGAATCCAGGCACATGGGTCGCAGGAGTGACACAAAGTTCAGGACAACCACAGGCTCACCCTGCAGCTCCTGATATACCCCCTGGTGTGCTGACATTGGTTGGAGTGGGAAAAGGAGGTGCGGCCAAGCTCCGGATTGGCCGCCGTACTCTGACCGATGGAGACTGTCATGGCGGCGCCCATGCCGCGGCCCGGCGGGAACGCGGCGTGCTCACACGACCGCTGTTACAGGAGCGTTCCTAGGCCCAGGATGACGTCTGGCGGCAGAGGAGCGGACGACAGCAGAACGTAGGGACCCCGGACGGAGTCCGCACCGACGGACAGATGTGGCTGTGGTGAGTCGATTCCTGACACTCCACAATATCTCTCATATATTACAACCGCTTCTCTGTACCATAAGGAGGCGGCCTCCGATGACGGGGAGCTGGCGGCCAAGGCTGCTACTACATCCGTCTTGGCCAGATGTATCCTTTGGTTGAGATCCTGGTCGGTGGATATGGATTCCAAGAAAACCCTGGAGGTACTTCCTTTCAAGGGAGACATTCTCTTTGGAGAAGACCTCAATAAGATTGTGGCTGATCTGGCTACTGCTAAAACAGCTTGCCTACCTAGTACGGCTCCTTCCGCACAGAAGGCTAAAAGTTCTTTCCCTCGGCCATTTCGTTCTCCAGGTAAAGCAAAAGGTCAGGTGTACCCAAAGCAAACTCGTGCTTCCAGACCTGCAAAGCCCAGACCGAAGCGAGCCTGGGCTGCCCTTCAGCCTGCTTCCAAAACTGACAAGCCTGCCGTATGCGGGCCTCCCTCTGGGGGATCCCAGGGTGGAGGGCCGACTTCTAGGTTTTGCCCAGGAATGGTTGAAGACCACTTCAGATACCTGGGTAAGGGAAGTCGTCACTCAAGGTTACGCCATATCCTTCAAGAATCGCCCCCCTCATCGATTTTGCCTGACAGATGTTCCTCTGACCCGGCAAAGGCAAACACTCTGCATTCGGTGGTACATTCCCTCCTGTCCTCAGGAGTGGTAGCACTGATAATGTCAAACCGTAAAGCTATACCTCTAGATACACTTTTACCGTGGAGCTGCTATGGCCGCTAGACAGAATACATGCGCTACGCACTTTGTACGCTATTTGCGTACAGAGTCCCGTACGTGGTACGTACTTGGCGTACACACGCCGCGCTGAGTGTACAGAGTACGCACAGCGCGTGCACACACAATTGATAACCTCTAAACCTTATTAGTAGTACAATGTGATATGATTATTCTTACACTCTAAACCATGTGCCGTAAAGCACTGTAATGATGTTTTACCTTAAACCTTAAGTAGCGCTGACGGTATAAAGTACCCGCAGTGCGTACACCTTATCAATACTTATAAACCTTATACAGTTGAATACGCTTTAAACCCTTGCAGGAAAGTGAGGACACAACACCGATTTGTAGTTGAACCACAGGGTTCTAAGGCCACAGTGGATTATTTCAAAAGGTGAAACAGTACAAATCATACACTACAGGCTAACAAGATACATCTAAAACAGAATAATGGCTACAGAAAATGTACAAACGGGAGAAGGTTCGCAAGCGCAACCTGGACCAGTCCTCCGCTTATCAGGTAGAAAGCGTTCAGAGTCTTCTGACCAGCCAGGCAACAACGGGCTTTTTATACACAACTTACATACACAATACAATGGTTACTGTAATCTCATTGTCCATTGGACATCAGAGGTGCATCTTTACATTACAGGAGAGGTCATAGGTTGATTTGAAAAGGTGGGCGATGTCTTTCTCAACTGCTCTTAGGGGTGGTATCCTCTGGATTCCCGCCGCATACATAATATACAGTAAATACAGTCTATATCTATATTCTACTTCTGCACATAACTATACACTGGAACATGCGATCTTTCTCTAACCAATACCGGAATGTTACCCTTAAAATACCCTACAGCTGGATACTAGACATCACCTTCCAACCTTAGTCTGACCCTTCCTATCATGCAAAGGCGAATCCCTTAGTCCTGGAACTGTTTAAACTGTTGTATATCTAAAATGTACACTATTTGGGTTAAATATGTAATGTTCTAATAACCCTCTATGCGCTCACAAACTCCGCCGTCAATACCCACACCACATGCAGGAACGCGGGAGCGATCATACGCAAATTGCGGATATGTGCACGCACGGCGGAATAAGTGCTCGCGCAGCGGGCATGTTTAAGGGGTTAGTACATGGTGTATGCATTACAATATTTTTCGACTTTGACATACAGGTGCCTCTGGCTCAGAGAGGCAAGGGGTACTATTCACCGCTGTTCCTAGTCCCGAAACAGAACGGGTCCTTGCGGCCCATTCTCAATCTGAAGTCCTTGAACAAGTGTGCAGGTCTCCAAGTTTCGTATGGAAACTCTGCGCTCTATTGTTCTGGCCTTGGAGCCTGGGGACTATTTGGTCTCCCTGGACATACAGGATGCCTACCTGCATATTCCTATTGCAGTGTCTCTTCAGCAGTACCTCAGGTTTGCGGTGGGCAACCTTCATTACTAATTTCGGGCGTTACCCTTTGGTTTGACAATGGCTCCCCGAGTTTTCACCAAAGTAATGGCAGTCAAGGGGTCAGGATCCTACCGTACCTAGAGGATTTGCTGATCCTGGCAAATTCCCCAGAAGTTTTCCTGTGTCATCTAGATCTGACTGTCCAGGTCATGACAGCCCAAAGGTGGCTTGTTAACTTGAAGAAATCGTCAGTGGTTCATGCTCGGAGCATGGTACACCTGGGAGCATTATTGGACACTCACAACCAGCGGTTGTACTTGTCTCAGGAGAAAGTCCTGAAACTTCAGGACAAGATTCGATGCTTCCTATCTCGTCCGCAAGTGTCGATACATTCAGCAATGTAAGTGCTAGGTCTCATGGTGTTGGCTTTCTACATGGTGGAGTATGCTCAATTCTGTTCTCGCCCTCTGCAGAAGTTAATTCTGTCCAAGTGGGACGGCCTGCCTCACTGGATCAGATCTCACATGATCTCATTGTCTCCGTAGGTCCGCCTGTCATTGAGCTGGTGGCTGCAGGTCCATCGATTGAGCAGGGGCCGTCCCTTCTGGATATCCATCTGGGTCCTGCTGACAACGGATGCCAGTCTGAGAGGTTGGGGCGCGGTGTTGGAACAACACTCTCTCCAGGGTCGGTGGACCGAGGAGGAGTCTCTACTCCCGATAAACATTCTGGAATTGCGGGCAGTGTTCAATGCGTTGACAATGGCCCAGCATCTGATACAGAACAGGCCTGTTCAAGTACAATCGGACAACACCACCACGGTGGCATACATCAATCATCAAGGCGGCACTCGAAGCCGTATGGCAATGAGGGAAGTATCACGGATTCTTCAGTGGGCAGAACGCCATCTGCCGGCCATAACAGCTGTGTTCATTCCGGGCATTCTGAACTGGGAGGCGGACTATCTCAGTCGTTAGGACGTACACGCCGGAGAGTGGAGCCTCCATCCAGAGGTGTTTCAACTTCTCGTGGACACGTGGGGCCTTCCATATGTGGATCTGATGGCGTCTCGACACAATCACAAGGTTCCGGTCTTCAGAGCGAGGACAAGGGATCCTCTAGCAGTGTTCGTGGACGCTCTGGCCTTTCCATGGAACTTTCGGCTGCCGTATGTGTTCCCTTCGGTGTCACTCCTGCCCAGAGTAATAAAGTTCAAGCAAGGAGGCATAAACCTACTTCTGATCGCTCCAGCGTGGCCCAGGCGGCACTGGTTCTCCAATCTACAGGGCCTCTCGTTGGATCGTCCCCTTCTACTTCCACAACGACCAGACCTCCTCGTTCAGGGCCCTTGTGTTTACCAGGACTTAGCCCATCTTGCTTTGAAGCTTCCGTCCTGAGGGCCAAGAGTTTTTCTGAGGTGGTCGTTCAAACTGTGCTGAAGGCACGTAAGCCGGCTTCTGCTCGGATCTACCATAGGGTCTGGAATGCTTACTTTACTTGGTGTGCGTCTCACAATCATGACGTTTTCAAGTTTAGTACGGCCAAACTTTTGGCCTTCCTACAACAGGGCCTGGACCTAGGCCTGTGTCTGGCCTCCCTCAAGGTTCACATCTCTGCCTTGTCGGTCTGGTTTCAGAAAAAGATTGCTGCCCTACCTGATGTCCATATATTCACTCAGGGCATGTTGCGAATTCAGCCTCCTTATGTGCCACCTGTGGCCCCTTGGGATCGGTCGGTGGTTTTGTAGGCCTTGCAAGAGTCTCCGTTTGAACCTCTTGCATCTGCTGACCTTAATTGGCTTTCCCTTAAGGTGCTGTTCTTGCTGGCTATTGCTTCAGCTAGAAGGGTCTCGGACTTGGGTGCCTTATCCTGTAAGTCTCCCCATTTGATTTTTCACCATGACCGGGCGGTTCTTAGAACGCGGACAGGTTATTTACCCAAGGTGGTGTCTTCCTTCCACCTTAACCAGGAGATTGTGGTTCCAGCTTTTAATTCTCCTGAGTTGTTTACCAAAGAGCGGTCTTTGGATGTAGTACGGGCTCTCCGTATCCATGTGAAGAGAACATCCTCTATTAGGAAATCTGATTCTCTTTTCGTATTGTTTGGTTTTCACAAACATGGCTGGCCTGCTTCCAAGCAGACACTGGCCAGATGAATTAGAATGGTTATTGCACATGCTTATGTACAGGCTGGTCGTCCGGTTCCTGCTACCATCAAAGCCCATTCTACTCGGTCGGTTGGAACTTCTTGGGCGGCCCACCGTGGTGCGACCCTTGAGCAGTTGTGCAAGGCAACTACGTGGTCCTCAGGGAACACGTTCATTAGGTTCTATGCCTTTGATACTTCCGCCTCCCAGGATGCTTCCTTTGGACGCCAGGTTCTTGTGTCCGCTACAGTGTGTCCTCTCCCATAAGGAACTGCTATAGGACATCCCTGATGTCAATCCTTGTGGAGCCCAGTGTACCCCGCAGCAGAAAACAAGATTTATGGTAAGAACTTACCATTGTTAAATCTCTTTCTGCGAGGTACACTGGGCTCCACAAGGCACCCACCCTGATGCACTGAGCTTCTTTGGGATGGTATTCGCATAGCCACTGGCACCCTCTCCTGTGGTGAGTGTGTGGTGTACTTGGCTACAAGAGGTTGTCATCTCTGGTACCTGCTACTGCATTGGGCTGGTTAACGAAACTGAGCTCCCTGTGCATGGAGATGGGGTTATAAAGGAGGCGGCGCTGAGCATCTTGGGAACAGTCAAAAGCTTTGAGCCTGTTGGTGCCTCGGATCAAGATCCTACTCTACACCCCCGATGTTAATCCTTGTGGAGCCCAGTGTACCTCGCAGAAAGAGATTTAACAACGGTAAGTTCTTACCATAAATCTTGTTTTTTGGACCCAGAATTGACGTCAGACACCCACCCTGCAAACGATTGGATACGCCTGCTTTTTTCCAAACACTCCCAGAAAACGGTCAGTTGACACCCACAAACGCCCTCTTCCTGTCAATCTCCTTGCGATCGGCTGTGCGAATGGATTCTTCGTTAAATCCATCGCCCAGCACCAATCCACTTTGTACCCGTACAACGCGCCTGTGCATTGCGGTGCATACGTATGCGCAGTTTTGCTGAGTTTTGACCTGATCGCAGCGCTGCAAAAAATAGCGTGCGATCAACTCGGAATGACCTCCAATGTTATGATGTTCCGTCATTTTGACGGGCTGGTAACTAATATATAAATAAATAAACAAAATGAAGGTATTTTCTGAAAATTCAAAGTCTCCTGACAAAAACAAGGTATACTTTTAGTGCTCACTGCATACAAAATGACTAATCTTAAGGGGCCTACACACTTGGCGATGTTTTCGACCATTGATATTATCAACCAACGATGGTCAATTTTTACTACACACTGGGGGTCATTCCGAGTTGTTCGCTCGTTGCCGATTTTCGCTATACTGCGATTAGTCGCTTAATGCGCATGCGCAAGGTTCGCAGAGCGCATGCGCTTAGTTATTTTACACAAAAGTTTGGTATTTTACTCACGACTTAACGAGGTATTTTCATCGTTCTGCTGATCGGAGTGTGATTGACAGGAAGTGGGTGTTTCTGGGCGGAAACTGGCCGTTTTATGGGAGTGTGCGGAAAAACGCAGGCGTTTCCGGGAAAAACGCGGGAGTGTCTGGAGAAACGGGGGAGTGTCTGGCCGAACGCTGGGTGTGTTTGTGATGTCAAACCAGGAACGAAACTGACTGAACTGATCGCAATGTAGGAGTAAGTCTGGAGCTACTCAGAAACTGCTAAGAAATTTCTATTCGCAATTCTGCTAATCTTTCGTTCGCAATTCTGCTAAACTAAGATACACTCTCAGAGGGCGGTGGCTTAGCTTGTGCAATGCTGCAACCATCTTCCCTAGTACCCGAGTGCATTGATGAATCGACACACTTGTCGGCCTCAGAAGCTCCCTTACCATGGTCTGGATTTCCAGAGCTTTGACCTCCGGAAGAAACACCCTCTGTATCTCCGTATCTAGGACCATGCCCAGGAAGGGCAGCCGAGTGGCCGGGATCAGCTGAGACTTTGGCAAATTTAGTATCCAACCGTGATGTCGCAGAACCAACAGGGAGAGATGCACATTTCTTAACAACTGTTCCTTGGACCTCGCCTTTATCAGGAGATCGTCCAAGAACGGGATAATTGTGACCCCTTGCTTGCGAAGGAGGACCATCATCTCCGCCATTTCCTTGGTGAAAACCCTCGGGGCCGTGGAAAGCCCAAACGGCAATGCCTGAAATTGGTAATGACAATCCTGTACCGCGAACCTCAGGAAGGCCTGATGAGGAGGGAAAATCGGGATGTGTAAGTAAGCATCCTTTATGTCGACCGACGCCATAAAATCCCCCCCTTCGAGGCTGGAGATCACTGCTCGAAGAGACTCCATCTTGAACTTGAAAGTTTTCAAGTATGGATTGAGGGATTTTAGGTTCAGAATCGGTTTGACCGAACCGTCCAGCTTCGGCACCACAAAGAGGCTCGAATAGAACCCTTTCCCCCGTTCTGACAGGGGAACCGGCACCACGACCCTTTGTTGAGACAACTTTTGTATCGCATCCCTTACCACCTCTCTTTCGGGAAGAGAAGTTGGCAAGGCCGACACGAAAAACCGGTTGGGGGGCATCTCCTGAAACTCCAGTCTGTACCCTTGGGACACTATGGGGTAAATTTACTAACATTCGTAATTTTCGGAAAAAGGTCAAAGTTCAATCACGAATGACATCGAAAGTGTAAAACTGCAACTTTTTGAATTGATTACGACTAATTTACTAAGCTGTCGTATTCGGGTTTTTCTTTTGTTCCGATGTCGATGTCATTCGTGTTTTTTTTTCTATTTTTACGGCAGTGATTAGCAAAACACTGCCGACTTTTTAAAAATGAATCTCGGCCGGATCTGTGTGATCCGTGCTGGGGTTCTTTTTTTTTTTAATTAAACAGTGTAAAATTAAAAAAAAAATTGCGTGGGGTCCCCCCTCCTAAGCATAACCAGCCTCGGGCTCTTTGAGCCGATCCTGGTTGCAGAAATATGGGGGAAAAAATGACAGGGGTTCCCCCATATTTAAGCAACCAGCATCGGGCTCTGCGCCTGGTCCTGGTTCCAAAAATACGGGGGACAAAAAGAGTAGGGGTCCCCCGTATTTTTAAAACCAGCACCGGGCTCCACTAGCTGGACAGATAATGCCACAGCCGGGGGTCACTTTTATATAGTGCCCTGCGGCCGTGGCATCAAAAATCCAACTAGTCACCCCTGGCCGGGGTACCCTGGGGGAGTGGGGACCCCTTCAATCAAGGGGTCCCCCCCCCCAGCCACCCAAGGGCCAGGGGTGAAGCCCGAGGCTGTCCCCCCCCCCCCCATCCAATGGGCTGCGGATGGGGGGGCTGATAGCCTTTGTTGTAAATGAAAAGATATTGTTTTTAGTAGCAGTACTACAAGTCCCAGCAAGCCTCCCCCGCATGCTGGTACTTGGAGAACCACAAGTACCAGCATGCGGCGGAAAAACGGGCCCGCTGGTACCTGTAGTACTATTACTAAAAAAATACCCAAATAAACACAAGACACACACACCTTGAAAGTAAAGATTTATTACATTCATGCACACAAACATACATACATACTTACCTTATGTTCACACGCAGGTCGGTCCTCTTGTCCAGTAGAATCCATGGGGTACCTGTAGAAAAAATTATACTCACAAAATCCAGTGTAGATCGGTCCTCTTCAAATCCATTTGTAATCCACGTACTTGTGAAAATAAAAAAACGGAGTCCCGACCACGAACTGAAAGGGGCCCCATGTTTTCACATGGGACCCCTTTCCCCGAATGCCAGAAACCCACTCTGACTTCTGTCTAAGTGGGTTTCTTCAGCCAATCAGGGAGCGCCACGTTGTAGCACTCTCCTGATCGGCTGTGTGCTCCTGTCCTGAATGACAGGCGGCACACGGCAGTGTTACAATGTAGCGCCTATGCGCTCCATTGTAACCAATGCTGGGAACTTTCTGCTCAGCGGTGACGTCACTTTAGGTCAACCGCAGGGCAGAAAGTTCCCACCATTGGTTACAATGGAGCGCATAGGCGCTACATTGTAACACTGCCGTGTGCCGCCTGTCACTCAGTACAGGAGCACACAGCCGATCAGGAGAGTGCTACAACGTGGCGCTTCCTGATTGGCTGAGGAAACCCACTTAGACATCAGTCAGAGTGGGTTTCTGGCATTCGGGGAAAGGAGTCCCATGTGAAAACACGGGGCCCCTTTCAGTTCGTGGCTCGTGTGTCCGTTTTTTTATTTTAATCAAGTACCTGGATTACAAATGGATTTGAAGAGGACCGATCTACACTGGATTTTGTGAGTATAATTTTTTCTACAGGTACCCCATGGATTCTACTGGACAAGAGGACCGACCTGCGTGTGAACATAAGGTAAGTATGTATGTATGTTTGTGTGCATGTATGTAATAAATCTTTACTTTCAAGGTGTGTGTGTCTTGTGTTTATTTGGGTATTTTTTTTAGTAATAGTACTACAGGTACCAGCGGGCCCGTTTTTCCACCGCATGCTGGTACTTGTGGTTCTCCAAGTACCAGCATGTGGGGGAGGCTTGCTGGGACTTGTAGTACTGCTACTAAAAACAATATCTTTTCATTTACAACAAAGGCTATCAGCCCCCCCATCCGCAGCCCATTGGATGGGGGGGGACAGCCTCGGGCTTCACCCCTGGCCCTTGGGTGGCTGGGGGGGGGGCGGACCCCTTGATTGAAGGGGTCCCCACTCCCCCAGGGTACCCCGGCCAGGGGTGACTAGTTGGATTTTTGATGCCACGGCCGCAGGGCACTATATAAAAGTGACCCCCGGCTGTGGCATTATCTGTCCAGCTAGTGGAGCCCGGTGCTGGTTTTAAAAATACGGGGGACCCCTACTCTTTTTGTCCCCCGTATTTTTGGAACCAGGACCAGGCGCAGAGCCCGATGCTGGTTGCTTAAATATGGGGGAACCCCTGTCATTTTTCCCCCCATATTTTTGCAACCAGGATCGGCTCAAAGAGCCCGAGGCTGGTTATGCTTAGGAGGGGGGACCCCACGCATTTTTTTGTGTGAAAATAACCACTCTCTTACCCCTTCCCACTGATAGACATGCACGGATCTCATGGATCCCTGCATGCCTATGCAATCACGGCTCAAAAAAGCAGGTCTGCTTTTTTTTAGCACTTTTTTGCGATTTGTAATTTTTCACGGCAGTGTTTTCCTCTTTGGAGATTTGCACTTTTTAGTAAATGACCGAGTTCTACTAATTTGCTGGTGTATTTTGACCGATGGTGTATTCATTTGTATTTTTTTACAACTACTTCCAAAAAAATACGAATGCCCTCATCTCTGCCGTGATTTGAGTTTAGTAAATTACCGAGATGACACTTTGAAGAAAAAACGGCATCTCGGTCAAAATCGGGACCTTAGTAAATTTACCCCTATGTCTAAGACCCAAGGATCCAGAGCCAAACGAACCCAGACCTGACTGAAGAATCGGAGACGGACCCCCACCGGTAGGGACTCCCCCAGGGGAGCCCCAGCGTCATGCGGTGGACTTGGTAGAGGCTGGGAAGGACTTTTGGTCCTGGGTGCCTGACACAGCAGGCGACTTCCTTCCCCTTCCTCTACCCTTGGAAGCGAGGAAAGACGAGCCCTTACCTCTTTTGTATTTATTAGGCCGGAAGGACTGCATCTGCTGATGGGGTGCCTTCTTCTGTTGTGTGGGAATATAGGGAAGAAAAGATGACTTACCCGCCGTAGCGGTCGACACCAGGTCAGCCAGGCCGTCACCGAACAAGACACTACCTTTAAAAGGGAGAGCTTCCATATTCTTCTTGGAGTCGGCATCAGCATTCCATTGGTGAACCCACAGCGCCCTCCTGGCCGAAATCGCCATGGCATTGGCTCTTGATCCCAAGAGGCCAACATCCCTCGCTGCATCCTTTAGGTAATCTGCAGCGTACTTGATATAACCAAGAGTCAAAAGAATATTATCTTTATCAAGAGCATCCATATCAGAAGCCAAATTTTCAGCCCACTTAGCAATAGCACTACTCACCCATACCGACGCCACAGCAGGTCTGAGCAATGCACCAGTATTGACGAAAATGGACTTCAATGTCGTCTCCAGCTTGCGATCCGCCGGATCCTTGAGAGCAGCCGTGTCAGGAGACGGAAGCGCCACCTTCTTGGACAGTCGCGAGAGAGCCTTGTCCACATTTGGAGGCGACTCCCATTATTCCCTATCATCAGAGGGGAATGGATATGCCATCAAAATCCGCTTGGGAATCTGCCACCGTTTTTCAGGCGACTCCCAAGCCTTTTCACAAAGCTCATTCATTTCATGAGAGGGGGGAAATTTTACCTCAGGTCTTTTCCCTTTAAACAAACAAACCCTTGTGTCAGGAATGGCAGGTTCCTCAGATCAGGGGTGTATCTACCTATTGGCCAGGATGGCACTCGCCAGGGGCGCCAGGCAAGGAGGGGGCGCCACCTGGCTGTGCCACCCGTGGCCAAAGGATAGAAAAGCAGTACTGTCAGACTGTACCTGGTGAGACTCTGTTACTGCTGGAGCGGCGCTGGTGTCCGGCAGCACCGCACTTGTAATCAGACTCAAAATAAACTACAGCTCCCAGCAGCCCTTGTTGCTGGGAGCTCCTGGCAGCAAGGGCTGCTGGGAACTGTAGTTTATTGTGAGTCTGATTACAAATGCGGTGCTGCCGAACACTAGTCTGTTCACTAGTGCAGTGCGGTGCTGCCGGACACTAGTCTGATCACTAGTGCAGTGCGGTACTGACGGACACCGACGCCGCACCGGCAGTAACAAACTCTCACCAGGTACACAGCAATTGTTATATAGCACAGTGCTATAGATCTGTTTGTTGTTGAAGATAATAAAAAAAGTGGCAGTGTTTGGGAGAAGGGACTGTAGAATCTGGAAATCTACATGATTTTCATGTATGTTAGATGTAAGTAAGTAGTAAGTGAAAACTTTAACTTGTTGAGTGTAATAAAGAAAATATATATCTTACCTATTTCAAGGCCATGTTCAAGGAAACGTATATCAGTTAATTGTATAATTGATCATTTTATCTTGGAAGTGATGGCACCCTGATGTTTTTTCTAACAGGAAGTACTTCTACCATCCAACTAATGGTGTTTGGTTAATGGCTGGGTCCATTTGAGGCTCATCTCACTGCAGCTCATTAGCATTTCATTCAGGATGCAGTCAAGATGCCGGCGTTTGGCATCCCGGCAATCGGAAAGCTGACGCCAGCATCCCGAAACTGCTCGGAATGCTGATGCTGGCATCCCAACATAGATAGAGATGCAGAATGGCAAAATCCGGATTGAGTTGGTGCCAAAGTCTGTACTGGCAAGCCACGTCGGAGGGTTAGGGTTAGGCTGCGAGGGCGGGAGGGCTAGGGTTAGGCTGCAGGGAGGGAGATTAGGAAGGGTGGGTTAGGGTTAGGCACCACTGAAGAAGGCTTTTGGGGTTAGGGGGCAGGTTAAGGTCAGGCTGTGGGAAAAGTGGGTTAGGGGGGAGGGATGGTGTAACGTGAATACGAGACACTACTGTGCGGTGTAATGTGAATGAGGGACACTACTATGTGGCATAATTTGAATTGGAAGTACTATTGTGTCCACGCCCTTCCCCCACAAGACCATGCCCCATTTCCAATACTCACACCTTATTCCAAATGTGTGTGTGTGTGGGGGGGGGCGCCAGCCCCTTACTTTGCCAGGGGCGCTCGGACCCCTAGATACACCCCTGCCTCAGATATACGTAAAACATCTTTAATGGCTATAATAATGTACTGAATACTCTTGACAACCCGTGGATGCAAAGAAGCCTCATTCAAATCGACATCAGAGTCAGAGTCCATGTCGGTACCTGTATCTGCCATCTGGTTAAAAGCACATTTTTGTGATCCTGAGACTGTCTGCACCTGAGACAAAGCGTCCTCCACTGACTGTCTCCATGTTTGTGTCTGAGAATCAGATTTGTCCTGTCTTTTAGACAATAAAGCCACATTCGCATTCAGCGTACTCAGCATAGTCATGCAATCAGCAGTCGGCTGTGCCGACAGAGCCATACTTAAATCCTTTTCTGCACCCCCCATAACTTCCTCTGGGGAGGAACATCCAGGCTCAGACATGTCGACACCTCGTGCCGACACACCCACACTCACACAGACCACAAGCACGGGGACAGACCCACAGAGAATCCCTTAGGGAGAAACACAGAGGGAGTATGCCAGCTCACACCCCAGCGCCCATACACTAAAAAAAACTAGTATATATGATCAGCGCTGTTAACAGAATGTAACTGCAGTCTGGAGGAGGGGCATAGAGGGAGGAGCCAGTTCACACCCAGTAAAAGTTCTTTTAGTGTGCCCAAGCCCCTGCGGATCCCGTCTATACCCCATGGTCCTTTTGGAGTCCCCAGCATCCTCTAGGACGTAAGAGAAAGTTCAAATTGTAAAAATTAGATTTTAAACCTACCGGTAAATCTATTTCTCCTAGTCTGTAGAGGATACTGGGGACTCCGTAAGGACCATGGGGTATAGACGGGCTCCGCAGGAGATAGGGCACCTAAAAAGAACTTTTACTATGGGTGTGCACTGGCTCCTCCCTCTATGCCCCTCCTCCAGACCTCAGTTAGAGAACTGTGCCCAGAGGAGATGGACAATACAAGGCAGGATTTAGAAATCCAAGGGCAAGATTCATACCAGCCCACACCAATCATACCATTTAACCTGGATCATACATAACCAGTTAACCGTATGAACAATAACAGTAACGGTCCAAGACCGATTCCAACTGTAACAGAACCCTTATGTGAACAACAACTATATACAAGTCTTGCAGAGTTTCCGCACTGGGAAGGGCACCCAGCATCCTCTACGGACTAGGAGAAAATAGGATTTTGGTACCTACCGGTAAATCCTTTTCTCTTAGTCCGTAGAGGATGCTGGGGACTCCGTAAGGACCATGGGGTATAGACGGATCCGCAGGAGCCTGGGCACACTATAAAGACTTAAACTGGGTGTGAACTGGCTCCTCCCTCTATGCCCCTCCTCCAGACCCCAGTCAGAAAACTGTGCCCAGGAGAGACGGACATTTCGAGGAAAGAATTTCTAAAACACGGTGAGTGTCATACCAGCTCACACCACGAACACACCGCAGAACGTGGCATTCAATACAGCCTACAGCATGAAAAATACACAGCCACAAGCTGATAGAATATGTAACACAACCTGTGTGCCAACACAACCAATAATAAGCCACCGCATGCCATGGCATGAACAACGTCAGCAACAGTCTGACAGAGAAGAACCACCAGTAGAGTGTAACCAAAAATAAGAACTGCAGACACAGTACGCACTGGGACGGGCGCCCAGCATCCTCTACGGACTAAGAGAAAAGGATTTACCGGTAGGTACCAAAATCCTATTTTCTCATACGTCCTAGAGGATGCTGGGGACTCCGTAAGGACCAAGGGGATTATACCAAAGCTCCAAAACGGGCGGGAGAGTGCGGATGACTCTGCAGCACCGATTGAACAAACATGAGGTCCTCACAGCCAGGGTATCAAACTTGTAGAATTTTGCAAAAGAGTTTGAACCCGACCAAGTATCCACTCGGCAAAGTGGACCCGCCAAGACTCCCCGGGCATCCGCCCAAGAAGAGGCCAACTTCCCAATAGAACGGGCCTCCACCGACCACGGTGACGGCAATCCAGCCGTAGAACGAACATGCCAAATAGCATCACAGATCCAGCGTGTAACAGACTGCAAAACACAGGCACCCACCCCATGCTGGGAACATACCAGACAAACAGAACCTCTGTTTCTCCAAACTGAGCCAAATTGGCGACCAAAATATTCGAATCCCTGGCTACCCAGAGAGAATTTGAAGCAGCTAATGCCTAAGTAACCACCAGCATCAAAATAGACCGGTTTCTGCGAAACCTAGAAACCACTCTTGGCAGAACTACTAACCGAGTCCGCAATTCCTCTGTATCCACATGAAGGATCAAATAAGTCTCTTGTGCGACAAAACCACCACTTCCGACACCCGCTGTGCGGATGTCAAAGCCAAGAGCATGACCACCTTCCAAGAGAGAAATATTTGCAAAGAAATTATTAGGCCACACTGCCCTGAACTGAAGCCCCACGTTAGGCTTGCCTCCACACCGGTTTGTAACGTATGGATAAGAATGACCTAGCTGAAAGCCTTCCATAGGAGCCCTCCTGGCTACACACCAAAACACATAGTTACGCCAACTATGGAGGTAAAGCTCAGCCTTTACTTCTTTCTTAGCCTGAAAATTTGAGGAAATTACGTCACAGGAAATACCCTTTTGGCTTAGGATATGGCATTCAACCGCCACGTCAGACACAGCCGCGGGCAGTCTTGCCACACGGCCTGATCTTGCTGAAAAAGATCCTCACGGAGAGGAAGAGGGCAGGAAGCTTTTATGAGTAAATCATGAAAAACTGGAAAGCAAACCCTCCTTGGCGAGATCAGATCCAAGAGGATCGTCTGAATCCCTTTTTTTTTTCTTCACCGTGTTAGGATCTCCTGTTCTATACTGCCACGTCGCCATGGCAACCGGGAGGCAAGTGTTAGCGAAGTAACCTGAGCGCAGCTGATACTCCGGTCCGGGTTTTTACTGTGTAGTGGTTACAGGCTCTGTGCACGGCAGGGAATCCGGCGCTGGGTTTGTGCTCACAGTCTGTGAGGTCTGAGTGGGGCGTGGACAGCACCTGCTATATAAACCATCCTCTCAGGCTAGGCAAATGCTGCTGAATCTTTGTTTGTTAGTCAGTTCCAGAAAGTTAGCTAGTACTGTGTGACTTTGTATTTACTTGTTGCTTACTGCGAATAGGCCTTGGGATTCGGTACTTCATTCTGCCAATCCGGACCTAGCAGTAAGACTGGAGTCAGTTGTTTAACCTGCTGGGGTTCTTTTGCTATTCTGTGAACCCAGCAGGTTTGCGGCTGTACTCTCAGACCTGCTTGCTTAATCCTCCCTCACTGTGCAGGGCGTCCAGGTGTCAGTTTAGTGGCAGTAAGCTGAACCTGTGCCCTGCAAGTGGGGGTTAGGATTGTGGATACTCTCCTTGTGTCTATTTCTATCTCTGACCAAGGAGTTTATTCCCACACCCGTTGGTAACCCTTTGGGGTTTTTCCTGTTGCTCTTAGCAACATCATTTTGGGTGCTCCACATGTTAAATCACTACATCTCGATTCATTGTCCGCTCTATTCCATCTGAGCATTCCTGACTCTAGGGAGACACCCAATTCCTGAGCCTTTGGGCTTCCCCGTTCATGTGTTTATTAGTTATTCCAGCACCTCCTGTGTATGTTGTGTTATACTGTCTGTGAGTTCGTTTTGCCTCGCATCCCTCTCTGTTCATACACCGGTATACTCCTGTTAGCACTGGTGTGCGTAACATATTCAGCAGCCCTACTCCTGTTGAAATTTTGTGGGAATATGGCGCATACCCCTCAAAATACTTTGCAACAGATGGTCGATCAGGTGCAGGTCCTGACTCGACAATTTAATGAGATGTCCATTAAAATTAACACCCCGCAGGCCGCTAGCGGAGCTCCCGCAGCAGCAGCGGCAAGTTTAGGGGTTAAGGAGCCGAAAGTAAATCTCCCGGATCGTTTTTCTGGAGATCGCTCGCAGTTTTTTTGTTTCAAGGAGAGCTGTAAGCTATAATTCAGGCTTAGGCCCCAGTCTTCTGGGTCGGAGATTCAGCGGGTGGGCATGGTGATTTCCTTGCTACAAGGAGACCCACAGGTCTGGGCATATGGGTTGCAGCCTGACTGTCCGTCGCTTAAAAGTGTTGATGCTTTTTTTACGGCACTGGGCATTTTGTATGATGACCCTGACAAGATGGCTTCAGCCGAGGCTCAGATTACGGTCCTAAAGCAAGGGCGACGGCCAGCTGAGGTTTATAGTACGGAGTTTCGGAGGTTGGCTCATGATACCCAGTGGAATGACCCAGCCCTGAGAAACCAGTACCGAAGGGGCCTTTCTGACCAGATAAAGAACCAACTGGTACAATATCCCTCGCCTGATAGCTTAGATCAGCTCATGCAGTTATCCATCCAGGTGGATAGACGGCTGAGAGAGCGTAGGCTTGAAAGGGAGACCGCAGTTTCCTTTTTTCCCAAGGGAACCTCAGACTCTGAGGAATATTCCGAGGAGCCTATGCAGATTGGGGCTACCCGCCTCTCCTCGCGTGAGAAGACGCGGAGGAGACAGCAGGGTTTGTGTTTGTACTGTGGGAATAAAGGTCATGTCGTAGTATCATGCCCAGAAAAGCCGGAAAACTTCAGGGCCTGAGGGTGATGGGAAATATCCTGTCAGGCCAGAAGTCAGATTTCCCAAAAAGACTTTTCTCATTCCGGTGACTTTGGAGATCCTCGGTCAAACTGTCAAGACTGAGGCCTTTGTTGACAGTGGGGCCGATGGGGTTTTCATGGACCGTCAATTCGCCCTGGAACACTCTGTTCCCTCAGTACCTTTGGCATCAGAGATTGAGATCTGTGGGTTAAACGGGGAACCATTGTCCCAGGGTAAAATTACCTCCTGCACCAGCCAAATTCCTTTGTTTATTGGAGCCACACACTCTGAAAAATTGTCTTTCTTTGTGACTGTCTGTTCTTTTGCCCCATTGGTTTTGGGGTTACCCTGGTTAAGGGCCCATAACCCTCAATTTAACTGGGTCTCTGGGGAGATTCTTAGTTGGGGTAGTGATTGTTTCAGGAGTTACTTGAGCCTTCCAGTCAGGCTCTCGCAGCTAAGTTTGCCAGGATTGCCAGGATGTTATGCAGATTTTGCGGATGTGTTCTCCAAAAAAGTTGCGGAGGTACTACCTCCCAATCGCCCCTATGACTGTGCCATTGATTTGTTGCTGGATGCTAAGCTTCCCAAGAGCAGGTTGTACTCCCTGTCACGTCCTGAGACTCAGGCTATGGCAGAGTACATTCAGGAGAACTTGGCTAAGGGATTTATCAGACCCTCACAGTCCCCAGTTGGGTCGGGGTTCTTCTTCGTGGGTAAAAAGGACGGTTCGTTGCGACCCTGCATCGACTTCAGGGAATTGAACCGTATCACGATTAAAAACTCGTACCCACTGCCTCTCATTTCGGTTTTGTTTGACCAGCTTCGTACTGCCACCATTTTTTCTAAGATTGACCTACGCGGTGCTTACAATCTAATCCGAATAAGAGAGGGGGATGAATGGAAGACTGCCTTTAATAGCCACTCAGGGCATTATGAATATTTGGTGATGCCTTTTGGGCTCTCTAATGCCCCGGCAGTCTTCCAGGAATTCATGAACGATGTGCTCAGGGAATATTTGGATAGATTTTTAGTTGTTTATCTAGATGACATCCTAATCTTCTCCCATTCCCTGGAGGAACATCGGAAGCATGTACGCTTAGTCCTCCAGAAACTCAGAGACCACCAGCTTGGGGCGAAGCTGGAGAAGTGCGAATTTGAAGTCCAGCAAATCGCATTTCTAGGGTATATTATCTCCTCAGAAGGTTTCCAAATGGAGGGTTCTAAGGTACAGGCAGTCCTGGATTGGGTGCAGCCCACTAGTTTGAAGGCGCTTCAGCGTTTTCTGGGCTTTGCGAATTTTTATAGACGGTTCATCGCTGGATTTTCGTCTATAGTGGCCACCTTGGTGGCACTCACTAAGAAAGGGGCGGATGTTGCTCACTGGTCTTGTGAGGCCAAAGCGGCCTTTGCCCGTCTCAAAAGGGCATTTGTCTCGGCCAAGGTGCTGCGACACCCAGATCCAGAGCATCCTTTTGTGGTAGAAGTGGATGCCTCTGAGATAGGTATTGGGGCAGTGCTCTCTCAGATGGGGGTGTCTGATAATCGCCTTCATCCCTGTGCTTACTTTTCCCGTAAATTTTTGTCTGCCGAGATGAATTATGATGTGGGTAACCGGGAATTGTTGGCTATAAAGGATGCACTCGGGGAGTGGAGACACTGGCTTGAGGGGGCTAAGTTTGTGGTCTCAATTCTCACCGACCATAAGAATCTGGCATATTTAGAGTCAGCGAAGCGGCTCAATGCCAGGCAAGCACGATGGGCTTTGTTTTTTGCTCGCTTTAATTTTTTGATAACATATCGCCCTGGGTCAAAAAACATCAAGGCTGATGCGCTCTCGCGGAGTTTTGCTCCAGTCCAAGAGACCACCGAGGAGCCATTGCCCATTGTGTCCCCATCATGTATTAAAGTGGGCATTACCCAGGACCTCTTGTCATTAGTCCTTAGAGCACAGGAGCAGGCTCCTCCAGACCTTCCGGTAGGTCTCTTGTTTGTGCCTCCTAGGTTAAGACAGCGAGTGTTCCTGGAATTCCATGCCAAGAGGTCGGCAGGGCATCCGGGTATTGCCAGAACTCGGGAGTTGCTGTCTAGGGCGGTGTGGTGGCCCTCGGTGGCTAGGGATGTGGATCAGTGGGTTCGGGCATGTGACGTTTGTGCCCGAAATAAAACTCCTAGAGGGGTTCCTGTTGGCCCATTACATCCACTCTCTATTCCATCTAAGCCATGGACCCACATTTCCATGGATTTTGTGGTGGACTTGCCCAAATCCTCAGGGATAACAGCCATTTGGGTTGTCGTTGACAGGTTTTCGAAGATGGCGCATTTCGTTCCACTGGTTGGGTTGCCATCGGCCAGACGCCTGTCTGAGTTATTTATGCAGCATGTTGTGCGCCTCCACGGGTTGCCACTTGATGTGGTTTCTGACCGTGGATCCCAGTTTGTGGCCAAATTCTGGAGGGCATTTTGTTCTGATCTCCAGATTTCTGTGAGCTTGTCGTCAGGCTACCATCCACAGTCTAATGGGCAGACTGAGAGGGTGAACCAGTCCTTGGAGCAGTTCCTCAGGTGTTATGTCTCCAAGTGTCATACTGACTGGGTTGCTCATCTGTCCATGGCGGAGTTTGCCTATAACAACGCGGCTCACTCTGCTACAGGGATCTCTCCCTTCCTTTGTGTGTATGGGCATCATCCTAAGGCTAATTCTTTTGACCCCCTGGATTCCACGCCTGGTGGTTCCTCTGTGGTTTCGGCCCTTAGGGGTATTTGGAGGAAAGTTAAGAAAGCCCTTGTGTCTGTGTCATTAGTGACCAAAAGGGTTTTTGATAAGCGGAGAAGACCCTGCAGCTTTAAATTAGGAGACTTCGTCTGGTTGTCCACCAAGAATTTGAAGTTGAGACAGCCATCTCATAAGTTAGGCCCCCGGTTCATCGGCCCTTATAAGATCACCAGGGTTATCAATCCGGTGGCATTTCAGTTAGATCTGCCCCGTTCATTGGGTATCAATAAAACATTTCATTGTTCCCTTTTAAAACTGGCGGTTAGTAATCCTTCTTCCAGTGGAAGACCTTCTCCTCTTCTGATACGGGGTCAGAGGGAGTTTGTGGTTGAAAGGGTTCTTGACTCCAAGATGGTTCGGGGTCGGCTGTCATTTTTGGTGCACTGGAAGGGGTATGGCCCGGAGGAGCGGTCGTGGGTGCGCAGTTGTGATCTTCATGCCCCCAGACTGATACGCTCTTTCTTCTCGCAGTTCCCCGATAAACCCAGTGGTAGGGGTTCTTTGACCCCTCGTCAGAGGGGGGGTACTGTTAGGATCTCCTGTTCTGTACTGCCACGTCGCCATGGCAACCGGGAGGCAAGTGTTAGCGAAGTAACCTGAGCGCAGCTGATACTCCGGTCCGGGTTTTTACTGTGTAGTGGTTACAGGCTCTGTGCACGGCAGGGAATCCGGCGCTGGTTTTGTGCTCACAGTCTGTGAGGTCTGAGTGGGGCGTGGACAGCACCTGCTATATAAACCATCCTCTCAGGCTAGGCAAATGCTGCTGAATCTTTGTTTGTTAGTTAGTTCCAGAGAGTTAGCTAGTACTGTGTGACTTTGTATTTACTTGTTGCTTACTGCGAATAGGCCTTGGGATTCGGTACTTCATTCTGCCAATCCGGACCTAGCAGTAAGACTGGAGTCAGTTGTTTAACCTGCTGGGGTTCTTTTGCTATTCTGTGAACCCAGCAGGTTTGCGGCTGTACTCTCAGACCTGCTTGCTTAATCCTCCCTCACTGTGCAGGGCGTCCAGGTGTCAGTTTAGTGGCAGTAAGCTGAACCTGTGCCCTGCAAGTGGGGGTTAGGATTGTGGATACTCTCCTTGTGTCTATATTTCTATCTCTGACCAAGGAGTTTATTCCCACACCCGTTGGTAACCCTTTGGGGTTTTTCCTGTTGCTCTTAGCAACATCATTTTGGGTGCTCCACATGTTAAATAACTACATCTCGCTTCATTGTCCGCTCTATTCCATCTGAGCATTCCTGACTCTAGGGAGACACCCAATTCCTGAGCCTTTGGGCTTCCCCGTTCATTTTGTGTTTATTAGTTATTCCATCACCTCCTGTGTATGTTTTGTTATACTGTCTGTGAGTTCGTTTTGCCTCGCATCCCTCTCTGTTCATACACCGGTATACTCCTGTTAGCACTGGTGTGCGTAACACACCGTCAGAAAAAGTACAGGCGGAGAGGCCACATAGACCGACTAAAAACACCCACAGCGTCACAAAGGTGTCCACAGCTATAGCTTGAGCGTCCCTTGACCTGGAACAATATCCCTGAGACCTCTCTTTGAGGCGAGACGCCAACTTATCCAAGTGCGACATTTCTCAAAGGCCTGTCACGTCTGTGAAAACTTCTCGTCGATAACTGAATTTCTCCCGGATGAGGATCGAGTCAGCAGAGGAAATAAATTTCTCCGTCGCTCACCTCCGGAACGAAGACCGCTAATATAGCGTTTACCAGACTTTTCTACCCAACGGCAAAACTGTGCATCTTCTGCCATAGCCGCTTTGCTCCTTGTTCCGCCATAGCAGTTTACCTACGCCATTGCTGACAAGTCGTCTAACTGAACTAACACGGTCAGAACATGAAGATCATGGTTGTCGAAACTAACTCTTAATTCAAGAAAGCTTAAAGCAGACAAGCTTTCCAACTTGACCTTATCCCCTGGAAACACGTCCCTTGCAATTACTGCTCCCCTGTCTCGGAGATCTGTATGCACGGACCCCAGGATCTACACCCGGAACCCGAACCTTCAACCCTTTTAGAAGGAGAGAACCGAGCCGACACCCAGGAGCGATGTCCTGGGCGTTAAGATTATATTCAGGTGCATACCCAACCGGTTTAGCAACGGAACACATTGATGAAGTGTCAGAGTAAAGCCGATCCAACTCTGGGTCGTCAGACCTCCTTTCACATGGAAAAACACCGAACCTTAACCGGTCAGCATCTACTGTGAAACCCACCTCCGACATCTGTGTCGTTGGAAACAACAGACAATCCTTGTGTCGAAGACCAGTCAGAGAGGAACAACGATTTGCACCTTTAAACAGGGACCACCGGACAATATTCTGACCCCAACGCACTTCTGTACGGCGTTGTGTACTATCTTCCCTTCCAGAACGGAATGGCAAGAACTATTAGAAAAATAGTAAAGGGAACAACCATAACTCCAAATGTTCCCCCTTTGGATTCTATAAAAAACCCACAGGTCCCAGTCTAATTCTGGACCAACCGAAGCCTAGTAGACAAATGCCTGACAAAGCGGGGACCAGCCCGATAGACTCATCGACAAGTGGTGGATGTGGAGGAAACAGACACGACATCCACTTCTGCGAACCTAACAAGGCTGCAGAACTCTTACCTTTTTAGGACTGTATCGAACCGGTTAAAATGACCACCTCCCCCAAAGGAATGCGTCACCAACCGTTGTGAAAGAGGCTAACACACAAAGTTAAACTTACCAAGAGGAATCCGCGAGATTGATTGACTATAAGCCACCAAACAGCTGTATACCTTCCTCCATCATCTCCCGGAGACATCTTCCGCATTCTTCCGGTCACACCTCTGTCACGTGACAGCCTGCTGCAAAGTTATAAGGTAGAACAAACATAGACAAGCCTACCCACAGTGGGTAGGGTAATTCTATCGGATGCCTACCCGAATACAACACTCCCTCAAGTGCATACAGCGCAACAAGGCCAAAATATAGAAATTAAATTTCACTTAGCTGCCAGTGTATGATCCTTTGCGACCGGGCTCTGCGTCGGGCAGGAGTTGACTGACATAATTTACGCTCCGCGATGTGAAGAGAAGAATATTCGGACTCCTTGAGAGAATCGAACCAACTCGTCACGGTCAATCTAGAGCTTAATCAACAGAGCGACCAGTACATGATAAGAATACCATTTTCTCTAACGTCCTAAGTGGATGCTGGGGACTCCGTAAGGACCATGGGGATTAGCGGCTCCGCAGGAGACTGGGCACAACTATAAAGAAAGCTTTTAGACTACTGGTGTGCACTGGCTCCTCCCACTAAGACCCTCCTCCAGACTTCAGTTAGATTCTTGTGCCCGGCTGAGCTGGATGCACACTAGGGGCTCAAAGAAAGTATATTTAGGTTTTTTATTTTACAGTGAGATCTGCTGGCAACAGACTCACTGCAGGTGAGGGACTAAGGGGAGAAGAAGCGAACCTACCTAACAGGTGGTAGTTTGGGCTTCTTAGGCTACTGGACACCATTAGCTCCAGAGGGATCGACCGCAGGACCCGACCTTGGTGTTCGTTCCCGGAGCCGCGCCGCCGTCCCCCTTACAGAGCCAGAAGCAACGAAGAGGTCCGGAAAATCGGCGGCAGAAGACTTCGGTCTTCACCAAGGTAGCGCACAGCACTGCAGCTGTGCGCCATTGCTCCTCATGTACACCTCACACTCCGGTCACTGATGGGTGCAGGGCGCTGGGGGGGCGCCCTGAGGGCAATATATGACACCTTGGCTGGCAAATCTACATCATATATAGTCCTAGAGGCTATATAGATGTAAAATTACCCCTGCCAGTATTCCAGAAAAAGCGGGAGAAAGTCTGCCGAAAAGGGGGCGGGGCTTCTCCCTCAGCACACTGGCGCCATTTTTCCCTCACAGTTCCGCTGGAAGGAAGCTCCCTGGCTCTTATGTTGTTTTGGAAGGTCACGTCCACTCCTCAATCTGGGGAGTGTAGCAACCCTACGAACATTATACGAGAAGCGCCTGTGATATGGTGTGGTAACTATTTCTTTTGGTTTATGTTTTGGAGTGTTGGTGACACTTTTTACCACCTGAATTCAGGCTGCTCATTAAGCGCAGTGTTTACGGTCTTTTTCCATTTCTTCAATTGTTTCCTTCACCTTGAGAACGTTCACCTGCTGCTATGTTCCGTAATAGGGATGAGAGATCAAGGAAGTTTGAGTCCTTGTTCTCAACATCTCCCACTGAAGCCAATGTATCTGATGAGGATTTAGATATGGTTTTACATAAATTAGAAACGGCTCTTTTAAAAGAGACCAAGATATGGTGGGAGGTTAATATTCTAGAGAAGTACCTCAAATCAAAACTGATCCCTAGGGGGTTAAAAATTGTTAAAAGCGCTAGTTTCAATACAGCGTCTGAACATTTTGTACATGAATGGGACCAGATTATTAATAACTGTTCATTTAAACTCATGCAGCTCATCATCGATGAGAGAAAAAAGGACCTAAGAGTCCTAGATGATGAAATAAAAAGACACAAAGAAGTAATCCTCCCATTCATGGACCAAACAGATTTCAAGGATAGGGAATCCAAAATAGGATTCAGGATAGAGAGGTCTGAAAAAGCCATTATAACGAGGAAGAAAAATAAGTTCCTCAGGGACCTCAAGGAATCTGAAACTAATAATGTCAGTGAATCCAGGTCTAACCATCACGATCAGAATCCTTCGGAATCTGACCTGAGGGTGAATAAAAGAAACTTCACCACAACTAAGACAGCACAATATAGAGGCAAGTCCAACACTATAAAGTCAGGCTCCATGAGGTACGGAAGGAATCATGAGGGTAATAGATACACTAAACAGCAAGACCTTCGTAATAATCAGTCTAATCAGCGACCCCCCTCTAGAAATTTAAGGGATGATTCCCCTAAACATCAAGAACACTACACCCCCGCTTGGAGGAACCCAAGGACAAAACCCATGACCAATAGAAGACAATGGGATAAGTCAGAATGGTATTACCCCACATATACAGAAAATAGATTCCAAACATTAGAGGATAGAGAATATTGTACACCTTTTTTAGAGAGAGGAGGGAGGAATTGGAACATCAGATAATTAGGCGACATCGAGGCACACGAGGAGGTATTAGAAAAAAGAGATCAAAAAGGAGAAAAAAACCAAAAGTATCCCCTCCGGCCTCTAATGGAGGGAGCCAGGGAACTAAACAATCAGAGAAAGTTAAGATCTTTAACTTAAGTACACACATTTTGTTGGAGGAGGAAAGATCGTTGCTGGAAAAGGGCCTGAAATACGCGCCCTCTACCAGAGCGAATCAATTTGACTTATTCATAGATTTAGAAAAATTCACCCGTAAGTTAACCTTAAATTTTTTTTTTAAACTTAAAGACGGAGAGACCACAGTATTAGAAAGCAATGAGTCCACAATATTTAAACCCAGATCAACATTTTACCCTGCACACCTAAAGGGATGTTTCTTAGAAACCTTTACCAAATTAGTAAAGGAAGATTGTGAAAAATTGTATAAAGGGAAAATTCCTTTCAACCTCACTTTTCAAGAGAGAAAGGCCATTAAGACCCTCTCTTCCAATAAAGAGTTAATCATCAAGCCCGCCGACAAGGGTGGCGGGATTGTCCTGATGGACAAACAAACATATGAGGATGAAATATACCGACAATTGGACGATAAAAACACATAAAAAAATGCGAGGTGATCCCACTACTAAAATACAAGTTCAGTTAAAAGAACTCATAGAAAGATATGGTAGAAAAGGGGCAATCACAGAGGTAGAATGCAAATTTTTACTGGTTGAATACCCCATCATACCGACTCTGTATGTGTTGCCCAAAGTACATAAAAGTATTACCAATCCCCCTGGACGACCAATTGTCTCTGGGGTAGATTCTTTAACGGCTAATCTATCCCAGATGGTCGATCATTATCTACAACCGCTGGTCGTGCTAAATCGTTCACATCTCAAAGACACAGTCGATGTCTTGAGATTCCTAAGGGACATTACGTGGAAAGATAACTATTTTTAAGTCACGGCCGATGTCAATTCCTTGTACACCATTATAGACCATCAACAGGGCCTTAATGCAACAAGGGAGATAATGCGAAGATCCGATTTAACTTTGAATTTACAGGAATGTATCTTGGACAGTATCAATTTCATACTCCATAATAATTATTTTATTTTTAAAAATGATTTTTATATACAGAAATGTGGTACCGCCATGGGCACTGGGTTCGCCCCTAGTTACGCCAACATATTTATGGGCGCATGGGAGGATAAGTATGTATGGAACCATGATGCGCCAGGGGCGAGCCTAGTGTCCTGGCATTGGTATATTGATGATATTTTATTTATTTGGGAAGGCAATATAGAATCATTAAATGCCTTCTGTACCCATTTAAATAGTAATGATCAAAATGTTAAATTGGTTTTTGAAATTAGTCAGGAACAAGTCAATTTCCTTGACCTTACGATATATGTGGAAGATGGAATCATCAAAACTAAAACGTTTGTTAAATCCACTGATTCCAGATCATATATCAATAAATTGAGTTGTCATCACGACAATTGGTTGGACAATATACCAGTGGGTCAGTATAGAAGACTTAAGAGGAACTGTACGGACAATCAGGTATTCCTCTCTCAAGCATCAGATATGGAGGAATGCTTTTTAGACTCAGGATATGACAAACAGGATCTACAACTTGCATTAGGAAACGTATCCAAATTAGAACGGGCAGTGCTCTTTGTCCCAAAAACTAGAGACAAAAGTAAGAATAATGATAGGTTCAAGTGGGCATTCACGATGAATTATTCCTCCCAACATAATGCAGTAAGAAAGATTCTGAGAAAACACTGGCCAATATTAAAGAAAGATCCTATAATTGGACAGGATCTACCAGAGGAACCCATTTGCATTTACAGGAAGGCTCCCAATTTACAATCTAAACTGGTACATAGCCTCCATGCAGTACCTCTTAATAAACCCAAGATAACATCTATTGGGTTTTATAGATGTGGGACATGTATAGCATGTAGAAATATCCCCAATACGTTTGGAAATAAGAAAGAAGAAGTCACCATCAATAGCAAAAAATGTGTTATAAGTGACTTCATTACATGTCACTCATCTAACGTTGTTTACTGCATTGAATGCAGTTGCAATAAGTTCTATATTGGACGCACTGGAAGAGCCCTGAAAGTCAGGTTAGGACAACATCTCCGAAATATTAAAAAAGGTCTGGACACTCATGCATTGTAGGTGCATTTCAAGAAAGTCCATCAGTGCGACCCTAAGAATATATTGAACTTTTATGCATTATGAAAATATCCCCGGATATAAGAGGGGGGGACCCACACAAAAAATTAGCGAAAACAGAGATGCAAGCCATTTTCACTTACAAGACTCTGGAACCCATGGGTCTCAACAAAGACTTTGAGACAAAGTGGTTTCTATGAGTCGAGTTTGTCTTTTAATATTGTGATTAAACATCTTTTTAAGTCATGAACATTGTACATATAGATCAGCATCGCAAGAAAGCGCTAGATTAGGATGGATGGGGTTGGGAGTCTTTGAATATTTTAATTCATTTTACCAAAGAAATATTTATGGGTCTATTTTTTGTGGGATTAATAGGGGCATTGCTATATGAAGATATCTCTAAGATCATGTATGTATTTTCACATTTTATATTCTCCGTTTTTACCTATTTTTTATTCTTTTTCACTATGTTACCATTTACGAACGGGCTTCTACAAAATGGCGCCTGATAGAGACTCCAAAACACTTTGTCAGTTCATCCAGAGCCAAGTGCCGTCATCATATCCCATTTCCGGTCACATGATGGACATCGGGGGAATGAACGGACAATACACTTCCGCCCATACAGTTGGCCGGAAGTAAGAGCCGGCGTAATGACGGACTTCCGCCGGAAGTGAGATCGAGGCGCGCCGTTAACACGCGGCCCACACATTAAGATGGGAAAAAAACATCGTGATATATGGAATGGACTATCAGGATTGAACTTTTGTGCTATTGTAAATAGGCCCAGTAGTAATTAGGAAGTCTATGTCTGGTATTAGGATTAGATATGTTCCCATTAGGTGGGGTATAAATACCCATACCCTTGGGGTTTCAAACACACACCTTGAAAAAGATAACCAGCAGTTATCGAAACGCGTCGGTGAAATTATTGTGGGGGACTCGTGGAAGGCTCGCTGGACGTCTGGAGATTGTGCCTGGGGACGCTCAGCTTACAATAATACATGCTTGTTTGTCTACTTCCAACTGTAGACCATTCTGTTCGGTGAGAGTCCACCTGTCTACCCACTTTTTGTTTTAAATGTATAATAAAATGTTTTTATGGTAATACACTATTTAGCCATCCTTTATCCACATACTCCATTGATGAATGAACGAGGGAAAAGGGGCTCATAACCATAAGAACCGCATTGGGAACGGAGACAGTACATCTGATCGGTGATCCGCTCCATTTCTAAGTGCTGATTGTCTACTACTAGTAGACCACTCTTTGGGGTACGAGGCTGATTTTACTATAACAGAAGAATTTTATTCCAGAATTGTGTTGACAATATTACACTATGTTTGTGTTTTATGTTGTTTTGTAAGGTCACGTCCACTCCTCAATCTGGGGAGTGTAGCAACCCTACGAACATTATACGAGAAGCGCCTGTGATATGGTGTGGTAACTATTTCTTTTGGTTTATGTTTTGGAGTGTTGGTGACACTTTTTACCACCTGAATTCAGGCTGCTCATTAAGCGCAGTGTTTACGGTCTTTTTCCATTTCTGCAATTCTCTCCCCTGCAGTCTGATCACTACAGAAGGGTAAAAAAGAGAGGGGGGGCACTAAATTTAGGCGCAGTATAGATATATATATATATATAAGATATATATAAAAAAGCAGCTATAAGGGAAAACACTCATTGATAGTGGGATCCCAGTGTTATATAGCGCTCTGGTGTGTGCTGGCATACTCTCTCTCTGTCTCCCCAAAGGGCTTTGTGGGGTCCTGTCCTCTGTCAGAGCATTCCCTGTGTGTTTGCGGTGTGTCGGTACGGCTGTGTCGACATGTTTGATGAGGAGGCTTATGTGGAGGCGGAGCAGATGCCTGTAAATGTGATGTCACCCCCTGCGGGGTCGACACCTGAGTGGATGGTGCTGTGGAAGGAATTACGTGATAGTGTCGACTCCTTACATAAAAGGTTTGACGACATACCAAATGTGGGACAGCCGGCTTCTCAGCCGGTGCCTGCCCAGGCGTCTCAAAAGCCATCAGGGGCTCTAAAACGCCCGCTACCTCAGATGGCTGACACAGATGTCGACACGGATACTGACTCTAGTGTCGACGATGATGAGACTAATGTAACTTCCAGTAGGGCCACACGTTACATGATTGAGGCAATGAAAAATGTGTTGCACATTTCTGATGTTACCCCCGGTACCACGAAAAAGGGTATAATGTTTGGAGAGAAAAAACTACCAGTAGCTTTTCCTCCATCTGAAGAGTTAAATGAAGTGTGTGAAGAAGCGTGGGCTTCCCCTGATGAAAAGCTGGTAATTTCTAAGAGGTTACTAATGGCTTACCCTTTCCCGCCAGAGGATAGGTCACGCTGGGAAACATCCCCTAGGGTGGATAAAGCGCTCACACGCTTGTCAAAGAAGGTGGCACTACCGTCTCCGGATACGGCCGCCCTGAAGGAATCTGCTGATAGAAAGCAGGAGGCTATCCTGAAATCTATATATACACACACAGGTGTTATACTGAGACCGGCTATAGCTTCAGCCTGGATGTGCAGTGCTGCTGCTGCGTGGTCAGATTCCTTGTCAGATAATACAGATACCCTAGACAGGGACACTATATTGCTAAACGTAGAGCATATAAAAGACGCACTTTTATACATGAGGGATGCACAGAGGGATATTTGCCGGCTGGCATCCAAAATTAGTGCAATGTCCATTTCTGCTAGGAGAGGGTTATGGACTCGGCAGTGGACAGGAGATGCAGATTCCAAAAGATACATGGAAGTTCTGCCTTATAAGGGTGAGGAATTGTTCGGGGATTGTCTCTCGGACCTCGTTTCCACAGCAACAGCTGGGAAGTCTACATTTTTACCCCATGGCCCTCATTCCGAGTTGTTCGCTCGCAAGGCGATTTTAGCAGAGTTACACACGCTAAGCCGCCGCCTACTGGGAGTGAATCTTAGCTTCTTAAAATTGCGAACGATGTATTCGCAATATTGCGATTACAAACTACTTAGCAGTTTCAGAGTAGTTTCAGACTTACTCGGCATCTGCGATCAGTTCACTGCTTGTCGTTCCTGGTTTGACGTCACAAACACACCCAGCGTTCGCCCAGACACTCCCCCGTTTCTCCAGCCACTCCCGCGTTTTTTCCGGAAACGGTAGCGTTTTTATCCACACGCCCATAAAACGCTGTGTTTCCGCCCAGTAACACCCATTTCCTGTCAATCACATTACGATCGCCGGAGCGAAGAAAAAGCCGTGAGTAAAAAAACTATCTTCATAGCAAATTACTTGGCGCAGTCGCAGTGCAAACATTGCGCATGCGTACTAAGCAGAAAAACGCTGCGATGCGAAGAAAATTACCGAGCGAACGACTCGGAATGAGGGCCTATGTTCCCTTACAACCAAAGAAAGCACCGTATTATCAGGTACAGTCCTTTCAGCCCAATAGGGGCAAGCGGGTTAAAGGCGCGTCCTTTCTGCCCAGAGGCAGAGGTAGGGGAAAGAAGCTGCAGCATACAGCCAGTTCCCAGGAGCAAAAGTCCTCCCCCGCTTCCTCTAAGTCCACAGCATGACGCTGGGGCTTCACAGGCGGAGCCAGGTACGGTGGGGGCCCGTCTCAAAAACTTCAGCAATCAGTGGGCTCGCTCACGGGTGGATCCCTGGATCCTTCAAGTAGTATCTCAGGGGTACAAGCTGGAATTCGAGACGTCTCCCCCCCGCCGTTTCCTCAAATCTGCCTTGCCAACCACTCCCTCAGGCAGGGAGGCAGTGTTACAGGCAATTCACAAGCTGTATTCACAACAAGTGATAGTAAAGGTGCCCCTACTTCAACAAGGAAGGGGTTACTATTCCACAATGTTTGTGGTACCGAAACCGGACGGTTCGGTGAGACCCATTTTAAATTTGAAATCCTTGAACACATATATAAAAAAATTCAAGTTCAAGATGGAATCGCTCAGGGCGGTTATTGAAAGCCTGGACGAGGGGGATTACATGGTATCACTGGACATCAAGGATGCTTACCTACATGTCCCCATTTACCATACTCACCAGGAGTACCTCAGATTTGTGGTACAAGATTGTCATTACCAATTCCAGACGTTGCCGTTCGGTCTATCCACGGCTCCGAGGGTCTTTACCAAGGTAATGGCCGAGATGATGATACTCCTTCGAAAGAAGGGAGTTTTAATTATCCCGTACTTGGACGATCTCCTGATAAAGGCGAGGTCCAGAGAGCAGTTGTTGGTAGGGGTAGCACTATCTCGGGAAGTGCTACAACAGCACGGCTGGATTCTAAACATTCCAAAGTCACAGCTGGTCCCTACGACACGCCTGCTGTTCCTAGGGATGGTTCTGGACACAGAACAGAGAAAAGTGTTTCTCCCGGAGGAGAAGGCAAAGGAGCTGTCATTTCTAGTCAGAGGCCTCCTAAAACCAAAACAGGTGTCGGTGCATCACTGCACGCGGATCCTGGGAAAAATGGTAGCTTCCTACGAAGCAATTCCATTTGGCAGGTTTCATGCAAGAACCTTTCAGTGGGACCTGTTGGACAAGTGGTCCGGATCGCATCTTCAGATGCATCGTCTGATAACCCTGTCTCCAAGGACACGGGTGTCTCTGCTGTGGTGGCTGCAGAGTGCTCATCTTCAAGAGGGCCGCAGATTCGGCATACAGGACTGGGTCCTGGTGACCACGGATGCCAGCCTTCGAGGCTGGGGAGCAGTCACACAGGGAAGAAACTTCCAAGGACTATGGTCAAGTCAGGAGACTTCCCTGCACATAAATATTCTGGAACTGAGGGCCATTTACAATGCCCTAAGTCAGGCAAAACCCCTGCTTCAAAACCAGCCGGTACTGATCCAGTCAGACAACATCACGGCGGTCGCCCATGTAAATCGACAGGGCGGCACGAGAAGCAGGACGGCGATGGCAGAAGCCACAAGGATTCTCCGATGGGCGGAAAATCACGTGTTAGCACTGTCAGCAGTGTTCATTCCGGGAGTGGACAACTGGGAAGCAGACTTCCTCAGCAGGCACGACCTCCACCCGGGAGAGTGGGGACTTCATCCAGAAGTCTTTCAAATGATTGTAAACCGGTGGGAAAAGCCACAGGTGGACATGATGGCGTCCCGCCTAAACAAAAAGCTAAAAAAATATTGCGCCAGGTCGAGAGACCCGCAGGCGATAGCTGTGGACGCTCTGGTAACACCGTGGGTGTACCGATCGGTTTATGTGTTCCCTTCTCTTCCTCTCATACCAAAGGTACTGAGGATAATAAGGAGAAGAGGAGTAAGAACTATACTCATTGTTCCGGATTGGCCAAGAAGACCGTGGTACCCGGAACTTCAAGAAATTATGTCAGAGGACCCATGGCCTCTACCGCTCAGACGAGACCTGCTGCAGCAGGGGCCCTGTCTGTTCCAAGACTTACCGCGGCTGCGTTTGACGGCATGGCGGTTGAACACCGGATCCTGAAGGAAAAGGGCATTCCGGAGGAAGTCATTCCTACGCTGATTAAAGCTAGGAAAGAAGTAACCGCAAACCATTATCACCGCATATGGCGAAAATATGTTGCGTGGTGTGAGGCCAGGAAGGCCCCAACGGAAGAATTTCAGCTGGGCCGTTTCCTGCACTTCCTACAGTCAGGGGTGACTATGGGCCTTAAATTGGGTTCCATTAAGGTCCAGATTTCAGCTCTATCGATTTTCTTCCAGAGAGAACTGGCTTCACTACCTGAAGTTCAGACTTTTGTTAAGGGAGTGCTGCATATTCAGCCCCCTTTTGTGCCTCCAGTGGCACCTTGGGATCTCAACGTGGTGTTAGATTTCCTAAAGTCACATTGGTTTGAGCCACTGAAAACCGTGGATTTGAAATATCTCACGTGGAAAGTGGTCATGTTGTTGGCCTTGGCTTCGGCCAGGCGTGTATCAGAATTGGCGGCTTTGTCATGTAAAAGCCCTTATCTGATTTTCCATATGGATAGGGCAGAATTGAGGACTCGTCCCCAGTTTCTCCCCAAAGTGGTATCAGCTTTTCATCTGAACCAACCTATCGTGGTGCCTGCGGCTACAAATGACTTGGAGGCTTCCAAGTTGTTGGATGTAGTCAGGGCCCTAAAAATCTATGTTTGCAGGACAGCTGGAGTCAGAAAGACTGACTCGCTCTTTATCCTGTATGCGCCCAACAAGTTGGGTGCACCTGCTTCAAAGCAGACTATTGCTCGCTGGATCTGTAGTACGATTCAGCTTGCACATTCTGCGGCTGGACTGCCGCATCCTAAGTCAGTAAAAGCGCATTGCACGAGGAAGGTGGGCTCTTCTTGGGTGGCTGCCCGAGGGGTCTCGGCTCTTCAACTTTGCCGAGCAGCTACTTGGTCGGGGTCAAACACGTTTGCTAAATTCTACAAGTTTGACACCCTGGCTGAGGAGGACCTAGAGTTTGCTCATTCGGTGCTGCAGAGTCATCCGCACTCTCCCGCCCGTTGGGGAGCTTTGGTATAATCCCCATGGTCCTTACGGAGTCCCCAGCATCCACTTAGGACGTTAGAGAAAATAAGAATTTACTCACCGGTAATTCTATTTCTCATAGTCCGTAGTGGATGCTGGGCGCCCATCCCAAGTGCGGATTGTCTGCAATACTTGTATATAGTTATTGCTTAACTAAAGGGTTATTGTTGAGCCATCTGTTGAGAGGCTCAGTTGTTATCATGCTGTTAACTGGGTTCAGATCACGAGTTATACGGTGTGATTGGTGTGGCTGGTATGAGTCTTACCCGGGATTCAAAATCCTTCCTTATTGTGTCAGCTCTTCCGGGCACAGTATCCTAACTGAAGTCTGGAGGAGGGTCTTTGTGGGGGGAGCCAGTGCACACCAGTAGTCTAAAAGCTTTCTTTATAGTTGTGCCCAGTCTCCTGCGGAGCCGCTAATCCCCATGGTCCTTACGGAGTCCCCAGCATCCACTACGGACTATGAGAAATAGAATTACCGGTGAGTAAGTTCTTATTATTTCATCATTCATGGATATACATCAGGTAATACACAATAAAACACATATATCCTAACCATGCATATATAAACCTATATCTACATATATACACATACATAGAGAAAGGTACGGCACTCCCAAAGCTATAACTCTATCACATACCGGTGCCTCCGTGAAACCGAAGTAATATAGTAAAGTATAGACGTTGCACTCACGGCAATTGCAAGAACTCACACAGTCAACACATGTTGTAGTAACGTTTCAGTGGACACCCCACTGTCGTCAGACTTTTATTAAACAAAGAATAAAAACATACCTTTATAGAACTACCCACGTGAGCTTTCACAAACCGGTCCGGTAATACAGAAACCGGAAATGAACACGGAAGTGATGTAATAGTGCCTTTAGTGCACTGAGAAAAAGAAGAGGGAGACAATGTCAAAGGCAGAGGCAGAGTGGGCAGACCGCCACGGTCCAACAAGAAGTAATCTGTAACTTATCCTCCTATATATTGTCGGACTCAGAGACAAAATTATTGAACAAGGGTTTATCTTTTGTGCCGTCTGTCCCCTTCAATAATTTACAATGGAATACTGAAAAGTATAAATTACAACGCAAAGTAAAATTGAGAGAGCATTTTGGTGATCGCACGAATATTGATTCTGTTGTTTCTATGCCTGCTAAATTACAGTCTTTTCGTCCCAAGTCTGTGTTTGATCCCTTATCCAATAACTCTAGTTTAAAAACCTTTATGAGAATACTTGACCATGAAGTAAAAACTGTAACAGATTCTAAAGAGAGGGTTCATCTCAATTTAACTAGGGAAGAAAGAGATGCTTTACAAACATTATCTAGTAATGATCAATTAATTATCAGGCCAGCAGATAAGGGGGGTTCTATTGTATTACAAGATTTCAATGATTACAATATTGAGGCTTTACGCCAGTTATCATGCACTGAAATCTATATTAAGTTACCACATAATCCCACTGTTACCTGTAAGAAAAAATTGAAAGAAATCCTATTACAAGCAGTAGATGTTAGCCTAATTTCTTCTGAAGTTTTGGAAGTTCTAGTACCCCAATTCCCGGTGGTTCCGTTGTTTTACTTACTTCCTAAGATCCACAAAGGTCTCAATCCTCCCCCAGGCCGTCCCATTGTGTCAGCCAGGGGATCATTGCTGCAACCCTTATCCATTTTTCTAGATTGGTTATTACAACCGCTTTTGGGCACAGAACCTAGTTTTCTAGCTGACACTACAACATTCCTTAATAACCTACAGAACATTGCAACAGTACCGGAGGGGTGCTGGCTGGCTACGGTTGATGTAGTCAGCTTGTATACGTCAATTCCCCACGGGTTGGGCCTATTAGCCGTTAAACGGTTTTTGTCTAGAAAGAAGGCTTTTGATCTAGCTAAAATTGAAGTTATCTTATTACTACTGGAATTAATCTTGACTAATAACTTTTTTCTATATGGTAAACAGTTTTACCTACAGGTGCAAGGCTGCGCTATGGGCTCTGCCGTCTCTCCGACATATGCAAATATTGTGATGTTTTCAGTTGAGGATGATGTACTTTACAGTAATGAGGCGTTTAAATCTGAGGCAATTTTATTTAACCGCTACATAGATGATTTATTCATTCTATGGAAAGGTGACAAGAAAGATCTTATTGATTTGTTGGAGATGCATAACTCAGGCGAAAGTACCATCAAATTTACATTTCAGTTAAGCCAGGTTGTTATTAATTTTTTAGATGTAAAGGTTTCGATCTTTAACAATTCTGTACATACATCAGTCTATACCAAACCAACTGATCGTAATCAATTTTTACATGCCAACAGCTGCCATCCTACTTCTCTCAAAAGGGGTTTGCCCTTTTCTCAGATGATTAGGATTCGAAGAGTTAACAGTGATGCTGAGGGGGCGTTACGTCAAATTGACATACTGATTTAGAAGTTATTGCTCAGAGGGTACTCTAAAACCCTTCTCCAATCAGCCAAAAATAAAGTGATGTCCATGGATAGAACATCTCTTTTACAGAGAAAAAGTAAGAGCACTAAACAACAAAATAAATTCCCCTGGGTTAATAAATTTAATACCAAATCCAACATTATTACTAAAATTGCTAAAAAACACTGGCCCTTACTGGAGACTGATACACAATTACATATGTCTGGTTCAAGCTTAATGCCTTGTTTTTCGAGAGGAAAAAATTGAAGGATTATTTGGTTAAAACGGATGTTTCCAAAATGTTGATGCAAACTGACACCCCTGCGTCTCATTTTTTATCACAACCTAATTCCAAGCTGGGATGCTTTAGATGTACATGTGTGACCTGCCAATATTTATTGGTAGGTGATTCTTTTAACCATCCCCAGACCGGTAAAAAGATCATGATTAAACATCGCTTAACCTGCAATTCAGCTTTTATCATTTACCAGATAGTATGCCCATGTGGGCTTAGCTATGTTGGCAAGTCTGAACGCAAGTTCAAAGAAAGAATGACATGCCATAGGTCTGCGATCAGAATCGCATTGGAAACGGGCAAGAGTGACCAGCCTGTAGCCAAGCATTTTTTGGCTTTCAAACATCCCATTAACAGTATCCGTTACAGAATGATTGACCATATTCCCTTAAACATCAGAGGTGGCAATCGTGCATTACTTTTACTACAAACTGAGGCCAAATGGATAGCGAGGTTGGATGTAATTCATCCCAAGGGGTTAAATGAGCAATTTTCCTACGCTTGTTTTTTGTAATATTATATATTGGTTCGGGCTGTGTCTTTAATTAACAGCTAGTTCTAAAAGCCTGAAATTAGATGGTTTTATTAGGTGGATTGACAACACACCAGGTGTTCAGGTAGACATGATTTGCCGATTACTTCTAGTTTATATGAGCTGTGTTGCATTGTATCTCTTTCTCAATGTATCTTTTTTAATGTATCGTTTTTTGTTGTGTAATATTACCATCTAATGTGACTTTAGAGAATTTCGTTCTGTAATTATTGTTACTGCATCGTGTCATTATTGTATCCTTTTCTGTTAAGCGGTTTGTTATACTCTTGCCGCAGGCATCCGATATCCATGGTGATGGTTTTCTTCTTTTTCTCAGTGCACTAAAGGCACTATTACATCACTTCCGTGTTCATTTCCGGTTTCTGTATTACCGGACCGGTTTGTGAAAGCTCACGTGGGTAGTTCTATAAAGGTATGTTTTTATTCTTTGTTTAATAAAAGTCTGACGACAGTGGGGTGTCCACTGAAACGTTACTACAACATGTGTTGACTGTGTGAGTTCTTGCAATTGCCGTGAGTGCCACGTCTATACTTTACCATATATACACATATAGATATAACCCATACGCACATGGATTGTCCAGACCTGTCAGGTCTCTAGTGACGGTAATGTGCTGTGAATGTGTATGACCATGTACTGACATGCCCCCGATGTGGATCTGCCAGGAACGTTAAGGTCGACAGAAACTTAGCAAATGTCGACAGCAATGAATAGGAAGCGGGCAAAAATTAATCACGGAACCCCGAGGGGACTGAGGGAAGGATACAAACACAATATTGATAACTTCCCCCCCACATATACCAATAAATATATATACACATATATATACAGGTACAACGTATAAACCGCTTGATAAATCTTTTCACCCAGAAAATACCATTGATGCCGACAGGGCATCCCCAAACAACTGTAGCTCCCTTATCGTGTTTGCTGTTTTAAACACACGAAACCCCAAGTTTTTAGTACTTAATTTCCTGAGTCAAACACCACCAAGCGCTGGCGAAGCCGACAGCTATTCCGACAGCAGCTTGTGACAAAGCCCTGACACCTGCCGACATACGTCGACTAACCAATAGTGGGTACAAACAGGGAAACATTGAATTCATGTAATATAAGAGTGATTATGAGTCCATTATCAACGGTAAAGCTATATGACCCCCATATAGCTTTAAAACACTGTGCCCCCCCTCCATCTTACTGACTAGCAAGTCCTGGCGGGGATTTGAAGAGAAATGGCGCTGACTCCTGTATGAGGGCTAAGCTCCGCCCCCTCCCGGCGCGCTTAAGCCCGCTCAACTAAATAAATACATATATATGTTAATGAGCTGGGGAACCTATATACATATAGGGAGTAAGCCCCCCGTTTGTCTAATACGCAGCCCAGGGCGCCCCCCCTGCGCCCCGGACCCACCGAAGCCGTTGGTGTGTGGGAGCCACGGAGCGCAGCGCACACGCTGCGATACCCCGGTGGCCGAAAACACCCGGTGTCCGGGTACGTTTCCCCACCCGGGCTAATACACTAGATGCTGCCCAGGACGCTCCCCACCCAGCGCCCTGCACCCTGCAGGCCGATGGCGTGCGGGAGCAGGGAGCGCAGCGCTACCGCTGCTGCTCCCGCCCGTTCGCTGCGTACTGGCGGGGCGGGCACCGAAGGGTGTCCCCCCGCCAGTGAACTTCATAGTAAATATATATATACATACATATACTGCCCAGGGCGCTCCCCCCCCAGCGCCCTGCACCCTGCAGGCCGATGGCGTGTGGGAGCGGGGAGCGCAGCGCTGCCGCTCCCTCCCGTTCGCGGCGTACTGGCGGGGTGGGCACCGAAGGATGTCCCCCCGCCAGTGAACTTCACAGTAAATATATTTAAATATATACACATATATACTGCCCATGGCGCTCCCCCCCCCAGCGCCCTGCACCCTGCAGGCCGATGGTGTGTGCATGTGTGGGAGCAGGGAGCGCAGCGATACCGCTGTCGCTCCCCCCTGCGGCACACTGGCGGGGTGAACATACTCGGTGCCCGGGCCCCTAAATATGTCCCTCCGCCAGCTCCTAGACCCTCAGCAACATGCCCCCAGAGCGCTCCCCCCCAGCGCCCTGCACCCTCCAGAGACGTTGGTGTGTGGGAGCATGGAGTGCAGCACTACCGCTGCTGTTACCTCCGTTACTGAAGTCTTCTGCCGTCACTGAAGTCTTCTTTTCTTCTAATACTCACCCGGCTTCTATCTTCTGGCTTCTGTGAGGGGATCGACGGCGTGGCTCCGGGAGCAAGCAGCTAGGCGCACCAAGTGATCGAACCCTCTGGAGCTAATGGTGTCCAGTAGCCGAGAAGCAGAGCCTTGAAACTCACAGAAGTAGGTCTGCTTCTCTCCCCTCAGTCCCACGCTGCAGGGAGCCTGTAGCCAGCAGGTCTCCCTGAAAATAAAAAACCTAACAAAGTCTTTCAGAGAAACTCAGTAGAGCTCCCCTAGTGTGCATCCAGTCACTCCTGGGCACAAAGTCTAACTGGGGTCTGGAGAAGGGGCATAGAGGGAGGAGCCAGTTCACGCCCAGTTTAAATCTTTATAGTGTGCCCAGGCTCCTGCGGATCCGTCTATACCCCATGGTCCTTACGGAGTCCCCAGCATCCTCTAGGACGTATGAGAAATAGATTTACCGGTAGGTTTAAAATCTTATTTTCTCTTACGTCCTAGAGGATGCTGGGGACTCCGTAAGGACCATGGGGTTTATACCAAAGCATCCAATCGGGCGGGAGAGTGCGTATGACTCTGCAGCACCGACTGAGCAATCGCTAGGTCCTCATCAGCCAGGGTATCAAACTTGTAGAATTTAGCAAAAGTGTTTGACCCCGACCAAGTCGCCGCTCGGCAAAGCTGTAATGCCGAGACGCCTCGGGCAGCCGCCCAAGAAGAACCCACCTTCCTAGCGGAATGGGCCTTAACCGAATTTGGTATCGGCAATCCAGCCGTAGAATGAGCCTGCTGAATCGTATTACAGATCCAGCGAGCAATAGTCTGCTTCGAAGCAGGTGCGCCAATCTTATTAGCAGCATACAGGACAAACAGAGCCTCTGTTTTCCTAATTCTAGCCGTCCTGGCTACATAAATCTTTAAGGCCCTGACTACGTCCAGGGATCTGGAATCCTCCAGGTCACTTGTAGGCACAGGCACCACAATAGGTTGATTCATATGGAACGAAGAAACCACTTTAGGCAAAAATTGCGGACGTGTCCTTAATTCAGCTCGATCCACATGAAAAATCAAGTAGGGGCTCTTGTGTGACAAAGCCGCCAATTCTGACACTCGCCTTGCCGATGCTAAGGCCAACAACATGACCACCTTCCAGGTAAGAAATTTCAACTCAACCTTGTTAAGTGGTTCAAACCAGTGTGATTTTAGGAACTGCAACACCACGTTCAGGTCCCATGGTGCCACTGGAGGCAAAAAAGGGGGCTGGATGTGCAGCACTCCCTTTACAAACGTCTGGACTTCTGGAAGAGCAGCCAATTCCTTCTGAAAGAAAATCGAGAAGGCCGAAATCTGTACCTTAACAGAGCCTAATTTCAGGCCCATATCCACTCCTGTCTGTAGGAAGTGGAGAAAACGACCCAGATGAAAATCTTCCGTAGGTGCATTCTTGGTTTCACACCAAGACACATACTTTCGCCAGATACGGTGATAGTGCTTTACCGTCACCTCCTTCCTAGCCTTTATTAAAGTAGGGATGACCTCTTCCGGAATCCCCTTTTTCGCTAGGATTCGGCGTTCAACCGCCATGCCGTCAAAAGTAACCACGGTAAGTCTTGAAATACACAGGGCCCCTGTTGCAACAGGTCTTCCCTCAGAGGAAGAGGCCAGGGATCTCCTGTGAGCATCTCTTGTAGATCCAAGTACCAGGCCCTTCGAGGCCAGTCTGGGACAACGAGTATCGTCTGTACTCTTCTTCGTCTTATGATCCTCAACACTTTTGTGATGAGAGGAAGAGGAGGAAACACGTAGACCGATTTGAACACCCACGGTGTTACCAGAGCATCTACTGCTACTGCCTGAGGGTCCCGAGACCTGGCACAATACCTCCGAAGCTTCTTGTTGAGGCGTGACGCCATCATGTCTATTTGAGGAGTTCCCCAAAGACGCGTTACGTCTGCAAAGACTTCTTGATGAAGTCCCCACTCTCCTGGATGGAGATCGTGTCTGCTGAGGAAGTCTGCTTCCCAGTTGTCCACTCCCGGAATGAAGACAGCCGACAGAGCGCTTACGTGATTTTCCGCCCAGCGAAGAATCCTGGTGGCTTCCACCATCGCGACTCTGCTTCTTGTCCCGCCTTGGCGGTTCACATGAGCCACTGCTGTGACATTGTCTGATTGAATCGGAACCGGTAGGTTTCGAAGAAGACTCTCCGCTTGTCGAAGGCCGTTGTAAATGGCCCTGAGTTCCAACACATTGATGTGTAGACAGGACTCCTGGTCTGACCACAGTCCCTGAAAATTTCTTCCTTGTGTGACTGCTCCCCATCCTCGGAGGCTCGCGTCCGTGGTAACCAGGATCCAATCCTGAATTCCGAACCTGCGACCCTCCAGCAGGTGAGCACTTTGCAGCCACCATAGGAGAGACACCCTGGCCCCTGGGGACAGTATTATTTTCCGATGTAAGTGCAGATGGGACCCGGACCACTTGTCCAGAAGGTCCCATTGAAAAGTCCTTGCATGGAACCTTCCGAAGGGAATGGCCTCATAGGCCGCCACCATTTTTCCCAGAACTCGAGTACATTGGTGAACAGACACCCTTTTCGTTTTTAGCAGGTCTCTGACCATGTTCTGGATGTCCTGGGCTTTCTCCAGTGGGAGAAAGACTTTCATTTGTTCCGTATCCAGTATCATACCTAGGAACGTTAGTCGAGTTGTCGGAATCAACTGTGACTTCGGTAGATTTAGAATCCAACCGTGTTGCTGGAGCACTCTCAGAGAGAGCGCCACACTGCTCAACAATTTCTCTCTGGATCTCGCTTTTATTAGGAGATCGTCCAAGTATGGGATAATTGTGACTCCATGCTTGCGCAGGACCACCATCATTTCCGCCATTATCTTGGTGAAAATCCTCGGGGCCGTGGAAAGCCCAAACGGCAACGTCTGAAATTGGTAATGACAATCCTGTATAGCGAATCTCAGGTATTCCTGATGGGGGGAATATATGGGGACATGAAGGTACGCATCCTTTATGTCCAGAGACACCATAAACTCCCCCTCCTCCATATTGGCTATTATCGCTCTGAGTGATTCCATTTTGAATTTGAATCTTTTTATGTACAGGTTTCGGGATTTCAGATTCAAAATAGGTCTGACCGAACCATCCGGTTTCGGGACCACAAATAGGGTTGAGTAGTAACCTCTTCCCTGCTGGTTCAGGGGAACCCTGATTATTACTTGCTGTAGACACAGCATTTGAATTGCAGCTAAGACTACATCCCGTTCCGATGTGGAAGCTGGTAGGGCCGATTTGAAAAATCGGCGCGGGGGCACCTCCTCGAATTCCAGTTGGTAACCCTGGGAAACTATTTCCAACACCCAAGGATTCAGGCCTGAGCTGACCCAGGCCTGGCTGAAAAGTCGAAGACGTGCCCCCACCGGTGCGGACTCCCTCAGGGGAGCCCCAGCGTCATGCTGTGGGCTTTGGAGTAGCCGGGGAGGACTTTTGTTCCTGGGCACCTGCCGAAGCAGGTGCTCTTTTGCCTCTGCCCTTACCTCTGGCGAGAAAGGAGGATCCCCGACCTCTTCTGAGCTTGTGCGACCGAAAGGACTGCATCTGATAGGGTGGTACTTTCTTTTGCTGTTGGGGAATAAATGGTAAAAAGTTTGATTTACCTGCTGTAGCTGTGGAAACCAGGTCCGTCAGCCCATCCCCAAACAATACATCTCCCTTATAGGGTAGAACTTCCATATGTTTTTTGGAATCTGCATGACCCGTCCATTGGCGAGTCCATAAGGATCTTCTCGCAGAGATAGACATGGCATTGGCCCTAGAAGCCAGCAAACCAATGTCCCTTTGAGCATCCCTCATAAATAAGACTGCGTCTTTAATATGGGCTAGAGTTAAGAATATAGTATCCTTATCCATCTTATCAAAATCAGCTGTCAGGTCATCTGTCCAAGCTGAAATCGCGCTACACACCCATGCTGACGCAATTGTCGGTCTAAGGACTGCTCCAGTATGAGAATAAATACACTTTAAGGTAGTCTCTTGCCTGCGATCTGCAGGGTCCCTAAGGGCAGCTGTGTCAGGAGACAGTAGCGCCACTTTCTTGGACAAGCGCGTCAGGGCCTTGTCCACAGTGGGAGGTGATTCACAACGCTCCCTGTCCTGTTTAGGGAAGGGGTATGCTATATAAATTCTTTTGGGTATCTGCGGTCTCTTTTCCAGAGTCTCCCAAGCTTTTTCAAAGAAATAATTTAGTTCATGAGATGTGGGAAAATTTATAATCTGTTTCTTTCCCTTAAACATGTGCACCCTTGTGTCGGGGACCGAGGGTTCATCCGCAATATGCAACACATCCCTTATTGCCACAATCATACACTGAATGCTTTTTGTCACCCTAGGGTGCAATTTCACTTTGTCATAGTCGACACTGGAATCAGAGTCCGTGTAAGTAGTAGTGTCTAGTGTTAAAAGACGCTTTTGAGACCCCGACGGGCCCTGTGAGTCGGTCCAATCCGAGGAGTGACCCCCTGATGTCCCCCCTAATTCAGCCTTATCAAGCCTCTTATGTAAGGATGCCACACTTGCATTCAACATATGCCACATGTCCATCCATTACTGAGTCGGCACAACCGACGGGGACACACCACTCATTTGCTCCACCTCCTCCTTGGAAAAGCCTTCCGCTTCAGACATGTCGACACCACGTACCGACACCCCACAAACACAGGGATTAACCTATAAGGGGACAAAACCCCAACCAGGCCCTTAGGAGAGACAGAGAGAGAGTATGCCAGCACACACCCAGCGCTTAATAACACTGGAAAAATATGACCAGATAGCGCTTTTATATATAAAATGACCAGATTCCCACTCACTGCGCTTAAAATGCCCCCCTCCTCTTTTTTCCAGCCTGAATGTTCAGCAGGGGAGAGACCAGGGAGCCAGCGTTTTCCTCATGCAGCTTCTGTGGAGAAAATGGCGCTGGTTAGTGCTGGGGATCAAGCTCCGCCCACCCGACGGCGGGCTTCGGTCCCGGTGATTTTTTTATAGAAAATGGCGGGGGATCGTAGAATTACTGCCCAGCAGCCTAATCTACCTTGTCAGTGCCCAAATGTGAGGTTTATTGCTGCCCAGGGCGCCCCCCCCTGCGCCCTGCACCCTTCAGTGCTGCTCTGTGTGTGTGAATGGGAGCAATGGCGCGCAGCTTACCGCTGCGCGCCTTACCTTATGAAGATCTGATGTCTTCTGCCTTCTCATATTCACCCGGCTTCTATCTTCGGCATCTGTGAGGACGGCGGCGCGGCTCCGGGACGAACCCCAGGTGAGACCTGTGTTCCAACTCCCTCTGGAGCGAATGGTGTCCAGTAGCCTTAGAAACAGAGCCCAACCGTTAAGCCAGCCCTGCTTCTCTCCCCTCAGTCCCACGATGCAGGGAGCCTGTTGCCAACAGGACTCCATGAAAATAAAAAACCTAACAAAATTATTTTTCAACAGAAAACTCTGGAGAGCTCTCTGCAGTGCACCCATTCTCCTCTGGGCACAAGATCTAACTGAGGTCTGGAGGAGGGGCATAGAGGGAGGAGCCAGTGCACACCCATAGTAAAAGTTCTTTTTAGGTGCCCTATCTCCTGCGGAGCCCGTCTATACCCCATGGTCCTTACGGAGACCCCAGCATCCTCTAGGACGTAAGAGAAAAAGAAATTGTAAAAAATAAGATTTTACTTACCGATAAATCTATTTCTCGTAGTCCGTAGTGGATGCTGGGACTCCGTAAGGACCATGGGGAATAGCGGCTCCGCAGGAGACAGGGCACAAAATAAAAGCTTGAGATATCAGGTGGTGTGCACTGGCTCCTCCCCCTATGACCCTCCTCCAAGCCAGTTAGGATACTGTGCCCGGACGAGCGTACATAATAAGGAAGGATATTGAATCCCGGGTAAGACTCATACCAGCCACACCAATCACACCGTACAACTCGTGATCTGAACCCAGTTAACAGTATGATAAATTTAAAGGAGCCTCTGAAAAGATGGCTCAACAATAATAACCCGAATTTTTTGTAACAATAACTATATACAAGTATTGCAGACAATCCGCACTAGGGATGGGCGCCCAGCATCCACTACGGACTACGAGAAATAGATTTATCGGTAAGTAAAATCTTATTTTCTCTAACGTCCTAAGTGGATGCTGGGACTCCGTAAGGACCATGGGGATTATACCAAAGCTCCCAAACGGGCAGGAGAGTGCGGATGACTCTGCAGCACCGAATGAGAGAACTCCAGGTCCTCCTCAGCCAGGGTATCAAATTTGTAGAATTTAGCAAACGTGTTTGCCCCTGACCAAGTAGCTGCTCGGCAAAGTTGTAAAGCCGAGACCCCTCGGGCAGCCGCCCAAGATGAGCCCACTTTCCTTGTGGAATGGGCTTTTACTGATTTTGGCTGTGGCAATCCTGCCACGGAATGTGCAAGCTGAATTGTACCACAAATCCAACGAGCAATCGTCTGCTTTGAAGCAGGAGCACCCAGCTTGTTGGGTGCATACAGGATAAACAGCGAGTCAGTTTTCCTGACTCCAGCCGTCCTGGAAACATATATTTTCAAGGCCCTGACAACGTCCAGCAACTTAGAGTCCTCTAAGTCCCTAGTAGCCGCAGGTACCACAATAGGTTGGTTCATGTGAAATGCAGAAACCACCTTAGGTAGAAATTGAGGACGAGTCCTCAATTCCGCCCTGTCAGAATGAAAATTTAGGTAAGGGCTTTTACATGATAAAGCCGCCAATTCTGACACACGCCTAGCTGAAGCCAAGGCCAACAGCATCGACACCTTCCACGTGAGATATTTTAAATCTACCGTAGACAATGGTTCAAACCAGTGTGATTTTAGAAATCTCAACACAACATTGAGATCCCAAGGTGCCACTGGAGGCACAAAAGGAGGCTGTATGTGCAGCACCCCTTTCACAAATGTCTGAACTTCAGGTACTGAAGCCAGTTCTTTCTGGAAGAATATCGACAGGGCCGAAATTTGAACCTTAATGGACCCTAATTTTAGGCCCATAGACAGTCCTGTTTGCAGGAAATGCAAGAAACGACCCAGTTGAAATTCCTGTGTAGGGGCCTTCTTGGCCTCACACCACGCAACATATTTACGCCAAATGCGGTGATAATGTTTTGCGGTTACTTCCTTTCTGGCTTTTACCAGAGTAGGGATGACTTCTTCTGGAATGCCCTTGTCCTTCAGGATCCGGCGTTCAACCGCCATGCCGTCAAACGCAGCCGCGGTAAGTCTTGGAACAGACAAGGCCCCTGCAGTAGCAGGTCCTGTCTTAGAGGTAGAGGCCACGGTTCGTCCGTGAGCATCTCTTGAAGTTCCGGGTACCAAGACCTTCTTGGCCAATCCGGAACCACGAGTATAGTTCTTACTCCTCTCCTTCTTATGATTCTCAATACTTTCGGTATGAGGGGCAGAGGAGGGAATACATACACTGACTGGTACACCCACGGCGTTACCAGAGCGTCCACTGCTATTGCCTGAGGGTCCCTTGACCTGGCGCAATATCTGTCCAGTTTTTTGTTTAGACGTGACGCCATCATGTCCACCTTTGGTCTTTCCCAACGGTTTACAATTTGGTGGAAGACTTCTGGGTGAAGTCCCCACTCTCCCGGGTGAAGGTCGTGTCTGCTGAGGAAGTCTGCTTCCCAGTTGTCCACTCCCGGAATGAACACTGCTGACAGTGCTATCACATGATTTTCCGCCCAGCGAAGAATCCTTGCAGTTTCTGCCATTGCCCTCCTGCTTCTCGTGCCGCCCTGTCTGTTTATGTGGGCGACTGACGTGATGTTGTCCGACTGGATCAACACCGCCTGACCCTGAAGCAGAGGTTTTGCTTGAATTAAGGCATTGTAAATGGCCCTTAGTTCTAGAATGTTTATATGAAGAGATGTTTCCATGCTTGACCACAAGCCCTGGAAATTCCTTCCCTGTGTGACTGCTCCCCAGCCTCTCAGGCTGGCATCCGTGGTTACCAGGATCCAATCCTGAATGCCAAATCTGCGGCCCTCTAGTAGATGAGCCCTCTGAAGCCACCACAGGAGAGGCACCCTTGTCCTTGGCGACAGGGTTATCCGTTGATGCATCTGAAGATGCGATCCGGACCATTTTCCCAGTAGATCCCACTGAAAAGTTCTTGCATGGAATCTTCCGAATGGAATCGCTTCGTAAGAAGCCACCATTTTTCCCAGGACCCTTGTGCACTGATGCACTGAGACCTGTCCTGGTTTTAGGAGGTTCCTGACTAGCTCGGATAACTCCCTGGCCTTCTCCTCCGGGAGAAACACCTTCTTCTGGACTGTGTCCAGAATCATTCCTAAGAACAGTAGACGTGTCGTTGGAATCAGCTGCGATTTTGGAATATTTAGAATCCATCCGTGCTGACTTAGCACTACCTGAGATAGTGCCACTCCGACTTCTAACTGTTCCTTGGTTCTTGCCCTTATCAGGAGATCGTCCAAGTAAGGGATAATTAAGATGCCTTTTCTTCGTAGAAGAATCATCATTTCGGCCATTACCTTGGTAAAGACCCGAGGCGCCGTGGACAATCCAAACGGCAGCGTCTGAAACTGATAATGACAGTTTTGTACTACAAACCTGAGGTACCCTTGGTGAGAAGGATATATTGGGACGTGGAGATAAGCATCCTTGATGTCCAGCGACACCATATAGTCCCCCTCTTCCAGGTTCGCTATCACCGCTCTGAGTGACTCCATCTTGAATTTGAACCTTTTTATGTAAGTGTTCAAAGATTTTAGATTTAATATTGGTCTCACCGAGCCGTCCGGCTTCGGTACCACAAATAGTGTGGAATAATACCCCTTCCCCTGTTGTAAGAGGGGTACCTTGATTATCACCTGCTGGGAGTACAGCTTGTGAATGGCTTCCAGAACTGCCTCCCTGTCGGAGGGAGACTTTGGTAAAGCAGACTTCAGGAACCGATGAGGAGGAAACACCTCGAATTCCAGTTTGTACCCCTGTGATACTACCTGTAGAATCCAGGGATCCACTTGCGAGTGAGCCCACTGCGCGTTGAAATTCTTGAGACGGGCCCCCACCGTGTCTGAGTCTGTCTACTTGTAAAGCCCCAGCGTCATGCTGAAGACTTGGCAGAAGCAGGGGAGGGCTTCTGCTCCTGGGAAGCGGCTGCATGGTGCTGCCTTTTTCCTCTTCCTCTGCCCTTGGGCAGAAAAGAGTGACCTTTTGCTCGCTTGTACTTATGGGAACGAAAGGACTGAGTTTGAAAAGACTGTGTCTTTTTCTGTTGATGTGAAGTAACCTGGGGTAAAAAGGTGGATTTTCCAGCCGTTGCCGTGGCCACCAGGTCTGTTAGACCAGCCCCAAATAACTCCTCCCCCTTATACGGCAATACTTCCATGTGCCGTTTGGAATCTGCGTCCCCTGACCACTGTCTGGTCCATAATGCTCTTCTGGCAGAGATGGACATTGCGCTTACTCTTGATGCCAGGGTACAAATATCCCTCTGCGCATCACGCATATATAGCAATGCATCCTTTAAATGTTCTATAGTTAACAGAATATTGTCCCTATCCAGGGTATCAATATTCTCAGTCAGGGAATCCGCCCATGCGACTCCAGCACTGCACATCCAGGCTGATGCGATTGCTGGTCGCAGTATAACACCAGTATGTGTGTATATACTTTTCAGGATATTTTCCAGCCTCCTATCAGCTGGTTCTTTGAGGGTGGCCGTATCAGGGGACGGTAACGCTACTTGTTTAGATAAACGTGTGAGCGCCTTATCTACCCTAGGGGGTGTTTCCCACCGTGCCCTAACCTCTGGCGGGAAAGGGTATAGTGCTAATAACTTATTAGAAATTAGCTGTTTTTTATCGGGGGAAACCCACGCTTTATCACACACCTCATTTATTTCCTCAGACTCAGGAAAAACTATTGGCAGTTTTTTCACACCCCACATAATACCCGCCTTTGAGGTATTTGTAGTGTCAGAAAGGTTCAATGCCTCTTTCATTGCCGTGATCATGTAACGTGTGGCCCTACTGGACATTACGTTTGTCTCGTCACCGTCGACACTAGATTCAGTATCTGTATCTGGATCCGTGTCGGCCCACTGAGGTAGCGGCCGTTTTAGGGCCCCTGAGGGTGTCTGAGACGCCTGAACAGGCACTAATTGATTTGCCGGCTTTCTCATGTCGTCAACAGTTTTTTGTAAATTGCTGACATTATCACTTAATTGCTTAAACACAATCATCCAGTCAGGTGTCGACTCCCTAGGGGGTGACATCACTAACACAGGCAACTGCTCCGCCTCCACCTCATTTTCCTCCTCATACATGTCGACACACGCGTACCGACACACAGCACACACACCGGGAATGCTCTGATAGAGGACAGGACCCCACTTAGCCCTTTGGAGAGACAGAGGGAGAGTCTGCCAGCACACACCCAGCGCTATATATATACAGGGATAACCTTATATAAGTGTTAATCCCTTATAGCTGCTGTTAATCTAGTTATTTGCTGCCAAAATGCCCCCCCTTCTCTTTTTTACCCTGAATCAGATGCAGTACTGCAGGGGAGAATCAGGGAGCCGTCCTTCCAGCGGAGCTGTGAGGGAATAATGGCGCCAGTGTGCTGAGGAGATAGGCCCCGCCCCTTCACGACGTCCTTAACTCCCGCTTTTTTGTGTAAAATGGCAGTGGAAAAAATACATCCATATAGCCCTGGAGCTATATGTGATGTATTCCTTTTGCCAGCTAAGGTATATGTGTGTTATATTGCGTCTCAGGGCGCTCCCCCCCAGCGCCCTGCACCCTCAGTGACCGGAGTGTGAAGTGTGCTGAGAGCAATGGCGCACAGCTGCGGTGCTGTGCGCTACCTTAGTCTTGAAGACAGGATGTCTTCTGCCGCCGCTTTCACCGGACCTTCGTCTCTTCTGGCTCTGTAAGGGGGACGGCGGCGCGGCTCCGGTGACCCATCCAGGCTGAACCTGTGATCGTCCCTCTGGAGCTAACGTCCAGTAGCCTAAGAAGCCCAATCCACTCTGCACTCAGGTGAGTTCGCTTCTTCTCCCCTTAGTCCCACGATGCAGTGAGCCTGTTGCCAGCAGGACTCACTGAAAATAAAAAAACCTAACTAAACTTTTATTCTAAGCAGCTCTGGAGAGCTACCTAGTTTGCACCCTTCTCGGCCGGGCACAAAAATCTAACTGGCTTGGAGGAGGGTCATAGGGGGAGGAGCCAGTGCACACCACCTGATATCTCAAGCTTTTATTTTGTGCCCTGTCTCCTGCGGAGCCGCTATTCCCCATGGTCCTTACGGAGTCCCAGCATCCACTTAGGACGTTAGAGAAATAAGAATTTACTCACCGGTAATTCTATTTCTCGTAGTCCGTAGTGGATGCTGGGACTCCGTAAGGACCATGGGGAATAGCGGCTCCGCAGGAGACTGGGCACAACTAAAAGAAAGCTTTAGACTACTGGTGTGCACTGGCTCCTCCCACTATGACCCTACTCCAGACTTCAGTTAGGATACTGTGCCCGGAAGAGCTGACACAATAAGGAAGGATTTTGAATCCCGGGTAAGACTCATACCAGCCACACCAATCACACCGTATAACTCGTGATACAATACCCAGTTAACAGTATGATAACAACTGAGCCTCTCAACAGATGGCTCAACAATAACCCTTTAGTTAAACAATAACTATATACAAGTATTGCAGACAATCCGCACTTGGGATGGGCGCCCAGCATCCACTACGGACTACGAGAAATAGAATTACCGGTGAGTAAATTCTTATTTTCTCTGACGTCCTAAGTGGATGCTGGGACTCCGTAAGGACCATGGGGATTATACCAAAGCTCCCAAACGGGCGGGAGAGTGCGGATGACTCTGCAGCACCGAATGGGCAAACTCTAGGTCCTCCTCAGCCAGGGTGTCAAACTTGTAGAATTTAGCAAATGTGTTTGACCCCGACCAAGTAGCTGCTCGGCAAAGTTGTAGAGCCGAGACCCCTCGGGCAGCCGCCCAAGAAGAGCCCACCTTCCTTGTGGAATGGGCTTTCACTGTTTTTGGATGCGGCAATCCAGCCGCAGAATGAGCCAGCGAGCAATGGTTTGCTTTGAAGCAGGAGCACCCAGCTTGTTGGATGCATACAGGATAAACAGCGAGTCAGTTTTCCTGACTCCAGCCGTCCTGGCAAAATAGATCTTCAAAGCCCTGACTACATCAAGCAACTTGGAATCCTCCAAGTCACGAGTAGCCGCAGGCACCACAATGGGTTGGTTTAAATGAAAAGATGACACCACCTTTGGCAGAAACTGCGGACGAGTCCGCAATTCTGCCATATCCATATGGAAAACCAGATAGGGGCTTTTACATGACAAAGCCACCAATTCTGACACACGCCTAGCTGAGGCTAAGGCCAACAGCATGACCACTTTCCACGTGAGATACTTTAGCTTCACTGTCTTAAGTGGCTCAAACCAGTGGGATTTCAGGAAACCCAAGACCACGTTAAGATCCCAAGGTGCCACTGGTGGCACAAAAGGAGGCTGAATATGCAGCACTGCCTTAACAAACGTCTGAACCTCAGGCAGTGAAGCCAGTTCTTTTTGAAGAAAATGGATAGGGCCGAAATCTGGACCTTTATGGACCCTACTTTTAGGCCCATAGTCACACCTGACTGTAGGAAGTGCAGGAATCGACCCAGCTGGAATCCCTCTGTAGGGGCCTTCCTGGCCTCACACCAAGCAACATATTTTCGCCATATACGGTGATAATGTTTCGCTGTCACGTCCTTCCTAGCCTTTATCAGCGTAGGAATAACTGCATCCGGAATGCCCTTTTCTGCTAGGATCCGGCGTTCAACCGCCATGCCGTCAAACGCAGCCGCGGTAAGTCTTGGAACAGACAGGGCCCCTGTTGCAACAGGTCCTGTCTGAGAGGCAGAGGCCATGGGTCCTCTATGAGCATTTCTTGCAGTTCTGGGTACCAAGTCCTTCTTGGCCAATCCGGAACAATGAGTATTGTTCTCACTCCTCTTTTTCTTACGATTCTCAGTACCCTGGGTATGAGAGGAAGAGGAGGAAACACATAGACCGACTGGAATACCCACGGTGTCACCAGTGCGTCCACAGCTATCGCCTGAGGGTCCCTTGACCTGGCGCAATACCTCTTTAAGTTTTTGTTGAGGCGGGACGCCATCATGTCCACCTGTGGCAGTTCCCATCGATTTACAATCTGCTTGAAGACTTCTTGATGAAGTCCCCACTCTCCCGGGTGGAGGTCGTGTCTGCTGAGGAAGTCTGCTTCCCAGTTGTCCACTCCCGGAATGAACACTGCTGACAGTGCTTGCACGTGATTCTCCGCCCAACGAAGAATCCTGGTGGCTTCCGCCATTGCCACCCTGCTTCTTGTGCCGCCCTGGCGGTTTACATGAGCGACTGCCGTGATGTTGTCTGACTGAATCAGCACTGGTTGGTCTCGAAGCAGAGGCTCCGCTTGACTCAGGGCGTTGTATATGGCCCGTAGCTCCAGGATATTTATGTGCAGACAAGTCTCCTGACTTGACCACAGCCCTTGGAAGTTTCTTCCTTGAGTGACTGCCCCCCACCCTCGGAGGCTTGCATCCGTGGTCACCAGGACCCAGTCCTGTATGCCGAATCTGCGGCCCTCGAGGAGGTGAGCACCTTGTAGCCTGCACAGAAGAGACACCCTGGCCCTGGGGGACAGGGTGATCATCCGATGCATCTGAAGATGCGATCCGGACCACTTGCCCAGCAGATCCCACTGAAAGATCCTCGCATGGAACCTGCCGAAGGGAATGGCTTCGTATGACGCCACCATCTTTTCCAGGACTCGTGTGCAGTGATGCACCGACACCTGTTTTGGCTTTAGGAGGTCTCTGACCAGAGTCCCGAGCCCCTGAGCCTTCTCCTCCGGGAGAAACACCTTCTTCTGGTCTGTGTCCAGAATCATGCCCAGGAAGGGCAGACGCGTCGCAGGAATCAGCTGCGACTTGGAATGTTCAGAATCCAGCCGTGCTGACGCAACACTTCCTGAGAGTGTGCTACGCTGATCAGCAACTGCTCCCTGGACCTCGCCTTTATGAGGAGATCGTCCAAGTATGGGATAATTGTAACCCCTTGCTTCCGAAGGAGCACCATCATTTCCGCCATCACCTTGGTAAAAACTCTCGGTGCCGTGGACAGGCCAAACGGCAACGTCTGGAATTGGTAATGACAGTCCCGTACCACAAACCTGAGGTACTCCTGATGAGGCAGATAAATGGGGACATGCAAGTAAGCATCCTTGATGTCCAGAGACACCATAAAATCCCCCTCTTCCAGGCTTGCAATGACCGCTCTGAGCGATTCCATTTTGAACTTGAATTTCTTCAGATAAATGTTCAGGAATTTTAAATTTAAAATGGGTCTGACCGAACCGTCCGGTTTCGGTACCACAAACATAGTGGAATAGTAGCCCCTTCCCCGTTGAAGGGGGGGGAACCTCAACCACCACCTGCTGGAGAAAAAGTTTGTGAATTGCCGCCAACACTATCTCCCTTTCCATGGGGGAAGTTGGTAAGGCCGATTTTAGGTAACGGTGAGGGGGCGTCACCTCGAATTCCAGCTTGTATCCCTGAGACACAATTTGTATAGCCCAAGGATCCACCTGTGAGCGAACCCACTGGTGGCTGAAATGTCGGAGACGCGCCCCCACGGCTCCTGGCTCCGCCTGTGGAGCCCCAGCGTCATGCGGTGGATTTAGTGGAAGCCGGGGAAGACTTTTGTTCCTGGGAACTAGCTGCATGGTGCAGCTTTTTTCCTCTACCCCTGCCTCTGGCAAGAAAGGACGCACCTCTGACCTTATTGCTCTTCTGAGAACGAAAGGACTGCATTTGGTAATACGGTGCTTTCTTAGGCTGTGGAGGGACATAAGGCAAGAAATTTGGACTTCCCAGCCGTAGCTGTGGATACTAGGTCCGAGAGACCGTCTATTCGTCCCTGCAGCTACCGCACTACACATCCAGGCCGAAGCAATTGCCGGCCTCAGCAGTGTGCCAGAATGTGTATAAACAGACTTCAGGAAAGCTTCCTGCTTTCTATCCGCAGGATCCTTTAGGGCGGCCGTATCCTGAGACGGCAGGGCCACCTTCTTAGACAAGCGTGTCAACGCTAGGGGAGGATTCCCAGCGCAACCTGTCCGTTGGCGGGAAAGGATACGCCATAAGTAATCTCTTGGAAATTATATAGGTGTTAATCCCTTATAGCTGCTGTTAATCTAGTTATTTGCTGCCAAAATGCCCCCCCTTCTCTTTTTTACCCTGAATCAGATGCAGTACTGCAGGGGAGAATCAGGGAGCCGTCCTTCCAGCGGAGCTGTGAGGGAATAATGGCGCCAGTGTGCTGAGGAGATAGGCCCCGCCCCTTCACGACGTCCTTAACTCCCGCTTTTTTGTGTAAAATGGCAGGGGAAAAAATACATCCATATAGCCCTGGAGCTATATGTGATGTATTCCTTTTGCCAGCTAAGGTATATGTGTGTTATATTGCGTCTCAGGGCGCTCCCCCCCAGCGCCCTGCACCCTCAGTGACCGGAGTGTGAAGTGTGCTGAGAGCAATGGCGCACAGCTGCGGTGCTGTGCGCTACCTTAGTCTTGAAGACAGGATGTCTTCTGCCGCCGCTTTCACCGGACCTTCGTCTCTTCTGGCTCTGTAAGGGGGACGGCGGCGCGGCTCCGGTGACCCATCCAGGCTGAACCTGTGATCGTCCCTCTGGAGCTAACGTCCAGTAGCCTAAGAAGCCCAATCCACTCTGCACTCAGGTGAGTTCGCTTCTTCTCCCCTTAGTCCCACGATGCAGTGAGCCTGTTGCCAGCAGGACTCACTGAAAATAAAAAAACCTAACTAAACTTTTATTCTAAGCAGCTCTGGAGAGCTACCTAGTTTGCACCCTTCTCGGCCGGGCACAAAAATCTAACTGGCTTGGAGGAGGGTCATAGGGGGAGGAGCCAGTGCACACCACCTGATATCTCAAGCTTTTATTTTGTGCCCTGTCTCCTGCGGAGCCGCTATTCCCCATGGTCCTTACGGAGTCCCAGCATCCACTTAGGACGTTAGAGAAATAAGAATTTACTCACCGGTAATTCTATTTCTCGTAGTCCGTAGTGGATGCTGGGACTCCGTAAGGACCATGGGGAATAGCGGCTCCGCAGGAGACTGGGCACAACTAAAAGAAAGCTTTAGACTACTGGTGTGCACTGGCTCCTCCCACTATGACCCTACTCCAGACTTCAGTTAGGATACTGTGCCCGGAAGAGCTGACACAATAAGGAAGGATTTTGAATCCCGGGTAAGACTCATACCAGCCACACCAATCACACCGTATAACTCGTGATACAATACCCAGTTAACAGTATGATAACAACTGAGCCTCTCAACAGATGGCTCAACAATAACCCTTTAGTTAAACAATAACTATATACAAGTATTGCAGACAATCCGCACTTGGGATGGGCGCCCAGCATCCACTACGGACTACGAGAAATAGAATTACCGGTGAGTAAATTCTTATTTTCTCTGACGTCCTAAGTGGATGCTGGGACTCCGTAAGGACCATGGGGATTATACCAAAGCTCCCAAACGGGCGGGAGAGTGCGGATGACTCTGCAGCACCGAATGGGCAAACTCTAGGTCCTCCTCAGCCAGGGTGTCAAACTTGTAGAATTTAGCAAATGTGTTTGACCCCGACCAAGTAGCTGCTCGGCAAAGTTGTAGAGCCGAGACCCCTCGGGCAGCCGCCCAAGAAGAGCCCACCTTCCTTGTGGAATGGGCTTTCACTGTTTTTGGATGCGGCAATCCAGCCGCAGAATGAGCCAGCGAGCAATGGTTTGCTTTGAAGCAGGAGCACCCAGCTTGTTGGATGCATACAGGATAAACAGCGAGTCAGTTTTCCTGACTCCAGCCGTCCTGGCAAAATAGATCTTCAAAGCCCTGACTACATCAAGCAACTTGGAATCCTCCAAGTCACGAGTAGCCGCAGGCACCACAATGGGTTGGTTTAAATGAAAAGATGACACCACCTTTGGCAGAAACTGCGGACGAGTCCGCAATTCTGCCATATCCATATGGAAAACCAGATAGGGGCTTTTACATGACAAAGCCACCAATTCTGACACACGCCTAGCTGAGGCTAAGGCCAACAGCATGACCACTTTCCACGTGAGATACTTTAGCTTCACTGTCTTAAGTGGCTCAAACCAGTGGGATTTCAGGAAACCCAAGACCACGTTAAGATCCCAAGGTGCCACTGGTGGCACAAAAGGAGGCTGAATATGCAGCACTGCCTTAACAAACGTCTGAACCTCAGGCAGTGAAGCCAGTTCTTTTTGAAGAAAATGGATAGGGCCGAAATCTGGACCTTTATGGACCCTACTTTTAGGCCCATAGTCACACCTGACTGTAGGAAGTGCAGGAATCGACCCAGCTGGAATCCCTCTGTAGGGGCCTTCCTGGCCTCACACCAAGCAACATATTTTCGCCATATACGGTGATAATGTTTCGCTGTCACGTCCTTCCTAGCCTTTATCAGCGTAGGAATAACTGCATCCGGAATGCCCTTTTCTGCTAGGATCCGGCGTTCAACCGCCATGCCGTCAAACGCAGCCGCGGTAAGTCTTGGAACAGACAGGGCCCCTGTTGCAACAGGTCCTGTCTGAGAGGCAGAGGCCATGGGTCCTCTATGAGCATTTCTTGCAGTTCTGGGTACCAAGTCCTTCTTGGCCAATCCGGAACAATGAGTATTGTTCTCACTCCTCTTTTTCTTACGATTCTCAGTACCCTGGGTATGAGAGGAAGAGGAGGAAACACATAGACCGACTGGAATACCCACGGTGTCACCAGTGCGTCCACAGCTATCGCCTGAGGGTCCCTTGACCTGGCGCAATACCTCTTTAAGTTTTTGTTGAGGCGGGACGCCATCATGTCCACCTGTGGCAGTTCCCATCGATTTACAATCTGCTTGAAGACTTCTTGATGAAGTCCCCACTCTCCCGGGTGGAGGTCGTGTCTGCTGAGGAAGTCTGCTTCCCAGTTGTCCACTCCCGGAATGAACACTGCTGACAGTGCTTGCACGTGATTCTCCGCCCAACGAAGAATCCTGGTGGCTTCCGCCATTGCCACCCTGCTTCTTGTGCCGCCCTGGCGGTTTACATGAGCGACTGCCGTGATGTTGTCTGACTGAATCAGCACTGGTTGGTCTCGAAGCAGAGGCTCCGCTTGACTCAGGGCGTTGTATATGGCCCGTAGCTCCAGGATATTTATGTGCAGACAAGTCTCCTGACTTGACCACAGCCCTTGGAAGTTTCTTCCTTGAGTGACTGCCCCCCACCCTCGGAGGCTTGCATCCGTGGTCACCAGGACCCAGTCCTGTATGCCGAATCTGCGGCCCTCGAGGAGGTGAGCACCTTGTAGCCTGCACAGAAGAGACACCCTGGCCCTGGGGGACAGGGTGATCATCCGATGCATCTGAAGATGCGATCCGGACCACTTGCCCAGCAGATCCCACTGAAAGATCCTCGCATGGAACCTGCCGAAGGGAATGGCTTCGTATGACGCCACCATCTTTTCCAGGACTCGTGTGCAGTGATGCACCGACACCTGTTTTGGCTTTAGGAGGTCTCTGACCAGAGTCCCGAGCCCCTGAGCCTTCTCCTCCGGGAGAAACACCTTCTTCTGGTCTGTGTCCAGAATCATGCCCAGGAAGGGCAGACGCGTCGCAGGAATCAGCTGCGACTTGGAATGTTCAGAATCCAGCCGTGCTGACGCAACACTTCCTGAGAGTGTGCTACGCTGATCAGCAACTGCTCCCTGGACCTCGCCTTTATGAGGAGATCGTCCAAGTATGGGATAATTGTAACCCCTTGCTTCCGAAGGAGCACCATCATTTCCGCCATCACCTTGGTAAAAACTCTCGGTGCCGTGGACAGGCCAAACGGCAACGTCTGGAATTGGTAATGACAGTCCCGTACCACAAACCTGAGGTACTCCTGATGAGGCAGATAAATGGGGACATGCAAGTAAGCATCCTTGATGTCCAGAGACACCATAAAATCCCCCTCTTCCAGGCTTGCAATGACCGCTCTGAGCGATTCCATTTTGAACTTGAATTTCTTCAGATAAATGTTCAGGAATTTTAAATTTAAAATGGGTCTGACCGAACCGTCCGGTTTCGGTACCACAAACATAGTGGAATAGTAGCCCCTTCCCCGTTGAAGGGGGGGGAACCTCAACCACCACCTGCTGGAGAAAAAGTTTGTGAATTGCCGCCAACACTATCTCCCTTTCCATGGGGGAAGTTGGTAAGGCCGATTTTAGGTAACGGTGAGGGGGCGTCACCTCGAATTCCAGCTTGTATCCCTGAGACACAATTTGTATAGCCCAAGGATCCACCTGTGAGCGAACCCACTGGTGGCTGAAATGTCGGAGACGCGCCCCCACGGCTCCTGGCTCCGCCTGTGGAGCCCCAGCGTCATGCGGTGGATTTAGTGGAAGCCGGGGAAGACTTTTGTTCCTGGGAACTAGCTGCATGGTGCAGCTTTTTTCCTCTACCCCTGCCTCTGGCAAGAAAGGACGCACCTCTGACCTTATTGCTCTTCTGAGAACGAAAGGACTGCATTTGGTAATACGGTGCTTTCTTAGGCTGTGGAGGGACATAAGGCAAGAAATTTGGACTTCCCAGCCGTAGCTGTGGATACTAGGTCCGAGAGACCGTCTATTCGTCCCTGCAGCTACCGCACTACACATCCAGGCCGAAGCAATTGCCGGCCTCAGCAGTGTGCCAGAATGTGTATAAACAGACTTCAGGAAAGCTTCCTGCTTTCTATCCGCAGGATCCTTTAGGGCGGCCGTATCCTGAGACGGCAGGGCCACCTTCTTAGACAAGCGTGTCAACGCTAGGGGAGGATTCCCAGCGCAACCTGTCCGTTGGCGGGAAAGGATACGCCATAAGTAATCTCTTGGAAATTATCACCTTCCTGTCAGGGGAATCCCAAGCTTTTTCACATAATTCATTTAATTCATGTGAAGGGGGAAAAGTCACTTCATGCTTTTTCTCCGCATACATATAAATCCTCTTGTCAGGGACAGGATTTTACTCAGAAATGTGTAATACATCCTTCATTGCTACAATCATGTAGCGGATGGCTTTAGTCATTTTAGGCTGCAACTTTGCCTCATCGTCATCGACACTGGAGTCAGCTTCCGTGTCGACAACTGTGTCAACTATCTGGGATAGTGTGCGCTTTTGAGACCCTGACGGCTTCTGCGCTGTAGGATCAGGCACGGGTTGAGACCCTGACTGTCCCAAGGTTACAGTATTATCATATAACACCTGCCACATATCCATCCAATCAGGTGTCGGCACCGTCGGCGGCGACACCACACTCAGCTGCACTTGTTCTGCCTCCACGTATGCTTCCTCATCAAACATGTCGACACAGGCGTACCGACACACAGCACACACACAGGGAATGCTCTGACTGAGGACAGGACCCCACAAAGGCTTTTGGGGAGACAGGGAGAGAGTATGCCAGCACACACCCCAGCGCTATATAACCCAGGGATTACACTGTACCTTAGTGTTTACCCCGTAGCTGCTGTTAAATATATCTCTGCGCCTAAATTTATGTGCTCTAACTGCATCCCCTCCGTCCTGAGTCACTCTCCCCCCCCCGCACCACCAGCTGCTGCTGCCTCGTCTCTTTCCCTATTCACTGTCACCAGTGCTATGCTAGCAAGCATTGTGCCGAGCTTTGAAACAAGAACAGGATAGAAGTGTGCTCAAATTCGACCAATCAGGGCACAGGAAAACGGTCTATTTTCATTGGTCCATGCCTGTTTCAATTAACCAATCATAACGTCACGTTTAGAACCAATCACAAGCGGTAAATCTCACCAATCAGCGCACAAGAGCCTTAGGGCGGAGCTGGCGCTAGTGACTCGAATTACGCATCGTGCTCCAGCCAATCAAGAAGCGTACTCAGGTATAAACGGGAGTGACGCAACGAAAGGGAGCTCTGACGTAGCACGTTGTCTGACTATATAAGGTGAGCACTCGGCTGCCTTACGTATAGACGATCCTTGGTGACGGAAGAGTGTGCAGTGTCTTCTAGTAGCAAGACAACATTAGAGGTAGGTGTTGATGGTCGAGGCTAGAGCTAGCAGTGCCTGTACTTGCTCCCGGGGATTGGGAGGTAACGGACTAGGGTGAGCGGTAGCTTTATTTGTGTGTACCTCGGAAAGTTGTTATAGGGCGTGGAAGCGCTGTTTCACTGGTAGCGCTATGTTGCGATCTGTGCTCTATGTGAAGTTGGTGGCTGTGTTGACTGTGCTCGGTGTGGTAGATCGCCCTCACCCCTCCCCCTCTGAAAGGATGGGGCTTTCCACGGTAATGGTGTCCGGAGCTGTATACTTTGTGCCATGAGTGGTTGCTTTTGCCCACGTGATAACACTTGAACGCGCTGGCCGTTGCTGCTATTGTGACGTAACCCTGTATCTGGAGGAGAAACGTCTTGTGAAACTGCTGAGCCAACATCTCCACAGTCGACAACCAACCAGTCTGCTACGCGTCACGTGTCTGTCTCCACGGTTAATAACAACTATAGGCAGTCCCCAGTAGCACCCGTGTGAGTTATCGGTGACCGATCGCACAGGGCTACCCGCCTCCGGGTGTGTAGTGAGCTGTGGGCGCGGCCAACTTTCCGCGTCACTGTATTAGCTGAGCCTCGGTAGTGCTGGCCGTTTGTCAGAGCCCCACCCCTTCCCAAGTCCGTGTGCCGCCGCTGCTGTATGTGTATACGTTGACCAGTGACTACTACACTAACGGTAGCTACTCTTTGTCCTTATAGGTTAGAACATGGCACGTACAAAGCAGACCGCTCGTAAATCAACTGGAGGAAAGGCGCCCCGCAAGCAGCTGGCAACAAAGGCAGCCCGGAAAAGTGCGCCATCTACTGGCGGTGTGAAGAAGCCGCATCGGTACAGGTGTGTATCTGTGCTTGGTTCGTTCTTAGAGTTGCTACCAATGTAACATATTAGTTATCTGTCATCCACTGCTTTATTCTGGCATACTCATGCAGAGAAAATGCTGGTCCTGCTGGCAGGCATATTATCTCACCGCATCAGACCTTGCATATAACATGGGCATACCGCAAGATCTGTGTACTGGCCACAATGTCTTTGTTGGTGCAGGAACACTGCCCCATTCCTGCCCATGTGATGTAATGGGAAATGTACATACAGTGCCTGATGCAGGAGACTTGATACATTGGGAGATATTGATTTCTCCTCCTGCATCTGCCTGCTTGTGGCTAGTCAATGGCTTCTGCATACTGATGTGATAATAAAACTTCAGCTTGCTGCCGGTGGTGAGCTGAAATGTGTGAAGTGACAAGTTTGGGTGCCTAAGTGGGACCTTTTGCATCATGACTATTAGCTTAGTTGGGTGTAGCAGCTTTATTCTGCTAAACCCGACTGCTATGGGTGTAATAAATTCCCTGCTATGGGTGTAATAAATTGAATGTTGCCCTGTGATCTCATCTATCCCTCTCACTTGAGATGGGATATTGGGTGCGATGGAACAATTGAATATTGCCCTATATACTAAACAGTGAAGTGCCAACCAGTTGTCTGGTTTTGTTTGTTTGTTTGTTTTTTTTTTTCCCCCAAGCACAAACTGCAGCTGATTTGCTGTACTATAGCTTTTTCCAAGGCTTAGTACATTGCTGCTATCATGCTGGATGATATGGCATGTTCATTGTCTGATCTTTTCAAATCTGTTGCCCCCCATACACGCTATTGTCTGGGTGTTCCGATTACTGTGGATCAGCCAGGTAATGGTATGGCAATAGTTCTCGTTCTAAACTGGGATGTTTCGGTAGCCTGTCTGTGTTCGTTAACCTATTTAGGTTGGTGTTACTTTAGGCAGGGGTAGCCAACCCTGGTCCTCAAGAGCTACCAACAGTGCATGTTTTCCAGGCCTCTTCAGACTCCACCTGTGGATCTTTTAAAATGTGACAGTAATAACTGTACATGTGCACCTACCAGGTGAGTTGGAAAACATGAACTGTTGGTAGCTCTTGAGGTTCAGGGTTGGCTACCACTAATGCTAGTGTGATTCACTTGGAGCTCCTTCCTCACCCACTTGTAGTACTCGTGGGCATATTTATTGCAGTTTGCATCATGTATGTGATTAATTTGCCCAAATCTGCAATGTGAACTGAGGAGATCGCAAGGATGCCTCAACTATTGCATGCAGGGACAGCTTTATCAGTTTGCTACCTGGAAGCTGATTGGTTGCTATGGACAACATCACAACTCTTTAGAAAGATTACCAGCTTTACACCATTAATGTTCCCATGAGAAGATATGGCACCTTATCTCTCTGTTCTTAATTCTAGGCCAGGAACTGTTGCTCTACGTGAGATCCGTCGTTACCAGAAATCAACAGAGCTACTGATCCGTAAGCTCCCATTTCAACGCCTGGTGAGAGAAATTGCACAGGACTTCAAGACTGATCTGCGGTTCCAGAGTGCTGCTATTGGAGCTTTGCAGGTACATATAACAAACAGTTTGTGATGTAAAAATATACACTGAATGTCTTAAGTTTACTTGAAGATTGATTATATAGACTTATATTTAGCTCTGTTAACTGATCAGTGGACTGAGCAAACACTGGGGGTAAGTGATTTGCCCCCCCCCCCCCCCCCCCCCCCCCCCCCCCCCAAGCTGGCGAGTGCCTTATCTAGCAATGGGCATCTGATCAGAGCAACAATTCAGGAGCTCCAATAGATGCCCATTGTTAAAGATGCTCAGCTGGGGGGTGCAAAAAGCAATTGATTTGTCACGATAGGGAGGAATTTGGTTATGCCGTAATTCACTGCAGGGTGTAGCCTCTGAATGCCCTAGAGCCTGCTTTTCTCACCCAGTAAATTGCCATGTTAACAGGCATTAACCTGTAGAATCCAGGGTACTTTCCCAGACTTGAATTCTTTCTCCCCCGCCCCCCCCCCCCCCCCTTTATGTGTATGCGTGCATGGGTAAACTACGTTCTAATGACTTCCAGTAAACCCTAGACCTGCTTTTCTACAACATTAAGTTTTTCTTGTGGATACTTGTCACACAAGAGGCTTGCTTTCCTTTGTCTCTACTCACAGTTAAATGGTAATCTAGGGATGACAGAATTGTTCTAGAGCAGCTGTACTAGAGACACTTGTATTTGTAGTGCATCTACTAATGCTGTCTTTCCTGCAGGAGGCCAGTGAAGCATATCTGGTGGGTCTGTTTGAAGACACCAACCTTTGTGCCATCCATGCCAAAAGGGTTACCATTATGCCCAAGGACATCCAACTTGCTCGCAGGATACGAGGAGAACGGGCATAGTCGCTTGTGACTAATTTTTATAGTAAATCCTGTAAAATACTTTGTTTTCCATTTGTTTTATATTCTGTCTCCTTTTGTACCTTGCAATCCATTCCATCTGCCACTCAGGGTGACTGCTTATCATGGCTGCCCTCTTACTGTTGGCTCCAATTGGAGCTTGACATAGGGCAGTAGGTGCTTCTACTGCTTTTGCATGACTCTGACCCTGTTCTATGTTGCAACCAATGCAATAAGTTGCTGGTTATAGATCCTCCAGCGTGACAACCATGCTATAACTGCATATACCTGACATTCACCTTGTATTCAAGATATGTTCAAGACTAACAGGGTCATTCTGTTGTGATTATCCTGCCTAGAATTTGACCACACTAAACTGTTGGGACTGTTAGTTTGGTATTCCTGAAGTTTTGCTCCATTGTTTCATGTAACTCAGAGCTGGCAAGTTTAACACTGCTGGCACATCGTGAGGATTTTTTGGTGCTTCTGAAGTGCAGATTGATGTGTTAAGGCAGCTACAGAACACAATGTGCATTTATGAGAGCTATTTTATATATTGTAGTGTCCATATTTTAAATTAAATGTTTTACATTCAATGTTGTCATTCATGTGCTTCTAATGAACACTCAACATCTATAAAAGTTCTTTATTTACACTTAAACAATCGTAGTACAAAGTTTTCTGTCAAAGGGTGCTTTGGTGTTTATAGGCTGCTGCGGTAACATTTGGTGTCTGGTCAGTGAGACAATATTGCTAGTGTAATTTCATCCTCAAACAAACCATTCTGTATGCTTGAAACCTGTTGCTGTAAAGAAAAGTATACAATATGAGCTTAATGACTGTTACAGTGCTTATGTTATACAAGGCTACTCTAAATTTTATTTGACTACTTGCTGTGCTAGGATAAGTCACACTTGTAATACAAAATGTTTGCTGCCCTTCACCATACAAGCTTGACTGACTATGATTAGGACATCAAATGTAGGGGTATTGTGTTTGTAGAATGGCATCTATAAAAATCATAGCTGTTGAAAGATCAGTATTCAATTTATCTACTCCTGGCAAACACCAGTACTCACCAATGCGCTTTATAATCTCCTCGCACTCTTTGTGGTTTAGGGCCTCAAACACTACACAGTTGAAAGAGGTCAGATCAAGGCTTCCAGTCTCACTACAATATGGGGGGGAAAGTTGGTTACATCCTTTGAACATGAAACCTTTTCACCATTATAACTCTTAAGGGCCCTACACATTGGGTGATCTACCGCCAAGCTGCCTGATGGCGGATACAGGTGACCTGGTGGCGGAGGGACAGTGATGGGGGAAGTGAAGTTTCTTGCGCAGGGCCATGCATCATTCATCGCTGGAGCCCTCCACACAAAGATATGAATGGTATCTTGATCATTTATGAATAAGATCATTCATATCTTTGACTGATGTGAGCCAGTGTGTAGGGCCTACTAGGATTACGGTAATGTTTTGGGTTCCCCTCAATGGCCAAAATGTCACCCAACAAGGTGGCTAACTGTTTGCATATTTGTAATGAGCAAAGATTTAAAGAAATTGAGGGATGTACAGAATGTTTTGTAGAGGTTTCTCAGACTACTAAACTAGTGTGTACATATAGCTATACTCTTGATCAGAGTTAACAAGGGCAAAATTTACATAATTACTACTCGTGGCTTCTACATATCTGGACAAGCATATATTGCTGGGGTGCTAAAGTTTATACTTACAGCCAGAGACTAACCATGGCTGATGCAAACTTGTGCTACTCCTTTGAGGATCCAGCACATCTTCTGGACAAGAGTGCATACATGTACTGTATTTTATATAAAGTGGGTAGGTTGAGGTCAGAGGCTTTAATGAACAGGAGTAATTGAAGCAATGCAGGCTGACACATCTGGCAATCAATGAAGAGGTAAGTTGGGGGTGGGAGGGGTGTAAGGCTTGAGATGAGGTCAGAGGGTTGGATGTGAGAGATCAACAATGTAAATGAATGGCATGAAGCCCAACAAAGGATATTAATGTTACAAGCATTTCTCTAACGTCCTAGTGGATGCTGGGGACTCTGTCAGGACCATGGGGAATAGCGGCTCCGCAGGAGACAGGGCACAAAAGCAAGCTTTTAGGATCACATGGTGTGTACTGGCTCCTCCCCCTATGACCCTCCTCAAAGCCTCAGTTAGGTTTTTGTGCCTGGCCGAGAAGGGTGCAATCTAGGTGGCTCTCTTAAAGAGTTACTTAGAAAAAGTTTTTAGGTTCTTTATTTTCAGTGAGTCCTGCTGGCAACAGGCTCACTGCATCGAGGGACTTAGGGGAGAGATTTTCAACTCACCTGCGTGCAGGATGGATTGGATTCTTAGGCTACTGGACATAGCTCCAGAGGGAGTCGGAACACAGGGCTCGCCCTGGGGTTCGTCCCGGAGCCGCGCCGCCGACCCCCCTTGCAGACGCTGAAGATGAAGAGGTCCGGAACCAGGCGGCAGAAGACTCTCAGTCTTCATCAGGTAGCGCACAGCACTGCAGCTGTGCGCCATTGTTGTCAGCACACTTCACACAGCGGTCACGGAGGGTGCAGGGCGCGGGGGGGGGGGCGGGCGCCCTGGGCAGCAATGTATAATACCTGTATGGCGAAAAATACATCACATATAGCCCTTGAGGCTATATGGATGTATTTAACCCCTGCCAGATATCTAAAACTCCGGAGAAGAAGCCTGCCGAAAAGGGGGTGGGGCCTACTCTCCTCAGCACACAGTGCCATTTTTCCCTCACAGAAAGGCTGGTGGGAAGGCTCCCATGCTCTCCCCTGCACTGCACTACAGAAACAGGGTTAAAATAGAGAGGGGGGGCACTGATTTGGCGATATGTATATATATTAAAATACTATAAGGGAGGAACACTTATATAAAGGTTGTCCCTGGATAATTATAGCGTTTTGGTGTGTGCTGGCAAACTCTCCCTCTGTCTCCCCAAAGGGCTAGTGGGTCCTGTCCTCTATCAGAGCATTCCCTATGTGTGTGCTGTATGTCGGTACGTGTGTGTCGACATGTATGAGGAAAATATTGGTGAGGAGGCGGAGCAAATTGCCTGTAATGGTGATGTCACTCTCTAGGGAGTCGACACCGGAATGGATGGCTTATTTATGGAAATTACGTGACAATGTCAACACGCTGCAAGCCGGTTGATGACAAGAGAGGGCCGGCGAACAAATTAGTATCTGTCCAGGCGTCTCAAACACCGTCAGGGGCTGTAAAATGCCCATTTACCTCAGTCGGTCGACACAGACCCAGACACGGACACTGATTTCAGTGTCGACGGTGAAGAAACAAACGTATTTTCTTTTAGGGCCACACGTTGTCTTACAAAAGCCCATATTTGATTTTCCATTCGGACAGGGCAGAACTGCGGACTCGTCCCCAGTTTCTTCCTAAGGTGGTGTCAGCGTTTCACCTGAAACAACCTATTGTGGTGCCTGCGGCTACTAGGGACTTGGAGGACTCCAAGTTGCTAGACGTTGTCAGGGCCCTGAAAATATATATATATATATATATATATATATATATATATAATTCCAGGACGGCTGGAGTCTGAAAGTCTGACTTGCTGTTTATATTGTAGGCACCCAAAAAGCTGGGTGCTCCTGCTTCTAAGCAGACTATTGCTCGTTGGATTTGTAGTACAATTCAGCTTGCACATTCTGTGGCAGGCTTGCCACAGCAAAAAATATGTAAATGCCCATTCCACAAGGAAGGTGGGCTCATCTTGGGCGGCTGCCCGAGGGGTCTCGGCATTACAACTCTGCCGAGCAGCTACGTGGTCGGGGGAGAACACGTTTGTAAAATTTTACAAATTTGATACCCTGGCAAAAGAGGACCTGGAGTTCTCTCATTCGGTGCTGCAGAGTCATCCGCACTCTCCCGCCCGTTTGGGAGCTTTGGTATAATCCCCATGGTCCTGACGGAGTCCCCAGCATCCACTAGGACGTTAGAGAAAATAAGATTTTACTTACCGATAAATCTATTTCTCATAGTCCGTAGTGGATGCTGGGCGCCCATCCCAAGTGCGGATTGTCTGCATTACTTGTACATAGTTATTGTTACAAAAAAAATCGGGTTATTTTTGTTGTGAGCCATCTTTTTTAGAGGCTACTTCATTGTTATCATACTGTTAACTGGGTTCAAATCACAAGTTGTACGGTGTGATTGGTGTGGCTGGTATGAGTCTTACCCGGGATTCAAGATCCTTCCTTATTGTGTACGCTCGTCCGGGCACAGTACCTAACTGAGGCTTGGAGGAGGGTCATAGGGGGAGGAGCCAGTACACACCATGTGATCCTAAAAGCTTGCTTTTGTGCCCTGTCTCCTGCGGAGCCGCTATTCCCCATGGTCCTGATGGAGTCCCCAGCATCCACTACGGACTATGAGAAATAGATTTATCGGTAAGTAAAATCTTATTTTTAAGTGTCTGCATTACAGCTTCAAAAATCCAACTTGAACTTAAAGCAGAGCCATAAAATGCTTTAAATTGAATCAAGGGCCAGTACTGGACCACAAGCCAGCCCAAAGTCAGCAGTAGGGGGTCTGAAACAATTACCTGGTGGCCCATATTCTGTCTACACCTGCTTTATAATGTAATTGTTAGGTTATCTGGACTATACATGTGTTAAAACTAGATATATTTAAGAGTACTTATAATTTTACAAGTACTCTTAAGTACACTATTCTTAAAACCCAAGATAAGTGAAGATGTATTACTGTGAAACAATGGGTGAGATTCAAATGATATATCATGCCCAATTTTTTTTCTAAAAAGATCTGTTATTGTGCCCATAGTAATCAGGTTTAGCTGTGTAAAGGGTTGTGTGCCTCGCTACTCCAGGGGTAGCAAGCTGAAATGATACAACGTCCCTGAGGGCAGAAACAGAATGGGTGTGGAAAGGGGTGAAAAAGAATTGAATCCCACCCCATGTGTCATAATGCCTTTATGATATGGCATGAACACAATCTGGTGAATTGGTAGATGCTAACATTTATAAGAGTATTCCTACTGTTTGTATATCATACCGCTATTAAACAGACTACAAAGTCTCTTTTTGCTTTTACCCTCATATTAGGCCATATCTGTTTTAAGCTCACATAAAGGGAGAGTCTAATGCTGGGTGCACACTTTGCATAGTTATCCATTCAGCCTGACAAATGACATATTGCAAAATACCATCTGTCTGTATGTACAGCATTCACAGATATATTGCATCAGCCCTGCAGCACAGTTGATGCCTATGTATCTTACAGCTGTAGGTACTGCATACATCACAACTCAGCAGGGAAGCTTAAAAGCTCACCCACATGTGATGTCTGGCCAGACATTTCAAGCAGGAGATTGGGAAGTGCGTATAACTTTAGCAATCAGTTGCTTGGACTGTGGACTGGCAGACAAGTTAGCCAGATGTGAGCCCAGCATTAATATATGAGGTAATATTGTCCAACTAAGGAAAACCTGGCTTAAACTAAGAAATGGAGTCACATTTGATAAAGTTCTATAATGAGTATATTTAAGCTAACTTCTGGTATATACTGTACATTCCAGCTTTAGCACTACATAAAGGGTATTTCAAGTAGGAGATGGTTTGGACATGGAAGATAAATTTGCATTGCCGTTACAAACTAGCATTTCCTTTTTCAGAGTAAACTGCTGTTTCTTCTCCCTTCCATAGGGTTGATTGATAGGACTAGGCACCAAACAGTTAAAAAAAACATTTCTCTATCGTCCTAGTGGATGCTGGGGTTCCTGAAAGGACCATGGGGAATAGCGGCTCCGCAGGAGACAGGGCACAAAAAGTAAAGCTTTTCCAGATCAGGTGGTGTGCACTGGCTCCTCCCCCTATGACCCTCCTCCAGACTCCAGTTAGATTTTTGTGCCCGGCCGAGAAGGGTGCAATCTAGGTGGCTCTCCTAAAGAGCTGCTTAGAGAAAGTTTAGCTTAGGTTTTTTATTTTACAGTGAGTCCTGCTGGCAACAGGATCACTGCAACGAGGGACTGAGGGGAGAAGAAGTGAACTCACCTGCGTGCAGGATGGATTGGCTTCTTGGCTACTGGACATTAGCTCCAGAGGGACGATCACAGGTACAGCCTGGATGGTCACCGGAGCCGCGCCGCCGGCCCCCTTGCAGATGCTGAAGTTAGAAGAGGTCCAGAATCGGCGGCTGAAGACTCTGACAGTCTTCTAAAGGTAGCGCACAGCACTGCAGCTGTGCGCCATTTTCCTCTCAGCACACTTCACACGCTGTCACTGAGGGTGCAGGGCGCTGGGGGGGGGCGCCCTGGGAGGCAAATGTAAACCTATATACTGGCTAAAAATACCTCACATATAGCCCCCAGAGGCTATATGGAGATATTTAACCCCTGCCAAACTTCACTAAAGAGCGGGAGACGAGCCCGCCGTAAAAGGGGCGGGGCCTATCTCCTCAGCACACAGCGCCATTTTTTCTCTCACAGAAAGGCTGGAGAGAAGGCTCCCAGGCTCTCCCCTGCACTGCACTACAGAAACAGGGTTTAAACAGAGAGGGGGGGCACAAATTGGCGATATAAATATATATATAAAGATGCTATTAGGGAGAAACACTTATATAAGGTTGTCCCTATGTAATTATAGCGTTTTTTGGTGTGTGCTGGCAAACTCTCCCTCTGTCTCTCCAAAGGGCTAGTGGGGTCCTGTCCTCTGTCAGAGCATTCCAGGTGTGTGTGCTGTGTGTCGGTACGTGTGTGTCGACATGTATGAGGACGATGCTGGAGGAGGCGGAGAAATTGCCTGTAATGGTGATGTCACTCTCTAGGGAGTCGACACCGGAATGGATGGCTTATTTAGGGAATTACGTGAGAATGTCAACACGCTGCAAGGTCGGTTGACGACATGAGACGACCGACAAACAATTAGTAACGGTCCAGGCGTCTCAGAAACACCGTCAGGGTTTTTTTATAAAAAACGCCCATTTACCTCAGTCGGTCGACACAGACACGGACACTGAATCCAGTGTCGACGGTGAATAAACAAACGTATTCCTCATTAGGGCCACACGTTAAGGGCAATGAAGGAGCTGTTACATATTTCTGATACTACAAGTACCACAGAAAAGGGTATTATGTGGAAGTGAAAAAACTACCTGTAGTTTTTCCTGAATCAGATAAAATAAAATGAAGTGTGTGATGATGCGTGGGTTTACCCCGATAGCAAATATTGGCGTTATACCTTTTCCCGCCAGAAGTTAGGGCGCGTTGGGAAGCACCCATTAGGGTGGATAAGGCGCTCACACACTTATCAAGTGGCGTTACCGTCTCCAAATACGGCCGCCCTCAAGGAGCCAGCTGATAGGCAGCTGGAAAAATATCCTAAAAAGTATATACACACAGACGGTGGTTATACTGCGACCAGCGATCGCCATCAGCCTGGAGATGCAGTGCTGGGTTGGCTTGGTCGAATTCCCTGACTAAAAATATTTTATTGATATAGAGCATTTAATAGGATGCATTCTATATATATGTATGCGAGATGCACAGAGGGATATTTGCACTCTGGCATCAAGATAAGTGCGTTGTCCATATCTCCCAGAAGATGTCATGGACACGACAGTGGTCAGGTGATACAGATCCCATACGGCACATGGAAGTATTGCCGTATAAAGGGAAGGAGTTATTTGGGGTCGGTCCGTCGGACCTGGGGGCCACGGCCACAGCTGGGAAATCCAACCTTTTTACCCCAAGTTACATCTCAGCAGAAAAAGACACTGTCTTTTCAGCCTCAATCCTTCCGTTCCCATGTGGGCAAGCGGGCAAAAGGCCAGTCATATCTGCCCAGACATAGAGGAAAGGGAAGTAGACTGCAGCAGGCAGCCCCTTCCCAGGAAAAGAAGCCCTCCACCAGTGGGGGGGTAGTCTCAAGAGTCTCAGCGCGCAGTGGGATCACTCGCAAGTTGACCCCTAGATCATACAAGTATTATCCCAGGGGTACAGATTGGAGAGTCGAGACATTTTTTCCTCGCAGGTTCCTGAAGCCTGCTTTACCAACGGCTCCCTCCGACAAGGAGGCAGTATTGGGAAAAAATTCACAAGCTGTATTTCCAGCAGGTGATAATCAAAGTACCCCTCCTACAACAAGGAAAAGGGTATTAGTCCTCCACACTATATTGTGGTACTGAAGCCAGACGGCTTGGTGAGACATAGTCTAAATCTGAAATCTTTGAACACTTACATAAAAAGGTTCAAATCAAGATGGAGTCACTCAGAGCAGTGATAGAGAACCGGAAAAAAGGGGACTATATGGTGTCCCTGGACATCAAGGATTACCTCCATGTCCAAATTTGCCCTTCTCAACAAGGGTACCTCTGGTTCGTGATACAGAACTGTCAATATCAGTTTCAGACGCTGCCGTTGAATTATCCACGGCACCCCGGGCCTTTACCAAGGTAATGGCCGAAAAGATGATTCTTAAAAGAAGAAAGGCATCTAAATTATCCCTTACTTGGACGATATCCTGAAAGGGACAAGTTTCCAGAGAACAGTTGGAGGTCGGAAAAGAACTATCTAAAGTAGTTCTACGACAGCACGAGTGGATTCTAAATATTCCAAAAATCGCAGCTGTTTTCCGATGATACGTCTGCTGTTCCTAGGAATGATTCTGGGCATAGTCCAGAAAGAGGTATTTCTCCTGGAGGGGAAAGCCAGGGAGTTATCCGACCTAGTCAGAAACCTCCTAAATCCAGGCCAAGTATCAGTGCATCAATGCACAGGAGTCCTGGGAAAAATGGTGGCTTCTTACGAAGCGATTCCATTCGGCAGATCTCACGCAAAAACTTTTCAGGGGGATTTGCTGGACGAATGGTCCGGATCGCATCTTCAGATGCATCAGCGGATAACCCTGTCTCCAAGGACAAGGGTGTCTCTTCTGTGGGGGCTGCAGAGTGCTCATCTTCTAGAGGGCAGCACATTCAGCATTCAGGACTGTGTTCTGGTGACCACGGATGCCAGCCTGAGAGGCTGGGGAACAGTCACACAAGGAAGAAATTTCCAAGGAAGTGTGGTCAAGTCTGGAGATTTCTCTCCACATGAATATACTGGAGCTAAGGGCAATTTACGATGCTCTGAGCCTAGGAAGACCTCTGCTTCAAAGTCAACCGGTGCTGATCCAGTAGGACATCATCATGGCAGTCGCCCACGTAAACAGACGGGGCGGCACAAGAAGCAGGAGGGCAATGACAGCAAGGATTCTTCGCTGGGCGAAAGATCATGTGATAACACTGTCAGCAGTGTTCATTCCGGGAGTGGACAACTAGGAAGATTTCCTCAGCATAAATGAATTCCACCCGGAAAAGTGGGAACTTCATCTGGAAGTTTCCACATGTTTGTAAACCGTTGGGAAAGACCAAAGGTGGTTATGATGGCGTCCCACATGAAGCGCCAGGTCTAGAGACCCTCAGGCAATAGCTGGGACGCTCTGGTAACACCGTGGGTGTACCAGTCGGTGTATGTGTTCCCTCCTCTGCCTTTCATACCCAGTGTATGGAGAATGATAGGAAGGAGAGGAGTAAGAACTATACTCGGGGTTCCGGTTTGGGCCAAGAAGAACTTGGTACCCGGAACTTCAAGAGATACTAGAAAGGATCTTGATTCAGCAAGAATCATGTCTGTTCCATGACTTACCGCAGCTGCGTTGACGCCAGGGCGGGTGAACGCCGGATCCTAAGGGAAAAAGGCATTCCGGAAGAGGTCATCCCTACCCTGGTCAGAGCCAGGAAGGAGGTGACCGCACAACATTATCACCGCTTAGGTGAAAATATGTTCCATGGTGTGAGGCCAGGAAGGCTCCACGGAAGAATTTCAACTAGGTTAATTCCTACATTTCCTGCAAGCAGGAGTGTATATGGGTCTCAAATTGGGGTCCATTAAGGTTCAAATTTCGACCGGTCGATTTTCTTCCAGAAAGAAATTGGCTTCAGTTCCTGAAGTCCAGAAGTTGTTAAGGGAGTACTGCATATACAACCCCTTTTTGATGTCTCCAGTGGCACTGGGCGATCTCAACGTAGTTTGGGATTCCTAAAATCACATTGTTTTAAACAACTCAAATCTGTGGATTTGATATATCTCACATGGAAAGTGACCATGCTGTTGGTCCTGGCCTCGGCCAGGCGAGTGTCAGAATTGGCGGCTTTATCTCACAAAGCCATATCTGATTGTCCATTCGGACAGAGCAAAGCTGTGGACTCGTCCCCAGTTTCTCCCTAAGGTGGTGTCAGCGTTTCACCTGAACCAGCTTATTGTGGTGCCTGCGGCTACTAGGGACTTGGAGGACTCCAAGTTGCTGGATGTTGTCAGGACCCTGAAAATATAGTTTCCAGGTCGGCTGGAGTCAGGAAATCTGACTTGCTGTTTATCCTGTATGCACCCAACAAGCTGGGTGCTCCTGCTTCTAAGCAGACTATTGCTCGTTGGATTTGTAGTACAATTCAGCTTGCACATTCTGTGGCAGGCTTGCCACAGCAAAAAATATGTAAATGCCCATTCCACAAGGAAGGTGGGCTCATCTTGGGCGGCTGCCCGAGGGGTCTCGGCATTACAACTCTGCCGAGCAGCTACGTGGTCGGGGGAGAACACGTTTGTAAAATTTTACAAATTTGATACCCTGGCAAAAGAGGACCTGGAGTTCTCTCATTCGGTGCTGCAGAGTCATCCGCACTCTCCCGCCCGTTTGGGAGCTTTGGTATAATCCCCATGGTCCTTTCAGGAACCCCAGCATCCACTAGGACGATAGAGAAAATAAGAATTTACTTACCGATAATTCTATTTCTCGGAGTCCGTAGTGGATGCTGGGCGCCCATCCCAAGTGCGGATTATTCTGCAATACTTGTACATAGTTATTGTTACAAAAATCGGGTTATTGTTGTAGGAAGCCGTCTTTCAGAGGCTCCTTTTGTTATCATACTGTTAACTGGGTTTAGATCACAAGTTGTACGGTGTGATTGGTGTGGCTGGTATGAGTCTTACCCGGGATTCAAAATCCTCCCTTATTGTGTACGCTCGTCCGGGCACAGTACCTAACTGGAGTCTGGAGGAGGGTCATAGGGGGAGGAGCCAGTGCACACCACCTGATCTGGAAAAGCTTTACTTTTTGTGCCCTGTCTCCTGCGGAGCCGCTATTCCCCATGGTCCTTTCAGGAACCCCAGCATCCACTACGGACTCCGAGAAATAGAATTATCGGTAAGTAAATTCTTATTTTTTCTCTAACATCTTAAGTGGATGCTGGGGACTCCGTAAGGACCATGGGGGATAGCGGCTCCGCAGGAGACTGGGCACATCTAAAGAAAGCTTTAGGACTAACTGGTGTGCACTGGCTCCTCCCCCTATGACCCTCCTCCAAGCCTCAGTTAGATTTCTGTGCCCGACGAGAAGGGTGCACACTAGGGGCTCTCCTGAGCTTCTTAGTGAAAGTTTTAGTTTAGGTTTGTTATTTTCAGTGAGACCTGCTGGCAACAGGCTCACTGCATCGAGGGACTAAGGGGAGAAGAAGCGAACTCACCTGCGTGCAGAGTGGATTGGGCTTCTTGGCTACTGGACATTAGCTCCAGAGGGACGATCACAGGCCCAGCCTGGATGGGTCCCGGAGCCGCGCCGCCGGCCCCCTTACAGAGCCAGAAGAGCGAAGAGGTCCGGAAAAATCGGCGGCAGAAGACGTTCCTGTCTTCAATAAGGTAGCGCACAGCACTGCAGCTGTGCGCCATTGCTCTCAGCACACTTCATACTCCAGTCACTGAGGGTGCAGGGCGCTGGGGGGGGGCGCCCTGAGACGCAATAAAACATGATAAAAATACCTTACATGGCAAAAAATACATCACATATAGCTCCTGGACTATATGGATGCATTTAACCCCTGCCAGAACATACAGAAAAACGGGAGATAAGGCTGCCGAAAAGGGGGCGGAGCCTATCTCCTCAGCACACTGGCGCCATTTTCCCTCACAGCTCAGTTGGAGGGAAGCTCCCTGGCTCTTCCCTGCAGTCACTACACTACAGAAAGGGTTAAAAAAAGAGAGGGGGGCACTAATTAGGCGCAGTATTAAAACATACAGCAGCTATAAGGGGAAAAACACTTATATAAGGTTATCCCTGTGTATATATGTGTATATATATATATATATATATATATATATATATATAGCGCGCTCTGGTGTGTGCTGGCATACTCTCCCTCTGTCTCCCCAAAGGGCTAGTGGGGTCCTGTCCTCTATCAGAGCATTCCCTGTGTGTGTGCTGTGTGTCGGTACGTTTGTGTCGACATGTATGAGGAGAAAAATGATGTGGAGACGGAGCAGAGTGTCTGTAACAGTGATGTCACCACCTAGGGGGTCGACACCTGAGTGGATGTACTGTTGAAAATTACGTGACAGTGTCAGCTCTGTATAAAAAAACAGTGGTTGACATGAGACAGCCAGCTACTCCGCTTGTGCCTGTCCAGACGTCTCATAGGCCGTCAGGGGCTCTAAAGCGCCCGTTACCTCAGATGGCAGATACAGACGCCGACACGGATACTGACTCCTGTGTCGACGGTGAAGAGACAACCGTGATTTCCAGTAGGGCCACACGTTACATGATTGAGACAATGGAAAATGTTTTATACATTTCTGATAATACGAGTACCACCAAAAAATAAGAATTTACTTACCGATAATTCTATTTCTCGTAGTCCGTAGTGGATGCTGGGGACTCCGTCAGGACCATGGGGATTAGCGGCTCCGCAGGAGACAGGGCACAAAAGTAAAAGCTTTAGGATCAGGTGGTGTGCACTGGCTCCTCCCCCTATGACCCTCCTCCAAGCCTCAGTTAGGATACTGTGCCCGGACGAGCGTACACAATAAGGAAGGATTTTGAATCCCGGGTAAGACTCATACCAGCCACACCAATCACACTGTACAACCTGTGATCTGAACCCAGTTAACAGCATGATAACAGCGGAGCCTCTGAAAAGATGGCTCACAACAATAATAACCCGATTTTTGTAACAATAACTATGTACAAGTATTGCAGACAATCCGCACTTGGGATGGGCGCCCAGCATCCACTACGGACTACGAGAAATAGAATTATCGGTAAGTAAATTCTTATTTTCTCTGACGTCCTAGTGGATGCTGGGGACTCCGTCAGGACCATGGGGAATAGCGGCTCCGCAGGAGACAGGGCACAAAAGCAAGCTTTTAGGATCACATGGTGTGTACTGGCTCCTCCCCCTATGACCCTCCTCCAAGCCTCAGTTAGGTTTTTGTGCCCATCCGAGCAGGGTGCAATCTAGGTGGCTCTCTTAAAGAGTTGCTTAGAAAAAGTTTTTAGGTTCTTTATTTTCAGTGAGTCCTGCTGGCAACAGGCTCACTGCATCGAGGGACGTAGGGGAGAGAAGTGAACTCACCTGCGTGCAGGATGAATTGGCTTCTTAGGCTACTGGACACCATTAGCTCCAGAGGGAGTCGGAACACAGGTCTCGCCCTGGGGTTCGTCCCGGAGCCGCGCCGCCGACCCCCCTTGCAGATGCTGAAGATTGAAGAGGTCCGGAACCAGGCGGCAGAAGACTTTCAGTCTTCATCAGGTAGCGCACAGCACTGCAGCTGTGCGCCATTGTTGTCAGCACACTTCACACAGCGGTCACGGAGGGTGCGGGGGGGGGGGGCGCCCTGGGCAGCAATGTATAATACCTGTATGGCGAAAAATACATCACATATAGCCCTTGAGGCTATATGGATGTATTTAACCCCTGCCAGATATCACAAACTCCGGAGAAGAAGCCCGCCGAAAAGGGGGCGGGGCCTATTCTCCTCAGCACACAGCGCCATTTTCCCTCACAGAAATGCTGGTGGGAAGGCTCCCATGCTCTCCCCTGCACTGCACTACAGAAACAGGGTTAAAACAGAGAGGGGGGGCACTGATTTGGCGATATGAATATATATTAAATGCTATAAGGGAGGAACACTTATATAAAGGTTGTCCCTGTATAATTATAGCATTTTGGTGTGTGCTGGCAAACTCTCCCTCTGTCTCCCCAAAGGGCTAGTGGGTCCTGTCCTCTATCAGAGCATTCCCTATGTGTGTGCTGTATGTCGGTACGTGTGTGTCGACATGTATGAGGAAAATGTTGGTGAGGAGGCGGAGCAAATTGCCTGTAATGGTGATGTCACTCTCTAGGGAGTCGACACCGGAATGGATGGCTTATTTATGGAATTACGTGATAATGTCAACACGCTGCAAGCCGGTTGACGACATGAGACGGCCGGCGATCAAATTAGTACCTGTCCAGGCGTCTCAAACACCGTCAGGGGCTGTAAAACGCCCATTTACCTCAGTCGGTCGACACAGACCCAGACACGGACACTGATTTCAGTGTCGACGGTGAAGAAACAAACGTATTTTCCTTTAGGGCCACACGTTAAGGGCAATGAAGGAGGTGTTACATATTTCTGATACTACAAGTACCACAAAAAAGGGTATTATGTGGGATGTGAAAAAACTACCTGTAGTTTTTCCTGAATCAGATAAATTAAATGAAGTGTGTGATGATGCGTGGGTTTCCCCCGATAGAAAAGTATTGGCGGTATACCCTTTCCCGCCATAAGTTAGGGCGCGTTGGGAAACACCCCTTAGGGTGGATAAGGCGCTCACATGCTTATCAGAACAAGTGGCGGTACCTTCTACAGATAGGGCCGTACTTAAGGAGCCAGCTGATAGGAGGCTGGAAAATATCCTAAAAAGTATACACACACATGCTGGTGTTATACTGCGACCAGCGATCGCCTCAGCCTGGATGTGCAGAGCTGAGGTGGCTTGGTCGGATTCCCTGACTAAAAATATTGATACCCTTGACAGGGACAGTATTTTATTGCCTATAGAGCATTTAAAGGATGCATTTCTATATATGCGAGATGCGCAGAGGGATATTTGCACTCTGGCATCAAGAGTAAATGCGATGTCCATATCTGCAAGAAGATGTTTATGGACACGACAGTGGTCAGGTGATGCAGATTCCAAACGGCACAAAGATGTATTGCCGTATAAAGGGGAGGAGTTATTTGGGGTCGGTCCATGGGACCTGGTGGCCACGGCAACTGCTGGAAAATCCACCGTTTTTTACCCTAAGTCACATCTCTGCAGAAAAAGACACCGTCTTTTCAGCCTCAGTCCTTTCGTCCCTATAAGAGTCATATCTGCCCAGGGATAGAGGAAAGGGAAGAAGACTGCAGCAGGCAGCCCATTCCCAGGAACAGAAGCCCTGCAACGCTTCTACCAAGTTCTCAGCATGACGCTGGGACCGTACAGGACCCCTGGATCCTACAAGTAGTATCCAAGGGGTACAGATTGGAATGTCGAGACGTTTCCCCCTCGCAGGTTCCTGTAGTCTGCTGTACCAATGTCTCCCTCCGACAGGGAGGCAGTATTGAAAACAATTCACAAGCTGTATTCCCAGCAGGTGATAATAAAATTACCCCTCCTACAACAAGGAAAGGGGTATTATTCCACACTATATGGTGGTACTGAAGCCAGAAGGCTAGGTGAGACCTATTCTAAATCTGAAATATTTGAACACTTACAAAGGTTCAAATCCAGATGGAGTCACTCAGAGCAGTGATAGCGAACCGGGAGTCCGGGGACATCAGGGATGCTTACCTCCATGTCCCAAAAATTTGCCTTTCTCACCGAGGGTACCTCAGGTTCGTGGTACAGAACTGTCACTATCAGTTTCAGACGATGCCGTTGGATTGTCCAAGGCACCCCGGGTCCTTACCAAGGTAATGACTGAAATGAGGATTCGTCTTCAAAGAAAATGGACGACCTCCTGATAAGAACAAGGTCCAGAGAACAGTTGGAGGTCGGAGTAGCACTATCTCAAGTAGTTCTACGACAACACGGGTGGATTCTAAATATTCCAAAACCGCAGTTGTTCCGACGACACGTCTGCTGGTCCTAGGGATGATTCTGGACACAGTCCAGAAAAAGGTGTTTCTCCCAGAGGAGAAAGCCAGGGAGTTATCCGAGCTAATCGGGATCCTCCTAAAACCAGGAAAAGTGTCAGTACATCATTGCACAAGAGTCCTGGTAAAAATGGTGGCTTGTTACGAAGCAATTCCATTCGGCAGATTTCACGCAAGAACTCTTCAGTGGGATCTGCTGGACAAATGGTCCGGATCGCATCTTCAGATGCATCAGCGGATAACCCTATATCCAAGGAACAAGGGTGTCTCTCCTGTGGTGATTACAGAGTGCTCATCTTCTAGAGGGCCGCAGATTCGGCATTCAGGATTGGATGCTGGTGACCACGGAGGCCAGCCTGAGAGGCTGGGGAGCAGTCACACAGGGAAAAAATTTCCAGGGAGTGTGATCAAGTCTGGAGAATTCTCTCCACATAAATATACTGGAGCTAAGAGCAAATTTATAATGCTCTAAACTTAGCAAGACCTCTGCTTCAAGGTCAGCCGGTATTGATCCAGCGGGATAACATCACGGCAGTCGCCCACGTAAACAGAAAGGGCGGCACAAGAAGCAGGAGGGCAGTGGCAAAACTGCAAGGATTTTTCGCTAGGCGGAAAATCATGTGATAGCACTGTCAGCAGTGTTCATTCCGGGAGTGGACGACTGGGAAGCAGACTTCCTCAGCAGGCACGACCTCCACCCGGGAGAGTGGGAACTTCATAGGGAAGTTTTCCGCATGATTGTGAACCGTTGGGAAAGACCAAAGGTGGACATGATGGCGTCCCGCCCGAACAAAAAACGGGACAGGTATTGCGCCAGGTCACGAGACCTTCAGGCGATAGCTGTGGATGTCCTGGTAACACCGTGGGTGTAACAGTCGGTGTATGGGTTCCCTCCTCTGCTTCTCATAACAAAGGTATTGAGAATTATAAGACGTAGAGGAGTAAGAACTATACTCGTGGCTCCGGATTGGCCAAGAGGGACTTGGTACCCGGAACTTCAAGAGATGCTCACAGAGGACTAATGGCCTCGGTAGCTAAGAAGGGACTTGCTTCAGCAAGTACCATGTCTGTTCCAAGACTTACCGCGGCTGCGTTTGACGGCATGGCGGTTGAACGCCGGATCCTAAGGGAAAAGGCATTCCGGAAGAGGTCATACCTACCCTGGTCAAAGCCAGGAAGGAGGTGACCGCACAACGTTATCACCACATGTGGTGAAAATATGTTGCGTGGGTGAGGCCAGGAAGGCCCCACGAAGAAATTTCAACTAGGTCGATTTCTGCACTTCCTGAAAACAGGAGTGTCTATGAGCCTCAAATTGGGGTCCATTAAGGTTCAAGTTTCGGCCCTGTAGATTTTCTTCCAGAAAGAATTGGCTTCAGTTCCTGAAGTCCAGACATTTGTCAAGGGAGTATTGCATATACAGCCCCTTTTGTGCCTCCAGTGGCACCGTGGGATCTCAACGTAGTGTTGGGATTCCTCAAATCATATTGGTTTGAACCGCTCAAATCTGTGGATTTGAAATATCTCACATGGAAAGTGACCATGCTGTTGGCCCTGGCCTCGGCCAGGCGATTGTCAGAATTGGCGGCTTTGTCTTACAAAAGCCCATATTTGATTTTCCATTCGGACAGGGCAGAACTGCGGACTCGTCCCCAGTTTCTTCCTAAGGTGGTGTCAGCGTTTCACCTGAAACAACCTATTGTGGTGCCTGCGGCTACTAGGGACTTGGAGGACTCCAAGTTGCTAGACGTTGTCAGGGCCCTGAAAATATATATATATATATATATATATATATATATATAATTCCAGGACGGCTGGAGTCAGAAAGTCTGACTTGCTGTTTATATTGTATGCACCCAAAAAAGCTGGGTGCTCCTGCTTCTAAGCAGACTATTGCTCGTTGGATTTGTAGTACAATTCAACTTGCACATTCTGTGGCAGGCCTGCCACAGCCAAAATCTGTAAATGCCCATTCCACAAGGAAGGTGGGCTCATCTTGGGCGGCTGCCCGAGGGGTCTCGGCTTTACAACTTTGCCGAGCAGCTACGTGGTCAGGGGGAAACACGTTTGTAAAATTCTACAAATTTGATACCCTGGCTGAGGAGGACCTGGAGTTCTCTCATTCGGTGCTGCAGAGTCATCCGCACTCTCCCGCCCGTTTGGGAGCTTTGGTATAATCCCCATGGTCCTGACGGAGTCCCCAGCATCCACTAGGACGTTAGAGAAAATAAGAATTTACTTACCGATAATTCTATTTCTCATAGTCCGTAGTGGATGCTGGGCGCCCATCCCAAGTGCGGATTGTCTGCAATACTTGTACATAGTTATTGTTACAAAAATCGGGTTATTATTGTTGTGAGCCATCTTTTTTAGAGGCTACTTCATTGTTATCATACTGTTAACTGGGTTCAGATCACAAGTTGTACGGTGTGATTGGTGTGGCTGGTATGAGTCTTACCCGGGATTCAAGATCCTTCCTTATTGTGTACGCTCGTCCGGGCACAGTACCTAACTGAGGCTTGGAGGAGGGTCATAGGGGGAGGAGCCAGTACACACCATGTGATCCTAAAAGCTTGCTTTTGTGCCCTGTCTCCTGCGGAGCCGCTATTCCCCATGGTCCTGACGGAGTCCCCAGCATCCACTACGGACTATGAGAAATAGAATTATCGGTAAGTAAATTCTTATTTTCTCTGACGTCCTAAGTGGATGCTGGGGACTCCGTCAGGACCATGGGGATTATACCAAAGCTCCCAAACGGGCGGGAGAGTGCGGATGACTCTGCAGCACCGAATGAGAGAACTCCAGGTCCTCCTCAGTCAGGGTGTGCCCCTGACCAAGTATCAGCTCGGCAAAGTTGTAAAGCCGAGACCCCTCGGGCAGCCGCCCAAGATGAGCCCACCTTCCTTGTGGAATGGGCATTTACATATTTTGGCTGTGGCAGGCCTGCCACAGAATGTGCAAGCTGAATTGTACTACACATCCAACTAGCAATCGTCTGCTTAGAAGCAAGAGCACCCAGTTTTTTTGGTGCATACAGGATAACAGCAAGTCAGTTTTCCTGACTCCAGCCGTCCTGGAAACTATATTTTCAGGGCCCTGACAACATCTAGCAACTTGGAGTCCTCCAAGTCCCTAGTAGCCGCAGGTACCACAATAAGCTGGTTCGGGTGAAACACTGACACCACCTTAGGGAGAAACTGGGGATGAGTCCGCAGCTCTGCCCTGTCCGAATGGACAATCAGATATGGGCTTTTTTGAGACAAACGCCGCCAATTCTGACACTCGCCTGGCCGAGGCCAGGGCCAACAGCATGAGATATTTCAAATCCACAGATTTGAGCGGTTTAAACCAATGTGATTTTAGGAATCCCAGAACTACGTTGAGATCCCACAGTGCCACTGGAGGCACAAAAGGGGGTTGTATATGCAGTACTCCCTTGACAAACTTCTGGACTTCAGGAACTGAAGCCAATTCTTTCTGGAAGAAAATCGACAGGGCCGAAATTTGAACCTTAATGGACCCCAATTTGAGGCCCATAGACACTCCTGTTTGCAGGAAATGCAGGAAACGACCGAGTTGAAATTTCTTCATGGGGCCTTCCTGGCCTGACACCACGCAACATATTTTCGCCACATGTGGTGATAATGTTGTGCGGTCACCTCCTTCCTGGCTTTGACCAGGGTAGGAATGACCTCTTCCGGAATGCCTTTTTCCCTTAGGATCCGGCGTTCAACCGCCATGGCGTCAAACGCAGCCGCGGTAAGTCTTGGAACAGACATGGTACTTGCTGAAGCAAGTCCCTTCTTAGCAGCAGAGGCCATGAGTCCTCTGTGAGCATCTCTTGAAGTTCCGGGTACCAAGTCCTTCTTGGCCAATTCGGAGCCACGAGTATAGTTCTTACTCCTCTACGTCTTATAATTCTCAATACCTTGGGTATGAGAAGCAGAGGAGGGAAGACATACACCGACTGGTACACCCACGGTGTTACCAGAACGTCCACAGCTATTGCCTGAGGGTCTTTTGACCTGGCGCAATACTTGTCCAGTTTTTTGTTCAGGCGGGACGCCATCATGTCCACCTTTGGTCTTTTCCAACGGTTCACAATCATGTGGAAGACTTCCCGATGAAGTCCCCACTCTCCCGGGTGGAGGTTGTGCCTGCTGAGGAAGTCTGCTTCCCAGTTGTCCACTCCCGGAATGAACACTGCTGACAGTGCTATCACATGATTTTCCGCCCAGCGAAAAATCCTTGCAGTTTCTGCCATTGCCCTCCTGCTTCTTGTGCCGCCCTGTCTGTTTACGTGGGCGACTGCCGTGATGTTGTCCCACTGGATCAATACCGGCTGACCTTGAAGCAGAGGTCTTGCTAAGCTTAAAGCATTGTAAATTGCCCTTAGCTCCAGTATATTTATGTGGAGAAAAATCTCCAGACTTGATCACACTCCCTGGAAATTTTTTCCCTGTGTGACTGCTCCCCAGCCTCTCAGGCTGGCCTCCGTGGTCACCAGCATCCAATCCTGAATGCCGAATCTGCGGCCCTCTAGAAGATGAGCACTCTGTAACCACCACAGGAGAGACACCCTTGTCCTTGGAGATAGGGTTATCCGATGATGCATCTGAAAATGCGATCCGGACCATTTGTCCAGCAGATCCCACTGAAAAGTTCTTGCGTGGAATCTGCCGAATGGAATCGCTTCGTAATAAGCCACCATTTTTCCCAGGACTCTTGTGCAATGATGCACTGACACTTTTCCTGGTTTTAGGAGGTTCCTGACTAGCTCGGATAACTCCCTGGCTTTCTCCTCCGGGAGAAACACCTTTTTCTGGACTGTGTCCAGAACCATCCCTAGGAACAGCAGACGTGTCGTCGGAAACGGCTGCGATTTTGGATATTTAGAATCCACCCGTGCTGTCGTAGAACTACTTGAGATAGTGCTACTCCGACTTCCAACTGTTCTCTGGACCTTGCCCTTATCAGGAGATCGTCCAAGTAAGGGATAATTAAGATGCCTTTTCTTTGAAGAAGAATCATCATTTCGGCCATTACTTTGGTAAAGACCCGGGGTGCCGTGGACAATCCAAACGGCAGCGTCTGAAACTGATAGTGACAGTTCCGTACCACGAACCTGAGGTACCCTTGGTGAGAAGGGCAATTTGGGACATGGAGGTAAGCATCCTTGATGTCCAGGGACACCATATAGTCCCCTTCTTCCTGGTTCGCTATCACTGCTCTGAGTGACTCCATTTTGATTTGAACCTTTGTATGTAAGTGTTCAAAGATTTCCCATTTAGAATAGGTCTCACCGAGCCGTCTGGCTTCAGTACCACAATATAGTGTGGAATAATACCCCTTTCCTTGTTGTAGGAGGGGTACTTTGATTATCACCTGCTGGGAATACAGCTTGTGAATTGTTTCCAATACTGCCTCCCTGTCGGAGGAAGACGTTGGTAAAGCAGACATCAGGAGCCTGCGAGGGGGAGACGTCTCGAATTTCCAGTCTGTACCCCTGGGATACTACTTGTAGGATCCAGGGGTCCACTTGCGAGTGAGCCCACTACGCGCTGAAACTCTTGAGACGACCCCCCACCGCACTTGAGTCCGCTTGTACGGCCCCAGCGTCATGCTGAGGACTTGGCAGAAGCTGTGGAGGGCTTCTGTTCCTGGGAATGGGCTGCCTGCTGCAGTCTTCTTCCCTTTCCTCTATCCCTGGGCAGATATGACTGGCCTTTTGCCCGCTTGCCCTTATGGGGATGAAAGGACTGAGGCTGAAAAGACGGTGTCTTTTTCTGCTGAGATGTGATTTGGGGTAAAAAAGGTGGATTTTCCAGCTGTTGCCGAGGCCACCAGGTCCGATGGACCGACCCCAAATAACTCCTCCCCTTTATACGGCAATACTTCCATGTGCCATTTGGAATCTGCATCACCTGACCACTGTCGTGTCCATAAACATCTTCTGGCAGATATGGACATCGCACTTACTCTTGATGCCAGAGTGCAAATATCCCTCTGTGCATCTCGCATATATAGAAATGCATCCTTTAAATGCTCTATAGTCAATAAAATACTGTCCCTGTCAAGGGTATCAATATTTTCAGTCAGGGAATCCGACCAAGCCACCCCAGCGCTGCACATCCAGGCTGAGGCGATCGCTGGTCGCAGTATAACACCAGTATGTGTGTATATACCTTTTTAGGATATTTTCCAGCCTCTCAGCTGGCTCCTTGAGGGCGGCCCTATCTGGAGACGGTACCGCCACTTGTTTTTATAAGCGTGTGAGCGCCTTATCCACCCTAAAGGGTGTTTCCCAACGCGCCCTAACTTCTGGCGGGAAAGGGTATACCGCCAATAATTTTCTTTTTTGAAATTCTTTATTTTTGCGTGGTCAGGTACATAAAGAAGGCATTCTAGGAGTACAAGGGACATATGGCCAACATAGCCAGTGTCCAAAATAGACCACAGTTTTCCAGTGAGTAACAGGGTTAATTGGTATGGGAAAAACAATCAAGTTCAAACATGGGAATCGGGGGGGGGGGGGGAGAAGAGAAACAGGGGGGGGGGGGGGGAAATAACCACATTTGTAACCATACATAATATAAGTCTTGAGAACAGGACGGTCATAATAGGGGGGGGAGGAAACGGAGAAGAGACACGGACAGAGAGGGTAATAGGAGGAAGAGATAATTGAGAAAGATAGGAGATGAGATAAGGAGGAATGTCAAAGGGAGAAGTAAGTGGGTGCCCATGGGTCTACGGGAGGAGCAGGTGGAGGGAGCCGGCCAACCACGTTCAGCGGCGAGCCAGGGAGCCCAGACCTGCTCGAAGACGTGGCCCCGGTCGTGGAGGTAATAGGTTATCTTTTCCATTGAGGCGATGTGCCAGATTTTAGCTTTGAGGGATAGTAGGGAGGGTGGTAAGGGGTTCTTCCAGTTGAGGGCGATCAGTGATTTAGCTGCGGCTAGAATGTGTGAGGTCAGCTTTTGGGAGAATTTATTGAGGAGTGGGGGGGGATAACACAGTAAGGAGACCCAAGGGTCTTTCATTACAGGGGATTCTAGAAGTGAGTTGAGGAGGGAGTGGACCAGATCCCAGAAGGGGACGATAACCGGGCAGGTCCACCATATGTGGAGCATAGTACCTCTCTCCCCACAGTTCCTCCAGCAGGCTGGAGAGGAGGACGGGAAAAATTTGTTAAGACGGTCGGGGGTATAGTACCAGCGGTAATAAACTTTGTAGGCCGTTTCCTTAAAGGCGGTGGCAATAGAGCTTTTAGCAATCCCTAGTCTCATGTCCTCCCAATCCTGAGTTTCAGGTGGGGGCCCGAGGTCCCGTTCCCATGCAAGTTCATGGGGCCGGGATAGGGGCAGGGAAAAATCCAGTAGGAGAGAGTAAAGTTGGGAGATTGTGCCTTTGGAGGAGTGGGAGTTGACACATAGGGATTCAAAGGGAGTAAGGGCACGGAGTAAGGCGGTGGAAGGGAGGGAGGTTAAAAAGTGGCGTATTTGTAAGAATTGAAAGGGGTTGAGTGGCTGTGAGGGGGTTTTCTGCTGGAGGTCCGGGAGGGACAGCCATTGGCCTCGATCGGCAAAGTCGATTGGGAATTTAAGGCCCAGAGTTATCCACGTCCGGGATCTCGTAGCTGAGAGTCCGGAGGGAAACATGGGGTTCTGCCAGATGGGGGTTAAGGGTGAGGGTGTAGTAGTGAGACCCCACTTCAGAGAGAGGGTGTCCCAGGTTTTGAGGTTGAATTTGATGGTGGGAAGAAGTTTAGAGGTTGGGGGTCGAGAGGCAGAGGGGAGTCCCCATAGGGGGGTCAGATCTGGGATGCCAATGAAGGCTGCTTCGATGTCCAGCCAAGAAACCGATCCTGGAGGAGCGTAGGAAGTGACAATGTGGGATAAGTGGGAGGCGAGGTAGTATAATTTGACATCGGGAAGTCCTCTGCCTCCCATGGAGGTTGCTCTTTTCAGGGTGTTGGCAGCAATGCGGGGAGGTCTGTGGTTCCAAATAAAGCGCACAAGGGCTCGTTGGATATTGCGGAGGAAGGGGGCCGGGACCGCCACAGGGAGAGTCTGGAAAAGGTAGAGCCATTTGGGGATTATGGTCATTTTAACTGCTATGATCCTGCCCAGCCATGAGATGAAGAGACTGTTCCAAGAGGTCAGGTCGGCTAGTGTGTTGGTAAGAAGGGGTGGGAAGTTTTCCCGGAAGAGGGAGTCGTAACGCAGGGTTAGGTATATCCCTAGGTATTTTATCTTTGAGGGTTGCCATTGAAATTTAAAATTGGTGCGAAGGGACTCCGCCTGGTGTTGGGGGATATGTAGCATCATGGCCTCAGATTTGGAGTAGTTGATCTTGTAGCCTGAGATGAGGCTATAGGCTTGTAGAACCGAGAATAGGTTTGGGAGTGAAATAAGGGGCTGGGTCAGGGAGAGTAGGATGTCATCTGCGAAGAGGGAGATTTTGGGATCTGTGGGGCCTACCTTTATTCCGTGTATATCTGGATGTGTTCTAATTTGAGAGGCAAGGGGTTCTATAATAAGGGCAAATATTAGGGGGGAGAGGGGGCAGCCCTGACGTGTGCCATTGGAGATGCTAAGTGGGGCGGATGGGGTACCATTGATAAGGACGGTGGCCGAGGGGGTGGAGTATAATGCTAGGATGCTGGTGAGGAAGCCACCGGACAAGCCATAGGCCTCCAAGGTGGGTCTCAAGAAGTCCCAGGAGATCCGGTCAAATGCTTTTTCGGCATCTAAGGAAAGCATGATCGTGGGGCATCTCCTGGAATTAGAGATATGTATAAGGTCAATGGCACGTCTGGTGTTGTCTCTTGCCTGGCGGCCCGGGATAAAGCCTACTTGGTCGTAGTGAACAAGGGAAGGGAGGTATGGGTTAAGACGGTTGGCCAGGATCTTAGCGAAGATTTTCAGGTCTAGGTTCAGGAGGGATATGGGGCGATAGCTTGCGCAATTAAGGGGGTCCTTGCCTTCTTTGGGGATCACCACAATTCTAGCCTCTAGCATCTCAGGGGGAAAAGGGTCGCCTTGGACAATCCCGTTGAAGAGAGAGTGTAGGTGGGGGGAGAGAAGGGCAGAGAATTTCTTGTAGTAGAGAGCGGTGAACCCATCTGGGCCCGGAGATTTGCCGGTTTTTTGCATGAGTATAGTCTGGGTGATTTCTTCCACCGTAATCTCACCGTTGAGAAGGTCCAAGGCGTCCGGGGGTAGTCTGGGTAGTTTAGAAGCAGAGAGAAAGTGGGAGATAAGGTCGGATCGAGGTTGGGGGGAAGAGCCCGGTGGAGGGGGCGGAAGGTTGTATAGGTCGGTGTAGTAGGATTGGAAGGCAGCTCTAATGGCTGTGGGGTCCTGAATAAGTTGGTTGAGAGAGTTTCTGATAGTGATAATGTTGGTTTTGGCTCTTGTGGAGCGGAGTCGAGCCGCCAGGATCCTGTCCGCCTTGTCACCCTTCTCATAAAAGGACTGGCGAAGCCACTTAAGGCGTTTGGCCACCCGTGTAGTAAGAAGAAGATCGAGTTCCGCTTTAATGGTGCGAAGTTCGGACAAGACCGCCTGGTCGGAAGACGCCTTGTGTTGGGTCTCAAGTGCATGGAGTTTAATGGAGAGCCTGTTGTATTGGGAAAGGGATTGCTTTTTAGCTTTTGAGGCTAGGCTGATGAGGTGTCCTCGAAGGACAGCCTTGTGCGCCAGCCAGAGGGTGGGTCTAGAAATATCGGGGGAGTCATTTAAGGTGAAATAATCAGAGATTTTGTCTTGGAGATGGGACTTTGTCTCAGGGTTGTGTAGGAGGGAATCGTTGAGGCGCCATGTCATAGGGCGAGGACGGGAAGCCAGACCTGCGAGGTCGCAGGAGATGGGGGCGTGGTCGGACCAGATCAGTGGGTGGATATGGGCATCGCGGAGGTTCAAAGCAAGATCATGACTGAGCAGGACCATATCAATGCGGGAGTAGGAGTTATGCGGGGCAGAGTAGAAGGTGTAGTCGCGGGCAGAGGGGTCTTTTATCCTCCAGGAGTCGTAGAGAAGTTGGGATCGCATGAGTCGGAGGAGGGATCTAGAGCGAAGGGAGTCTGACGGGGAAGGAGTAGGGGGAAAGGTAGAGCGGTCTAGCTGTGGATTGAGAACGGAGTTGAAGTCACCTGCAAGTATAAGGTCGCCCTGTCGGACTCGAGTGAGGAGATTATCTATCCTTGTAAAAAACCGTTCCTGTCGCTGATTAGGGGCGTAAACGTTAACCAGGGTGCATATATTATTGTTGAGTTTACCCACTAGGACAAGGAATCGGCCGTCTTTGTCAGCATGAGAGTCTAGGAGTTCAAAAGACAGGTGGCGGGCAATTAAGATCGCTACTCCACGTTTTTTGGCTAGGTGATCGCAGGCATGAAAGGAAACGGGAAATGGTTTACATTGCAGGGTAGGGTGAGATTCGTGCACGAAGTGAGTTTCCTGTAGGAAAATCAAATCGCCTCTATGGTGTTTAAGGGAGGCAAATAGCTTGCCTCTCTTTTGAGGGCTGTTCAAGCCCTTCACATTATGGGAGAGTACCCGGAGACCCATGGGCAGGCAGCAGTGAGGTGGTCGGATTTGAAAGGGCGGGAGTGGTTGGGGGTGGAGAAGGGGGAGGGGGAGACAGATCGAAGATATATGAAATGAGAGAGAGTGTGGTCAGAGGAGGGGTGGTAGGGGAAGAGGACCGGAGGGGGTGGGGGGGTGGTTGGTCGTCTGGCGGAGGAGGCCAGGACCGGTAAAGCTGACAAGGGGAAGGAATACTAGGCGTTGGGGAAGCACCTAGGTCAGCGGTAGGGCCCGGGGCCCTGTGGGGGCGCGGCATGGGGCCCCGATCGCGGGTCACGAGCCGCTCGGGGAAAGACAGGAGGCAAGCCTCCCCTGGGGGTACCTGAGGGAGAGAGCTGGAGAGAAGACAGGAAGAGATGATAGCCGGAGCGCCCGCCCCAAGGGGCGGAGAATAGGAGGAGGGGGAGGAGGGGAAAGAGTGGGTCAAGTATCTGCATGGGAACATATCAAGAGAGTAACTTTTGAATATGTGGGCAGTTAGACATTTAAACTACCAAACGATGTAACATTTCAATAGAGGATAACAACAATATTATTGTGAAGCAACCGAGGGGTCAGGAGGTAAGGTCACTAAGAACCTAAGGTAATGTAGCACTTCAGGTGGGGGGGTACGACCAGAAGTGATCGTCCCAATTCAATGTAGGGTGCTGTAGCGTAGAGAGGTGAGAGTTCTCAGGGCACTGGAGGTGGGGCCTGGGAGGCCCCGGAGGACGGCACCGTGAACCACTCAGAACGAGGAGACCGAAGTGAATCTCGCTGTGTCCGTGGTGGGAGGCGTGGAGAGTGGACATCTTGGTCAGGAACGGGGATGCCCAGTTTGGAGAGGAGTGTTTGGGCCTCAGGTTGGTCTCTAGCTGTGAGGAGCTTCCCTTGGTGCCACACTAAGATCCGGAAAGGGAAACCCCAACGGTACTTCACGTTGTGACGGGAGAGCAGGGAAGTGATGGGTTTGAAGTCCCTGCGTTTAGCTAAGGTTAGCGGGGATAAATCCTGAAAAATCTGGAGTGGGGTGTTTTGGAAAGTCACAGATCCCAGCCGTCGGGCCTCCCTCATAACGGCCTCCTTTGCAGTGAAGTAGTGCATTCGGAGAATGACATCTCTGGGCTGAGAAGAGTCCTGGGAGCGCGGCCGCAAGGCCCGGTGGGCTCGGTCCAGGAGGAGATGTTCCTCGGGGGTGTCGGGCGATAGGTGTGCGAAAAGGCGTTTAAGGTAGAGTTCAAGATGAGATGCCTCGACCTCCTCAGGGATACCCCGAATCCTCATATTATTTCTCCTTGCTCTATTGTCTTGGTCCTCGTTCTCCTCCCGGAGGTGGGCAACATCCTGACGGAGTTGATGCAACTCGGTCTCTGCTGTTTGCTGGAACGTTACCACCTCTTCGACTCTTCTTTCGAGTTGGTCAGTTCTGGAGCCGATATCGGCTATATCGGATTTCAGGGAGTGTAGAGCTTGGACTGAGGACTTAATGTCCCGCATCTCCTTAAGGAGGGAGAGGAAGTCCTTACGGGTGAGGGGCGTGAGATCGTCATCTTCGGCCTCCGATTCGGAGGGGGCCTGAGAGGGGCCGGGATTGTCAGGCCTGTTCGTGGCTGGGGTGCCTTTTTTGGTCAGAAATGGTGTGAGGTCGGACCCCTGGGATTTTTTGTTACCCCTGGTCATCTTGGGGGCGTAGGGGGGTAGGTGGAAAGTAGGGTGAGGAATGGGGGTGGCGCTCCCGCTATGAGGCTCAGGGCCAGGGAAGGTGACTCGGGGGCCTTAAGGAGACATTACGGTGTGGTCATCAGCCGAGCCCGGCAGATGGAGTCCGCCCAGGGAGGACCACGAGAGCAGAGGGAGGGCACCCCGGCCCGGACTGGAGAGTGTGAGTCCGAAGTCGCAGGAGAGGGGATCCCGGAGACTATCTCCACCGCTCGGGGACCACAGGGACGCGTCCCGGGCACGGACCAGCCGGCGATCGGGGCAGCCCTGGGGCGGGGACCCGGCGGGGGAGAGGACCGCAGGGTGATGTGAAAGCGGCTCCCAGGTGGGTGCCAGTGGAGGCCTCGGTGGAGTTTAGGTGGATGGAGGCAGAAGGGACCACGGTCCCAGAGACTCACCAAGCGGCCGCCGCTGGAGCGGGTTGCAGAGAGCCGGAGGTTGAGGGTGGTCCAAGCCGGCACCTCCCAAGAGAGCGTATAGGGGCTTCGAGGTGGGTGGCAGGGGTGGAGGAGATCCCTTCAGTCTCAGGAGGGGCACAGAGCCAGTGATTGATTGAGGTCGCAGGAGAGGGGGGATGGAGCTGCGGGTCTGAGTGTTGGGTGCGGGGTATGATAATCGCCGCACGCAGCCGCTAGAGCTATTCCGTCGGCCTTTCTCTGGAGTAGGTGCTGGCTTCAGGAGATAGGAGAACAGGCAGGGTTATAGAGATATAAGTATAGTGGCTGAGTTGACTATACCAGTATTCGCCACAAGAGGGAGCCTTAGTTACAGCCAGCACCAGTCAGGGAGTTTGATGGGTGCTTTGCCAGTCCCAAGATGGCCGCCGCTTATCAGTGAGAGTTAGGTCCACCGGAGGACTCCCAGTCGTCGATCCCCGCCAGCGGGGGAAGAGATCTTGCTTGCAGTGTTGTGTGAGACGGGGGAGGAAGGGCAGGCGCCTGGAGAGGTCGGGAATCGGCCAGGTAAAGTCTAGAGGCCGGGCGGCGCCAACCGCAAGATGGCCGCCGGCTGCCAGCCAGACACTTCTCGGCCCTTACCTCCCGCCGATCGTCCGGTCCCTGGTCTCCTGCGAGGATCAGCGCCCGGTGGGTGAGTCCCCCAGTGCCAGGGAGAGCCTTTCAGGTGGGTGGGAGAGTCTGCAGGGTCGCCGAACCGGGTCCCAGGAAACGCCGGCACAGCTCCAAAATCGAGGCCCCGGCTTCTGGGGTGGAGGTAGGCCGCAATCCGCAGGGGGCAACGCAGGGCCCCCCCGATTCCGCAGCTTCTTCCTCCAGGTGCTGGGTGTAGTGGTGGGGCTTAGGGGACTAGTCCCTTGTCGGTGGGCCTCCAAATCTGGTCAAAAAGTGGGTTTTGATACAGTGCCAGCCGGAGCTCAGCAGAGACCCGACCTTCCTCTATGCTAGCCAGGCCACGCCCCCCGCCAATAATTTTCTATCGGGGGAAACCCACGCATCATCACACACTTCATTTAATTTATCTGATTCAGGAAAAACTACAGGTAGTTTTTTCACATCCCACATAATACCCTTCTTGTGGTACTTGTAGTATCAGAAATATGTAACACCTCCTTCATTGCCCTTAACATGTAACGTGTGGCCCTAAAGGAAAATACGTTTGTTTCTTCACCGTCGACACTGGAGTCAGTGTCCGTGTCTGTGTCGACCGACTGAGGTAAATGAGCGTTTTACAGCCCCTGACGGTGTTTGAGACGCCTGGACAGGTACTAATTTGTTTGCCGGCCGTCTCATGTCGTCAACCGACCTTGCAGCGTGTTGACATTATCACGTAATTCCTTAAATAAGCCATCCATTCCGGTGTCGACTCCCTAGAGAGTGACATCACCATTTCAGGCAATTGCTCCGCCTCCTCACCAACATCGTCCTCATACATGTCGACACACACGTACCGACACACAGCACACACACAGGGAATGCTCTGATAGAGGACAGGACCCCACTAGCCCTTTGGGGAGACAGAGGGAGAGTTTGCCAGCACACACCAAAAACGCTATAATTATACAGGGACAACCTTTATATAAGTGTTTTTCCCTTATAGCATTTTAATATATATATATATATATACATATCGCCAAATAAGTGCCCCCCCCTCTCTGTTTTAACCCTGTTTCTGTAGTGCAGTGCAGGGGAGAGCCTGGGAGCCTTCCCACCAGCATTTCTGTGAGGGAAAATGGCGCTGTGTGCTGAGGAGAATAGGCCCCGCCCCCTTTTCGGCGGGCTTCTTCTCCCGTTTTTCTGAGACCTGGCAGGGGTTAAATACATCCATATAGCCCCCAGGGGCTATATGTGATGTATTTTTAGCCAGAATAAGGTACTATCATTGCTGCCCAGGGCGCCCCCCCCAGCGCCCTGCACCCTCAGTGACCGCTGCTATGAAGTGTGCTGACAACAATGGCGCACAGCTGCAGTGCTGTGCGCTACCTTATGAAGACTGAAGAGTCTTCTGCCGCCGTTTCTGGACCTCTTCACTTTTCGGCATCTGCAAGGGGGGTCGGCGGCGCGGCTCCGGGACGAACCCCAGGGTGAGACCTGTGTTCCGACTCCCTCTGGAGCTAATGGTGTCCAGTAGCCTAAGAAGCCAATCCATCCTGCACGCAGGTGAGTTCACTTCTCTCCCCTAAGTCCCTCGTAGCAGTGAGCCTGTTGCCAGCAGGACTCACTGAAAATAAAAAACCTAACAAACTTTTACTCTAAGCAGCTCTTTAGGAGAGCCACCTAGATTGCACCCTTCTCGGCCGGGCACAAAAATCTAACTGAGGCTTGGAGGAGGGTCATAGGGGGAGGAGCCAGTGCACACCACCTGATCCTAAAGCTTTTACTTTTGTGCCCTGTCTCCTGCGGAGCCGCTAATCCCCATGGTCCTGACGGAGTCCCCAGCATCCACTTAGGACGTCAGAGAAAGGGGTATTATGTTCGGTGAGGGAAAAAACTACCTGTAGTTTTCCTGAATCTGAGAAATAAAATGAGGTGTGTGATGATGCGTGGGTTTCCCCCCGATAACAATTGATAATTTCTTAAAAAGTATTGGCTGTATACCCTTTCCCGCCAGAGGTTAGGGTGCGTTGGAAAACACCCCCTAGGGGGGGATAAGGCGCTCACACGCTTGTAAGAACAAGGGCTCTACCCTCTCATGAGATGGCCGCCCTTAAGGATCCTGCTGATAGAAAGCAGGAGGGTATCCAAAAATGTATTCACACACATACTGGTGTTATACTGCGACCAGCAATCGCCTCAGCCTGGAGGTGCAGTGCTGGGTTGGCATGGTCGGATTCCCTGACTGGAAATATTGATATCCTAGATACGGATAGTATATTATTGCCTATAGAGCATTTAAAAGATGCATTTCTATATATGCATGATGCACAGCGGAATATTTGCCGACTGGCATCAAGTATAAGTGCGTTGTCCAATTCTACCAGTAAAATGGTCAGGTGATGCGGATTCCAAACGGCATTTGGAAGTATTGCCTTTGAAAGGGGACATTTGGGGTCGGTCTTTTAGACCTGGTGGCCACGGCAACAACTGGGAAATCCACGTTTGTACCCCAGGTCGCCTCTCAAAATAAGACGCCGTATTATCAGGCGCAGTCCTTTGTTGGCAAGCGGACAAAAGGTTCCTCTTTTCTGCTCGTGACAGAGGGAGAGGAAAAAGGCTGAAGAGATTACCCAGTTCCCAGGAACAGAAATCCTTTCCCGCCTCTGCAAAGCCCTCAGTATATCGCTAGGGCCTTACAAGCTCAGGCACGGTGGGGGCCCGTTCTCAATGAATTTCAGTGCGCAGTGGGCTCACTCGCAAGTAGACCCCTGGATCCTTCAGGTAATATCTCAAGGGTACATATTGAAATTCGAGACGTCTCCCCCTCGCCGTTTCCAAAAGTCGGCTTTACCGACGTCTCCCTCTGACAGGGAGGCAGTTTTGGAAGCCATTCACAAGCTGTATTCCCAGCAGGTGATAATCAAGGTACCCCTCCTGCAACAGGGAACGGGGTATTATTCCACACTATTGTGGTACCGAAGCCAGACGGCTCGGTGAGACCGATTCTAAATCTAAAATCTAAAATCTTTGAACACTTACATACAGAGGTTCAAATTCAAGATTGAGTCACTCAGAGCAGTGATTGCGAACCTGGAAGAAGGGGACTACATGATGTCTCGGGACATCAAGGATGCTTACCTTCATGTCAAAATTTACCCTTCTCACCAAGGGTACCTCAGGTTATGGTACAGAACGGTCACTATCAGTTCAGACGCTGCCGTAGGGATGGTCCACGGCACCCCGGGTCTTTACCAAGGTAATGGCCGAAATGATATCCCTTCGAAGGAAGGGAATTTTAGTTATCCCTTACTTGGACGATTCCCTGATAAGGGTAAGATCCAGGGAACAGTTGGAAGTCGGTGTAGCACTATCTCAGGTAGTGTTGCGGCAGCACGATTGGATTCTCAATATTCCAAAATCGCAGCTGGTTCCGACGACTTGTCTTCTGTTTCCTAGGGATGTTCCTGGACACAGTCCAGAAAAAAAAGGTGTTTCTCCCGGAAGAGAAAGCCAGGGAGTTATCCGAGCTAGTCAGGAACCTCCTAAAACCGAACCAAGTCTCAGTGCATCAATGCACAAGGGTTCTGGGTAAAAATGGTGGCTTCCTACGAAGCAATCCCATTCGTTAGATTCCACGCAAGAACTTTCCAGTGGAACCTACTGGACAAATGGTCCGGGTCGCATTTTCAGATGCATCAGCGGATAACCCTGCCACCAAGGACAAGGGTATCCATCATGTGGTGGTTGCAGAGTGCTCATCTTCTAGAGGGCCGCAGATTCGGCATTCAGGACTGGGTCCTGGTGACCACGGATGCCAGCCTGCGAGGCTGGGGAGCAGTCACACAGGGAAGGAATATCCAGGGCTTAGGGTCAAGCCTGGATACATCACTTCACATAAATATCCTGAAGCTAAGGGCCATTTACAATGCTCTAAGCTTAGCAAGACCTCTGCTTCAAGGTCAGCCGGTGTTGATCCAGTCGGACAACATCATGGCAGTCACCCACGTAAACAGACAGGGTGGCACAAGAAGCAGGAGGGCAATGGCAGAAGCTGCAGGGATTCTTCGCTGGGCGGAAAATCATGTGATAGCACTGTCAACAGTATTCATTCCGGGAGTGGACAACTGGGAAGCAGACTTCCTCAGCACGACCTCCACCCGGGAGAGTGGGGACTTCACCCAGAAGTCGTCCACATGATTAAAAAACTCGACAGGTATTGCGCCAGGTCAAGAGACCCTCAGGCAATAGTTGTAGACGCTCTGGTAACACCGTGGGTGTACCAGTCAGTGTATGTGTTCCCTCCTCTGCCTCTCATACCCAAGGTACTGAGATTGATAAGATGGAGAGGAGAAAGCACTATATTCGTGGCTCCGGATTGGCCAAGAAGGACTTGGTAACCGGAACTTCAAGAGATGCTCACGGAGGATCCGTGGCCTCTACCTCTAAGAAGGGACCTGCTCCAGCAAGGACCCTGTCTGTTCCAAGACTTACCGCGGCTGCGTTTAACGGCATGGCGGTTGAACGCCGGATCCTGAAGGAAAAAAGGCATTCCGGATGAAGTCATCCCTATCCTGATCAAAGCCAGGAAGGATGTAACCGCAAAAACATTATCACCGCAATTGGCGAAAATATGTTGCGTGGTGCGAGGCCAGTAAGGCCCGACGGAGGAAATTCAACTGGGTCGATTCCTACATTTCCTGCAAACAGGAGTGTCTATGGGCCTGAAATTGGGGTCCATTAAGGTTCAAATTTCGGCCCTGTCAACTTCCAAAAAGACCTAGCTTCAGTTCCTGAAGTTCAGACGTTTGTAAAAGGGGTACTGCATATACAGCCTCCTTTTGTGCCTCCAGTGGCACTTTGGGATCTCAATGTAGTTTTGGGTTCCAAAAGTCACATTGGTTTGAACCACTTAAATCTGTGGAGTTAAAATATCTCACATGGAAAGTGGTCATGCTGTTGGCCCTGGCCTGGGCCAGGCGCGTGTCAGAATTGGCGGCTTTATCCTGAAAAAGCCCTTATCTGATTTTCCATTCGGACAGGGCGGAATTGAGGACTCGTCCTCAGTTTCTCCCCAAGGTGGTTTCAGCGTCTCACCTGAACCAACCTATTGGTGGTGCCTGCGGCTACTAGGGACTTGGAGGCCTCCAAGTTGCTAGACGTTGTCAGTGCCCTGAAAATATATGTTTCCAGGACGGCTGGAGTCAGGAAATCTGACTCGCTGTTTATCCTGTGTGCACCCAACAAGCTGGGTGCTCCTGCTTCTAAGCAGACTATTGCTCGTTGGATTTGTAGTACAATTCAGCTTGCACATTCTGTGGCAGGCCTGCCACAGCCAAAAATCTGTAAATGCCCACTCCACAAGGAAGGTGGGCTCATCTTGGGCGGCTGCCCGAGGGGTCTCGGCTTTACAACTTTGCAGAGCAGCTACTTGGTCAGGAGCAAATACGTTTGTAAAATTCTACAAAATTGATATCCTGGCTGAGGAGGACCTGGAGTTCTCTCATTTGGTGCTGCAGAGTCATCTGCACTCTCCCGCCCGTTTGGGAGCTTTGGTATAATCCCCATGGTCCTTACGGAGTCCCCAGCATCCACTTAGGACGTTAGAGAAAATAAGAATTTACTTACCGATAATTCTATTTCTCATAGTCCGTAGTGGATGCTGGGCGCCCATCCCAAGTGCGGATTGTCTGCAATACTTGTACATAGTTATTGTTACAAAAATCGGGTTATTATTGTTGTGAGCCATCTTTCAGAGGCTCCTCTGTTATCATGCTGTTAACTGGGTTCAGATCACAGGTTATACGGTGTGATTGGTGTGGCTGGTATGAGTCTTACCCGTGATTCAAAATCCTTCCTTATTGTGTTCGCTCGTCCGGGCACAGTATCCTAACTGAGGCTTGGAGGAGGGTCATAGGGGGAGGAGCCAGTGCACACCAGTTAGTCCTAAAGTTTTCTTTAGATGTGCCCAGTCTCCTGCGGAGCCGCTATCCCCCATGGTCCTTACGGAGTCCCCAGCATCCACTACGGACTATGAGAAATAGAATTATCGGTAAGTAAATTCTTATTTTTTTTGTCTCCAGGCTCCTCCTATACCCCAGCTCAGTGCAGCCCTGTTTTTGTGGCAGCAGGAGCTTGGGTACTTTTTGTAAAAGGCTGATTTAAGCAGCCTAAACTTTATTTTCAATTACGTTTGAGTCTGCATAGCTGGGCGTCCTATAGGAGACCTGCGCTGCCACTCCACGGGCAGCTGCAGCACCGCAACTGGGTGTGTGACCTCAGCTAGATGCCAGGGGTGCAGGTAAACTGTGATTTGGCAGCTTAAATTCTCTGGTGCAGGGATCACCAGTGGTGCTGACAGTGGGTGGTTGGGTTGGCTACACCCCAGCAGGACACTGTGCAGGGGGTCTCCTGTAAGATATGACCGGTGTAAGCAGCCATACCCTGGGGGTCACTGTCAGCAGGGGAGTTAGGCTCTCCCTGCTAGCTCCTTTCCTGGCCCTTGGCGTGTTCCTACTGCAGGCTTTGTGGCTCTCCTTTCCCACCCTGCAGAGATGATGAGCAGATATTTCGGGGGTAATTCCAAGTTGATCGCAGCAGGAGTTCTGTTAGCAATTGGGCAAAACCATGCAGTGATCGCGCTAATCCAAAAAAAAAAGTGGGTCCCAGGGACCCCTCACTTTCAAAAATTGGGGTCCTACCGGTCCTTTTCTGGGTCCCATCGAAATGAAGGTTCTTATTAATCTTAATCTTGTTTGGACACTACAAAAGTGTTGCAAGGTGGGGGGATGGGGTGATAGTGCTGCTGGGCTGTGTAGCATGCAGGACACCCTGTACCAGAGCTGTAACTAGACATTTTGGTGCCCTTAGGCAGAAAGTGAATTGGTGTTCCACCTTACCAGATCGTAAAGTACAGGCAGTGCGCGCCGCAAAATTTGAGGGGCGTGGCTTCATGGGGAAGGGGCGTGGCCACATAATAGTGCCAATTCACATTACACCACACAGTAGTGCCGCTTATACAGATTGCACTAGGTAGAACCTCCTATACACACTGCGCCAGGTAGAGCACGTTATACATATTGCACCAGGTAGAGCACATTATACATATTGCACCAGGTAGAGCACATTATACATATTGCACCAGGTACAGCATGTTATATACTTTGCTCCAGGTACAGCTCGCTATACACTTTGCTCCAAGTAGAGCACATTATACACATTGCACCAGGTAGAGCCCTTTATACACACTGCGCCAGGCAGAGCAAGTTACACACATTACGCCAGGTACAGCACTTTATACACATTGTGCACGTTAGAGCGCATTATTATACACATTGCGCCCAGTAGAGCACGTTATATACATTGCACCAGGTAGAACACTTAAGACACATTGCACCAAGTAAATCAAATATAAACATTGCACCAGGTAGAACACTTAAGACACATTGCACCAAGTAAATCAAATATAAACATTGCACCAGGTAGAGCACGTTATACACAATGCACCAGGTAGAGCACGTTACACACACTGCACCAGGTAAAGCACGTTACACACACTGTACCAGGTAAAGCACATTACACACACTGTACCAGGTAGAGCTCGTTACACACATTGCGCCAGGCAGAGCACGTTACACACACTGTACCAGGTAAAGCACGTTACACACACTGTACCAGGTAGAGCTCGTTACACACATTGCGCCAGGCAGAGCATGTTACACACACTGTACCAGGTAGAGCTCGTTACACACATTGCGCCAGGCAGAGCATGTTACACACACTGTACCAGGTAGAGCTCGTTACACACATTGCGCCAGGCAGAGCACGTTACACACATTGCGACAGGTAGAGCACGTTATACACACTGCGCCAGGTAGAGCACGTTATACACACTGCGCCAGGTAGAGCACGTTATGCACATTGCGCCCAGGTAAAGCACGTTATTCACACTGCGCCAGGTAGAGGGGCAGAGAGATAGGGGTGTGAGGAGGTTACACTGGGCTGAGTTGGGGAGGGGAATCAGTGTATCTGGACTGACAGGGTGGTTTTAGATGGGAGGGCAGTGAGATAACACAGTGGGCTGGTTGGGGAGGGAAGCTGGAAACACTGGGCTGGCAGGGTCAGTAATGGTGGGGGACACTGGGCTGGCAGACACTGTTTAGGCATCATTAGCCTGCTGCTGTTCAGTTTCTGTCCGGCCCGCACACTGGCTCAGCACAACACATTCATACCCCTTCCCCAGTGTCCCTGCATCCTCAGACCCCAGCTAAATTACCTCTGCACTGTCAGCTCTGTGCAGAGATCTGTTCACAGGTGGCGGGTCCGGCTTGCTTCATCACTCCGGGTGATGTCATCTGGCGGCGGCTCCGTATCATCAGTAATCTTGCGTCGCGGACTGACCCCCCCCCCCCCTCTCCCCGCCCGTGGACTAGTGCAGTCAGGGAGAAGTTGACAAGTGTGTTTCAAGCCCCGGAGCGCCGCGCTGCTACTTCCCATGGCTTGACGATAACGGCTCCCTCCCTCAGTCCTATCATCAGCGTGTTACCAACTCCTGGCACCGCCATATTCCCGCCCAGCAGCAGCCTGACACACTTCTGACCAATAACGTCAGAGAGCAATTCCAACGGAGCACGTCCCCGTTTATACTTGTTTATAGTTGTTTATAGTTATTGTTTATAGTTGTTTATAGTTATTGCCTAACTAAAGGGTTATTGTTGAGCCATCTGTTGAGAGGCTCAGTTATATTTCATACTGTTAACTGGTTATAGTAGCACGAGTTGTACGGTG